>NC_043703.1:131181755-131391163 GCF_006229205.1 Suricata suricatta
GCCCCCGCGCGTCCCGCAGCCGCCGCGCCTGCTAGCCAGGCGGCCAGGGCCGGCGGCCTCCGGAGGAACATGCCGCCGGCGCGCGCCCTGCCCAGACCCTCTTGCCCCACCCCTCTGCGCCCGCCGCGCGCCCGGAGAACTAGGCCTCCCTCTCGGGGCAAAAAGAACGAGCCCGGGAAGGCGCGGGTGGCCTGCCGCCGAGTGCCCCTAATTGGTCGGCCCGGAGCTCGTCTCACGGTCTAACAGGCTTTTCATCTCTCTTTGCAGCAACCGTTGAAGAAGAATCCCCTTTGCGGAGAGTCGGTCATGGCACAGGCGCGGGATGGCCCCGCAACCGCTGCAAGAGGCGGTCCTGGTCTCACGCCGCGAACGCGGCAGGCCAACAGCCGGTCAGCACTGTTGGCCCCCTGCCTCCTTGGCGTCCTCCAGCCTGCGCCAGGGCTCGTGGCGTATGGCGCTCAGGCAGCAGCGAGGTGGGCGGCTCAGTCGCGGCAGCAGGTGAGGTTCCGGCCGTTCGGCGTCCGCCACACGCGCTGCTCGCCTACAACCTACCCCTATCGTAGCCACCCGGCTCCTGATTGGGCGCGGTCCGGACTCCCCGGTGCGGATTGGTGCTGCCAAGTGCTCGTCACCACTTCTTCCCGCCCTTTCGAACCGCGCGCCGGGCCCCTAGTAGCAAGGTAGGCTGCGCGGCAGAGAGCGAGTCAAGGGCGCCCCCGAGAGTGACCCATAGACCCCGCCGCCGCCGCCGCCATCTTCCGGCCACAAGACCCCACCCCGCGGAAGGGCACTACTAAGTGCCAGCTAGATTCCTGCACGGAGCTCAATGAGTTTGAGAGGCGGGGGAGCGTCGCCTCTTTCACTAACTTGAATCTTGGGTGGGATGGGGTCTTAGCATTGCCTCTACGGGACGCCGGAGGCGTCCAGGGTCGGTGGGGTGGGGGGGCAGAAGGCCGGAAGGTGTAGATGCCTTCGGCGAATGGAGACCTTGCTGAGGCCTAGAAGCAGCTGCCATTAATACCTCTCCCGGAAGCGGTCTCAATAAGCTAGGTACAGAGGTGGGCTCCGAGGGTAGCACTCATCTTCTGACTCCCACATAGCTAGAATGGGCTGTTGTGGCATCCTTAGAGCCCAGGACACTTTCCAGAGAGCTACGTGAGCAGGTGGCCTGTCACAGGATGGAAATACAAAAGCTTTTTGGTAAAAGGGCAGCAGAATGGAGTTACTTAGGACAGACGCCCCAGTTCTCGTAGTAGCTGTCCCACTCTGACTCAAAGGTGACAGCGTGAGAAGGTAAACAGGTTTCCTAAAACCTACTTTGCACCCTCCGTGAACACCCGGGCTAAACGATCTCGAAGGGCATTAAATTATATTCTGTGCCCATTTCATTAACAACTGCTGGATGTCCAGTAGGAAAACCTTACACTAAATTGTTTCTCCTTTTTACACTTATATTAAGTACCTCAGGGACAAGAACAAATATTGTAAAAGAACATCTTGATACAAAAGGGGTTGTGCTCATTCCAAGACCATATATTTAGAAATTTTACTCTTACTGGAGCTATTTGAACAGTTGTAGATATTCTTAATAGAAGATGTTTCTCTAAAAAGAGAAAAAAAAAAAAAGAACCTTTATTGAAGACTGAAATGTAGATTTATCCAGACTGTCTGCTTTTACTCTGAGGATTGGTATTGATACTTATTTTCCCTTGACAGCAGGTAAGGAGAAATGGGTATATAACAGAAAATAGTATTTGAAGCTTTGTTGACATGAGTTTTCAGTGATGGGCGGGGGTCGGACGGGTGGGGAGAGAGTCCGAACTTTCTTACTGTCTTGTGCCCTGATTAAAAGCTTAGCACTTCTTTTTTGTTGTTGTTTTTGTTTTTGTTTTGTTTATCAAAATGACTTCTCAAGAAATTCAGCTGAGGCCCTCTAACCCTCTAATCTGGCCATTGTTCTCCATCCCTACTGCCTCTTTTCCTTCAATACATAAACACAAGTCCATCTTCAAAAAAGCTTTGAAAAAAAAGAGACAACGCATCCTCTTTCCAGATAGCACCTTTCTCCTTCCTTTCATAGCTGTGCTTTTGTTTTTTATTTTTTTTAAGTTGTTGTTTGGACATTTTCATTTTTGTTTAATGTTTATTTTTGAGACAGGAAGAGACAGCATGAGTGGGGGAGGGGCAGAGAGAGAGGGAGACACAGAATCTGAAATAGGCTCTGAGCTGTCAGCACAGAACCCCATGCAGGGCTCGAACCCACAAACTGTGAGATCATGACCTGAGCTGAAGTTGGACACTTAACCAACTGAGCCACCCAGGCGCCGTTAATTTTGTTTTTTGGGGTTTTTTTTACATTTATTTGTTTTTGAGAGAGACAGCATGAATGAACGGGGTAGAGGCAGAGAGAGAGGGAGACACAGAATCCAAAGTAAGCTCCAGGCTCTGAGCAAGCTGTCAGCACAGAGCCTGACACAGGGCCTGAACCCCCGAACTGTGAGATCATGACCTGAGCCGAAGTCAGTCACTCAACCGACTGAGCCACCCAGGCACCCCCAATTTTTTAAAAGGATGGCATAAATATGCTGCTGTCTCCATTTCTGTACCAGCTTACCAATTCTTCTGCTTTAGAATTTTATAAATCAATTTCTTCTACAGCATTCTCTCCCACTTTTTTGTTCAGGCCTTAACAGTATTTTTTTTTTTAATTTGTAAATGTTTATTTTTGAGAGAGACAGAGGGTGAGCAGGAGAGGGGCAGAGAGAGAGAGACATACACAGACTCTGAAACAGGCTTCAGGCTCTAAGCTGTCAGCACAGAGCCCAATGAAGGGCTCGAACCCACAAACAGCGAGATCATGACCTGAGCTCAAGTCAGACACTTAACCGACTGAGCCACCCAGGTGCCCCGCCCCCCAACAGTATTCTCTATCCTGACCTCCCTTCCAATCCATTATCAACAATCTGTTTTCTCTTGTGTATCCCCAGAACAAGTTGAAAAACTTTATTCCCTTTGTAGACTTTTGTCGACCCCAGATTCTTCATCATGAGCTTGTTTCATGTAAGTTTGGTTCTGCCTTTCAGACTTAAAGTTGAGTAGGCCCAGCTGTAATTCCTAGTAGGATAGAATTGGGTATGGACAGGATCAGGGGCATAAGTAAGCTATACCAACAGATGGCCTAGACATTCATGTCACTATTTGTGTACACCAATGTCTCTCCCTCAGCTCGTACCTATGGCTGCATAGGACATGAAGTCCCTTTATGATCAGCTGACAAAGGAAAAACAAAAAAGCAAAACTTAATTTGCCTATAGGTCAGAATATTACATGGATGCAAGCAGAAAATGAACTGTGGCTGTACTATAGCCCCACCCTGAGGTGATCTTGAAAGACAGTGGCGGGGAAAATTCTCCCATTGGATAAATCCTCAGTGGTGCACCTGGCTTTTCACTTTCTGTGGAAGGAAATGTGGCCGTAGTTAGAATATATATGGAGTCACAGCACTGGCAGTTGGCTTGGATGGTTGACTGGGGACCTGGGGACCTGGGGACCTGAAAGGAGAAATAAAGATGGACAAGAAGAAGCACCAGTATAGCTCAATTGATTGAGCTTCTGACTTCAGGTCATGATTTCACAGCTCATGAGTTCCAGCCCCACATTGGGCTCTATTCTGACAGCTCAGAGCTGAGAGCCTGCTTCGGATTCTTTATCTCCATCTCTCTCTCTCAAAAATAAATAAACATTAAAAAAAAAAAAGACAGGGTCTAGGAAAGGGGTCCCTGGGTGGCTCAGTCAGGCATCCAACTCTTGATTTCCACTTAGGTCATGATCTCATGATCTCATGGTTTTGTGGGTTTGAGCCCCATGTTGGACTCTGCACTGGCAGCACAGAGCCTGCATGGGATTCTCTGTCTCTCTCTCTCTCTCTCTCTCTCTCTCTCTCTCTCTCTCTTTCTGCCCCTCTCTGCCCCTCTCCCACTCACGCTGTCTTTGTCTCTCTCAAAAATAAACTTTGAAGAAAAAAAAGGTCTGGGAGAGAAGTATGTATGTAGATGGACTCTGAGTGGACAAGAAGTGTGCAGATGCTCTGCAGAGAGTATCTACTATGAAATAGGCTCTAAAGAACCAAGTAGAAAGAATAACTTACCAGTAGATCTCAGCCGCTTCAATACCAGCACAACGGGCATGTGCCTGGAGTAGCCATGGTAGCAGGAATGGGAGCATGGAATCCAAGAGCATGGGCTCCCACTCACAAATGCTGATGCCACTGCTGAATGCCCAACCTGCCAGCAATTAATTCAATGCTGAGCCCCCAAAATGGCAGTATTCCTCAAGGAGAGCTACCAGGCTTAATGACAAGTTGACTTTTCCATCCTGGAGAAGGCAGCAATTTATTTTGACTGGAATTGCTACATTCTGGGTGGTGGTTGCTTTTTCTGCCTACAGGGCCTCAGCCAGGACCAATATCTTGAGTGTTGACTGAAGGTCTGACCCATTGACATAGGATCCCATTTAACAGTGCATCAGACCAAGGACCCATTGCACAGCAAAGGAAGCATGGCCATGGTGCATGACCATGGGATCCACTGGCCTCACATTCTGTACCGTCCAGATGCCAACATGATCAGAGAGAAGGAATGGACTCTGAAGGCATAGCTGAGGTCCCAGCACAGAAGTGATATCAACTAAGGGTAGGGCACTACCTTCGATGACACAGTGTATATACTCTGTCAACAGTCAATATGTTGCTGTGTCCCAATAAGAACATATAGGTCCAGGAAGCAAGTGGTAGAAGTAGGCGTGGCTTCACTTACCATTAAGCCTAGTGAGCTCATTGGATATTTCTGTGACTGCAACTTAGCTTTGAGGGTTTGGAGGTCCTGCTTCTCAAAGTGTGAGTATTTTCATCAGGGGCTATAATAAAAATCCCATTCAGCTTTAATCTTTGGGTGCCACCAGGCACTTTGAGCTTCTCATGCCAAAGGACCAGCAGCCAAGAAGGAGTCAACATCCTAGCAGCAGTAATTGACCCTGATTATCAGGAAGAGCCAGAGCTACACTTACACAATGGAAGCAAAGAGGAAGATATTTTGGCACCCAGACAGTTCAGCTGTCTCTTCTGTTACACCATTGCTCAATTTTGATAGTAAAAAGAGAAGTGCAGTAACTGTGGCCTGAAAAGAACATAGTGACCAGGTGGTCAGCGTAAGTGCTTCCTGGGGGTGAGAAGCATCTAAAATGGATAGAAAAGGAAGATGACCATATCTAGTTGGGGACTCAAGACCAGCTGCTGTGGGAAATGTGGTTCATCCCATTAACCATCAGCTTCCTGCAGAAAAATCCAGCTGTTCCCAAAACTTATACAAAGAAGTGGATCTGAATAGTAAACAAAAGGAATAGTGGACACCATGACATGCCATCCAGGTCCACCTTCCTGACTGCAGAGCTTCTAGTTCCTAGGTACTTTGAGTATTGCTGGCTAACAGCTCTCAGTTGTCAGTCCTCTTTAGGAATTGCCCTCAGGTGACAGAGCTTCCTCACCCAAGGTAACATCTTCCTCTCTGGGGCATGCATCCAACGACTGGCTGAAGCCAGCATACAAAGGCCTGGTCCCCCCACCCTATTTCAGAACAACTCAGAAGGCCATCATCAGAGCCTGCTTGGGATTCTCTGTCTCCCTCTCTCAGCTAAAGCCTATGTGGAGATGACTGCACCCCACTTTCTCCCTCTGACCCAGACTGTTCTTTCCTTCCTCCGTAGGTATTGAACCTCAGAACACCCCCAATACTACATGCTAATCTTCATCTCACAGTCTGCTGCCCAGAGAACCCAACTCTGTCCTCAAGATCAGTAAGAGTATGTCTTTCCAGAGAACTGGTATGGGGAGTTGGCTCTCAGACTCTATTTGCCTGGAAAGTGCTAGGGTCCCTGAATACTCCCCTCTCCAGGTGTCTTTCTCTGGTATCCCTTAGCAGATGCCCTTGCTCTCTGACCCACCCTTCCTCGTGGCAAGTTCCTAATCCAGGCTCTGGGTCCTAGAGTGGACATAATCTCTCCCAGTTTGGGGATCTGGCAGTTAGGAAGCACCAATTTATTGGTTTAGCAGCATATGTAAAAATAATTTCTCAAGCATTATATCTAAGGATAAGCATTCCCCAGAGAGTTAAATGGGCCCACTCTAAAGTTAATTAAGACTTAATGCCCATGCCTTGGTCCTTCCCCAAGTACTTGGAAAGTAAGTTGTCTAAGTCTGATGCAAACCCTAGGCTCCAACAGTCAGGCTAAGAGGCAGCAGTTATTGCCTTCTCCCTTCAAGATGCTATGTAACCCAAAGCTCTGTTCATCTATTATTTAGAACGGAAAGTATTTACAACATTCACCCACTTACTCATCCATCCGTATGTGAAAGTCTTTTCATAGCAGGCAGTTTTCCCTAGTTCACAACCTAAAAACAATTCATGAAAGCATCTGTTTTTGTCATCAAGGATAGAGCTTGAGCTGCCAAGCCAAAGCACTTCAGGTCAAGTCTTCCAGAACCAGATGATTTCCAGAACCAGATCAAAATCCCTTGGACAAAAGAGATACCCCAGTTCTTAAACAAGAGGTTAGTATAAGCCTAGGGTTGCTTTGGCCATATTAGCACCTTTAGGGAGAGATTACCTAAGCCCATGAGCAGAATAGAGAGTGTGAGAAATAGTGTCTTGACATCATCATTTGAGCACCTGGATCTGGCCAAGTCATGTTTTCAGTTATGCAAACCAATAAATTCCATTTAATTAAGATAAATCTGTGTTAAGAGTTCTGTATCCTGGAACTTTAAGTATTCTGACAATACCTTTGCTTTCCAGGCCCTTAAGGGCTGGGTCCCTCCACCTTATTACTCTCCTCCTAGGGGTTATCACCACTTCAAAACACTTACTCATCGTCCCTCAAAAGCCTGACCCTTTCTCAGTCTGCCTCTCTCTCTCTCTCTCTCTCTCTCTCTCTCTCTCTCTCTCTCTCTCTCTCTCACACACACACACACACACACACACACACACACACACACACACACACACACACACACTGATTACATTATTCTCATGCAAGCCTTCCCATTCCTCAGTGCCCATATTAAGTCTCTCCTTCATGAATCCCTCCTGGACCATAATTCTCAAGGGGCATCAACTGCCCTTGTCAGGTCTCTGCCTTGCAGATCTCCTCTTTCCAGACAGCTGGACTGGAAGACCCTCAAGGACAAGGACACTATGTATTCATTTCTTTGCATCTGTCACAAAGCACATTGTATTCATTTAGTGAGTGGGCATTGCATAAGAAAGCATGACCCCCTGACCCTAACTAACTAATGTAAAAAACCAGACACAAAGCCTGTGCAGCATAATAGTCTATGTGTTCAAGTGAACATCTGCACAAACTTCTCTCACCACTCTTCCTAGAGCACAAGGAAGCGAACAGGTGGGAAAGCATGAATAAGGGACAGCCTTCCCCTTTTTAAAACAAAACCCACCCACCATCCCAAGGTTATTCCAGAAGGAAACTCCCTGCCAGTAGTCGTGGCGCTAGAAATCTAGGTGAGAGAACGCCAAGAGGAAGGTAAAACCAAGGTGGAGGACTGAGCTACAGGTTCTGTTAGACCTCACTATTAAGGGAGGTCTCCTTTAGAAGGCTAGCTGCTAGTTTTGCTACAGAGACCAAGAGAACAGGAAGCTTCCAAACAGGGCTGGCCGCCTGCAGGCCCTGTGCCTCCTGCCCTTGTCAGAGCCTTACAAGCCCTTAGGTAAGATGGAACCACAAGAGTCTCTTTGAAAGCTTGTCAAAGAGAAAGTTTACCAAACTTTTCAGACATGTGTGGTTGTCTAAAGGGCTAAGGAGCCTCTATGTCTCCTTGAACTCATCTTACAAAAGCCCCTCACCACCGTGTTTTTTCCCCACTCAGCTGAGTGGGCAAACCAGGCCAAAATAAATCCTTCAGCTTTAAGAAACCACTGCAATCTCTCTTGAGGAAACTTCCCTTGCCCACAGCAGCAAAGCCAACCACTTCCCCCAAGTGAGGAACTGTTTATCTTAGTTCTCAAAGTGGGCACCTAACAGAGTGCCTCCCAAACCATTAAAATGCCACTCCCAGAAAAAATGCAGGGGACATTTCAGGCTATTTGAAAAGAAGGGCCAGAAGGTTTTTTAATCCCTTTGCCTCCCCCCAGAACCTTGTGACCTATGAATTTAGTGGCTGATGGTGTGAACATCAGTGGGTGAGATGTCAGCTGGAGATTGTCTAGTCATTTTAAGAAAACTGCTCTTCCCCAAGATGCAACCACCTCTTCCTCTGTTCTGTAAGGTTCTCTCCTTGCTGCCCTTTCACATCCTGCAGCTTTTCATACGTGAGCCCTTCTAAGCTCGCACTCAGTGCGGTCTTCCTTTTCTGCGAGCTTCCAGGCCCCCACACCACTTCCCCTTTCCCACACCCTCAGGCTCTGACACTTAACAGGAGGCTAGGCCTCCTTCACACGGTTGCCAGAGTCATTAAAATAAATCTGGTTTATCTTCTCAAAACCTTTCCAGGATTCCCCACTGCTTTTAGCGCCTTCAAGGGGCCCCTCTCACCTTTCTAACCTCTCCTCTCACCATATCTGGGCCTCCAGTTGTGCTTCTGCTTTTGCTATTCCCTCAGTGGGAATTCCCCAAACCCTACCTCCAAATTCTCACAGGAAGCCTGGTTCAAGCTGCCTCGTCCATGAAGCCTTTTGTAATCGCTCAAGTCATAACCAACCTCCCCTCTTGGCACAGCATTTTCCCCAACTGTCTATTAGACCACTTGCTTCACTGTGTATTTGTGAATAAGACCATCTCCTGAACTAAGAATATAAAATTCTTGGAGATGAGAACGCTGGTCATCTCATTTCTTTTCAGGGTACCTAAAGGCACCTTGTATACAACGCGCGCCATTTGTAAAGGTTTGAAATGAAAAGAGAAAGAGCACATTCCTACCTTTCAAGAAAGATACGTACTCCTCCAAAGAATAAAGAAGAAGAACATCTAAACGGGCCACTCCTCAAAGAGAGCCCTAAACTTCTACCATGATATATACATTTGGCCTAGTGTGTTGGCTGCATGAAGGGAAAGTGGGTGGCCACGGGAGGCATGGACACTAAAGCAAGAGTTCTTCTACAAGTTACATTCCTGGAACTATCTCAGTTCACATGCCTCTACCTGTAAAAAATCATTCCCTGTAAAAGAGCTCAGGGTCTGCAGTCAGGGACTTGGGCTGGAGGCGTCTAACGCCCCTAGCCTTGGGACCCTGGTGTGGAAGGTGTCGGATTAGAAGGGTCGTAGTGGTGGAGATGCCTTGCATGGAGTAAGCACATGCAAGTCCCTTCTTTTCTTTTTATTGACTTACACACTTCATCCATTTCTCCTGCTTCTCTGAGAGGAAGGGAACAAACCAAATCAGGGAAACCTCAACAGAAAAATGACAGGAGGCCATTGGCATTTACATTCTTATTTGTAGTTTGTTTTGTTTTGCTTTTTTAATTTTTTTTCCTAGAAAAAAAAAACAACCAGGGGGATTTATGTGACAAACTGTCAGTGTCAGGATGGCAGGGGAAAGGAGAAAGGCCAGAGGTATGGGAAGCTAATAAAAAGTGGGTTCCAAATCACATGGAACGGTCCACAGGGTCATGTCTGGGTCCTCATGAGATGACTGGTCACTTTGGCATGCGTGTTTGGTACCCGGTCTCTTGGTCTGCCTGCTTCGACACCCACGGTCAGAGAGAGCTGGCCACACCCTGGAGATCTGCCAAAGGCAAACTCGGACTTACAGTCAGACTTAAAAGTTAGCTCCTTGGCTTTGTGCTCAGGTATCACACTGTAGTCTTGCTTGCCTAAGAGTCTGGAAGAGTGTGCGAGTCACCATGGGACACACTTTGGCCTCACAGTGAACTCCAGGCAGCCACTCACTCGTGCACAGACATGGTCTTCAGCTCCCTCACAGGCATCTGTCCAGATGTCCCCAGGACGACATGCTGAAGAAGGACGAGGGACAAGACAGTCCCTTTCTAGCCACAATTCAACTGTGGCATCCATTCTCCAGTCTTGTTCTGTCTGTTGCCCGTGAAAGGAAATTGGGAACCAATTTGCTTTTCAGCTCAGCACAGGACACTGATCCCAAAGAAGCATGGCCATCTGAATCCACGCTGAAGGTCTCTCAAGTTTCTCCCCAGATTTCGGGGCAGAGTATCTGGCCTGACCCAAAGCTACGTGTGGCAAACAGCACAGCCCGAGTGATGGCTGGGCAAGAAAGAGCCAGTGGCACACTCCAAGACCAGACAGAGTACATTCAAGAAGGGATGAGGGGGCATGCAGCAAGCTGTTGCCCCATGTCACAGTCTAGGGGACACACTGAGCCTGAAGGACACAGCCAGGTCTGCTCGTCTGACAGGGTGGTTCTGACACCTCACGCAACGGGACCCCACTGGCTGTGGTTCCTATGTGGAAAGTGGAGGGTTTCCTGCCCTGCTGTGGCCCCTGTTCCTGCACGGAGGCCAGGTTACATCTCAGTGCCACAGTCCTGAGGAGCACCACGCTGGCCGGCCAGCCAGGCCACAGTCCTCAGCCCGTCGGGGGCTGCCAGGGCTCTGGGTGGCACAGGAAGGGCCCAGGAGCCAGGTCACTGCAGGGGAGGGAGCAAGGGAAGAGGCTGCATTCTGCTGGGAGAGGTACAGGGAGGAACTACTCGGGAGGACTGCGGCCCCAAACACTGTGGAGCCGCAGGGAATGGGATACGTATCTGAAGACACGACCACAGTCTTGTCGCTAGTTTAAAAAGAATATTGTTGCTGTTGGTTGGTTTTGCTTTTTCCTTCTAAAACCACTCACGGTTTAAAAGGTGAAGGGGCTAGGAGAGTTGGTCCCCCTCACTCTGATCCTTTCTGGGGGGCAGGGGGCCTCAGGCCCACACCAGCTCCTGCTCTCCTTGCCTGGGCTCCAGTCACCCAAGCAAGGGCAGAGCAGGGAGAGCGCTGGCTCTGCTTACCGACAGCAATTCCTTCTTCCCATAAAACCAAAATACACGTAATGGGAAGTCCAAAGACTAAAGTGCAGAGAATTCCATGGAGTGGGCGCCCAGTACTGGGGCCCTCCAAGAAGGAATGGGGCGTGGGGTCAGTCCAGGGCTACAGCTGTGGGACAAACATGGACTGTGATGAAGCCTGCAGGGCACAGCCCCCTTTCCCACAGTACCTGCTGACACTTCTAGCTGGGACTGCCCACTATCAGCGGCTCCCCATGGGAAGTCCCAGTTTCAAAGATATGGCCCATGAAGGGAGAAAAGTTGTATGACCATCCCTGGTTGGTAATGACTAGTGACCTTCAAGGGACAGGAAGGTGACAAGAGGGGAAACAGTGCATTATATAAAATCTGTAAATCCCAGGTTTTGAGAACAGGGATACATGAACAACCCTAAAGGCAGAGTCTCTCCTGGGAAGGTTTGGTGAAATGGTCAGGATCCTACCAGTGAGGCCTGCTAGGGACAGGAGCTCCTCTGGGGGTGAGAGGCGCTGCAGAGCGGGGAGGGGCTGCTGCGGAAGAAAGCCCTCGGCCGGCACTAGGGTGTGTAGGCTGGGGGCGGCTGGAATTGGTTGATAACCTCATACTCTGCTGGGTAAGGCTCATTCTCCTCCATCTCGGAGAGCAGCTCCAGGGCCTGCTCCTCCTCCTCCGTGGGGTAGTGGCGCAGGAGGTTGGCTGCTGTGGCCAGGATGGAGGCTCCACCGGCTCCTGCCACCAGGTAGAAACTAACAGCAAAGGTGACGTAGACCTGAGAGCCGTGGTACTTCTTGTGTTGCTGCTGCTGGGCCAGGATGAGTTCGGAAGCCCAGTAGGAAAAGCCGATGACGGTGGCACACTGCAGGACTGGGGGACAGAGCGACAGCATGGGAGGGGAGGTTAGTAGGCACCCTGCAGCCAGGATGCTCAAAGAACCATCTGCAGCCTCTCTCCCCAAACCCCATTCTCAGAGAACCTGCCCCACCCCAGACCCTGCGATGGGGAGCTCTCTTGGCCCTGATGTTCTTGGGCTGGGGCTGGGCACAGATGCCCGACCCCTTCTTGGCCAGTCAGAGTCTCTCTGTCTTAAGAATTTGGAATTGGGATGTCACTGCTCTAAGTCACTGTGTGCTTGAAAGGGATAGACCAGGTCATGCAGTTTGAGGGCTGGAATCGGCACCACCAAAGTCAAATCAACACAGCAGCCCAGTCCTGAGGGAGGACAGAGGCTGCATCTAACAGAAAGGTGGCATGCAAGGAAGCAGGGAGAGGCAAATGCGATGAGACCAGGCACTCCAGGGGAGACACAGTGAGACACCCTGATTTCCCTCCCTGCTCCTTCCAGGCCCCATGAGCCCAGCTGGGCTTGGACTCCAATTCTTAGAGCGCACTGAGATTTTGTGTGGAATACTAACAATACTCTCCACAGCTGGGCTGAGTGGGTCAGTGGTCCTGGCCTGCATAAATGCAAGTGAAAGAAACAAGCTGCTATTACAAGTCGATGCTTTGTGAGAGGCTAAAGCTGAAATGAACATCTGGAATGGTGTCTGCTCACAGAAGCCCCTAGGACCCCAACTGCAACTCCAGACGGGATGCCTCCGCCCTGCGAAGTTGCTTCCCCACAGTGAGCAGGGCCAAGCTTACCTGTAAGGATGTGGGCGAAGGCATAACGACGGGTGATCTTCAGAGCTGGATGCTTGGGCCCAAAGACATCTAGGAGGAACGCAGAGAGACTACACAGGATGCCCAGGAAGCAGAAGGCAGCAATGACCCGCAGGAGCAGTACTGTCTGGGGATTCATGCAGAAATCTGTAGGGGAAGAACCACATCTTCAGGGCCCCAGGCAACACCCTGGTGCAGCAAGTCTCCCGCTGGGGGGCGTCTGTCCCCTGCTACTAGTCCTGGGGAGCCAGGGGAGTACTGGGCCGAGCAGTCTCGGTTCCTGCTCCCAGCTGGCCTGCAGAGGAACTGGAATAGCAGACAGGAACTCTGGTCACTGCTCCCATGTGCCTCAGGTCCTTCTTCCCTTTCCAGCAAAATCAGTCTGAGCGCAGGGCTCCACTTCCTCGTACTTGCCACACTCTGCTAACCATTTCTAAAGACCCTGACAAAGAGCCTGACACGGTAGCCCATTCTGCTGAAGCGTGCTTTGGGCTAGCAGGAAGAGCCCCCTGACTTCTGAGCTGAGATGGCCAAAGAGGCTAAGTCCAGAGGCCGGTTAATGTTGACTGTCTGTCTAGTCACTCATTCATTCCCTTGTTCAAAAAGAAGTTGAAGCAGTTTAGAAAAACAGAGAATTAAAAGAGTGCTAAACAAATGAGGAAAGATGGTAGACTAGTGTGTCACATTTATTTTTGCTCCCTCCCTGCATACTACTAAAACAAAAGAAAAAAAATTTAATACATAAACCCACCCAAAAAGGAGAGGGGCAAAACAAAATTCTGGAAACTAGAAATTAAAAGGAGTTAGAACTACTTAGAACAGACAGCACATTAGATAAGCCCGAGGATAAGCCAGATGTGAGAAAAGCTAAGAAGCAATTAGTTTACACCCCAAAGCCTGACAGATTCAGAAACTGACAGCCCCCAATACCTTCTAAAATGAGAGCATAGCGATTGAGGGGTGCATAGCTATCCAAACGAGGGAATGAACCAAGAAAAAGGAAGATACTGAAACAAGAGACCCAATATTCAGAGTCCCCAGGGTCATGGAGAAGGGAGGTCCCAGGATGACAACTAGACACCAGACACAACAAACTTCTAGGATGTTAAAATCTCCTTTAGACAAACAAACAAACAAAACCCTTCAAGACAATACTGTCCCATTTTATATCTGTGCAAACTACGAGAGCTCCCAGAAACATGCAGAATAAAGGCCCATCCAAAAAGAAACCATTTTAAGCCTTAGTAAAAAGAAATGGGCCTTCACTAACTCTCCCTTCTCTATTCTAGCCAAAGGCAAATTCTTCTTTCATTTAGGCCATGGGTCACCAACTGATTGAGGACAATTTGAAAGCGCTGGCAGGACTTAGACTACAGGCTCCTTTCCTAAGTCTTGATCTCAGGCTGAGAGGCTGTGGGATGACGGTCATCAATCTAGTTCACATGAAAATCACAGGGCTGTGGGCTGAGAGCATGTCTCAGCCTGAAGCAGGGCCTAGGGATCTAGATTTTAGCCAGCAGCCCAGGTAACCCCCATGCAGGTGGGCCAAGCCTTGCATCCCAAACACTGATCCTGGACCTGGAGGAAGGTAGACTATCAAAGAAGAGTCCAAGAACCTGGAGAGGGGATCTGAACCCCACAGTGCAGGCTCAAACCAACAGACCCTGCATCACTGGATCTTGGGCAGAGGGTCTGAAGAACCAGACCAAGAGACTCTGGGCCTTTGTGACAGCGTACATTAACTGCCTCTGGCTCAGAATTCACCAGGCAAATGTTGGCTGAGCCCACACAGGACTCAGATGCCTCAATCTGGCTGCAGGTCATTCATTAAGCTGCCCCAGTGCTATCTGTCACTCTTGTCAGCTGACCATCTGTTTGGGGGCCAGTCATCCAGCCTGGGAAATCGCCTGCTGCCAAGAGGCTTGCCTATGAGTGAGCTCAGCCTGAGTGAGTGCTGTAGCCTGCATGCCTGACAGTGAGTGCTGTGGCCTGAGTCTAGGCCTCACTGAAAGAAAAGCTCCTGGAGGCAGAAGGTGGTCCTGCCTTTGCTAGAATATTGTTAAAAGCCCTCTAAGATAGCTCTTCTTGGGCTCCACATGGCATGTAGCAGGGATGGGACGGAATGGGACGGGGCAGGACAAAAGAGTTCTTCTAGTGCTTCCAAGAATAACCCGAGAGCAGCAGGGTATGAGGGCTTACATCATACTCTACGCTGCAGCAGGCTGTGTTCTGATTTCAGCAGCATTACTTAATGCAACCAGACACTCTGAGTGGTGCTTTAATTGTGGTTCTTAAAAATCAACTAGGGGGGGCGCCTGGGTGGCTCAGCCGGTTAAGCGTCCGACTTCGGCTCAGGTCATGATCTCATGGTTCGTGGGTTCGAGCCCCGCATCAGGCTCTGTGCTGACAACTAGCTCAGAGCCTGGAGGCTGTCTTCAGATCCTGTGACTCCTTCTCTCTCTGACCCTCCCCTGCTCATGCTGTCTCTCTCTCTCTCTCTCGAAAATAAATAAAAAACATTAAAAAAAAATCAACTAGGAGCGCCTGGGTGGCTCAGTTGATTAAGCATCTGACTTCAGCTCAGGTAATGATCTCATGGTTCATGGGTTTGAGACCCACATGGGGCTCTGCACTGAGAGTATGAAGCCTGCTTGGGGTCCCCTCCCTCTCTCTCTCCCTCTTCCTCCTCCCTCCCCCACTTGCACCATCTATCAAAATAAATAAACTAAATTTTGGGCCACCTGGGTGGCTTAGTTGGTTGAGTGTCTGACTCTTGACCTTGGCTCAGGTCAAAATCTTGAGGTTTATAAATTCAGGACCCACATCAGGCTCTGTGCTGACAGCACAGAACATGCTTGGGATTCTGTCTCCTTCTCTTTACCCCTCCTCCACTCACACGCATGCGCATTTGCACATAGGTGCTCTCTCAAAAATAAAGTTTAAAAAATCAACTAAATTTTAACAATTAGTTTTAATTGAAAAAAGTAATATACGAGGGCTTCAGACACTTTCTTTGGCTGCATAGGGAGTACAGGGTGTTCATTTTATTACCATGCTCAAAAATGTACATTTGTTATATATACTTCTATGTATCTTATGTTTCAATAATAAGGAATGCTTGCAGGTGATAAAAAGCTTCAGAGTTGACGTCCCTCCCTTTCCCAATGTCCAACAGGCTCACCCAACATTATTTGTTGTTTCCTGTGTACCCCTCCAGGAATAGCCTGTGTACGCAGATGGGTCAGACATTATTTTAGTTGGAGCACCTGGCTGGCTTAGTTGGTAGAACATGTTACTCTTGATCGTGGGGTCATGAATGCAAGCCCCAGAATGGGCGCAGAGCCTACTAAAAAAAAAAAAAAGTTAGGGGCGCCTGGATGGCTCAGTCGGTTAAGCATCCGGCTTTGGCTCAGGTCATGATCTCACAGTTCGTGGGTTCGAGGCCCACGTTGGGCTCTGTGCTGACAGCTCAGAGCCTGGAGCCTGCTTCAGACACTGTGTCTCCCTCTCTCTCTGTCCCTCCCTCCCCTACTCATACTCTGTGTGTGTCTCTCTCAAAAATAAATAAGCATTAAAAAAAAAATTTTTTTTTAATTACTTTGGATAAACCTCACTCCACACTGGGGAATTAATCGCACAGCCCAGATGAGGAATCGGAGGCTCCGGAGGTCAAGGGACTTCCTCCAGGTCAAACAGCACAGGTAAGACTCCAAACCTGCATTGGGCTCCCTTGCATCATGATGCTTGGAATCACCAAGCACCAGTTAGCCGGTTCATTTTGTCCTAATGGAGGTAATCAATCAAATCCTAAAGAGCTGTGTTTGAAGGAAGGGTCAGAAAGTTTGAAGGAAGGGTCAGAAAGTTAATATGAATGCTGTCAGAGCCATCCTCAGAGCCGGTGGCTGCTGAGCTTGTAAGGTCGCAGGTCCGATCTGGCCCTCCCCACCGGGCCTTCCCAGCGTTCCCGGAGCTGGTCGCAGCGGGCTGCCGCTGTGGAAATGCGCCGGCAGCAGCCAGGCGCCAGGTGGGGGCAGTCCCCCGCCGGCCACAGGTCTGATTCAGCCTTCCCCTGTACTTAAAGGGGAAGGTGCCGGCTTCTCCTGAAAGGGCACACCTTAAGGAGGGACAACTCCTCCGGCGCCCAATCAGGGGAGGCCGGCCGATACCTTTGACCTTTCTAGAGGCGGGCCTAGTCACACCCCACGTGGGGCGTCCTGGGCCCACTCTGATTGGTCAATACTCCATCTATTGTGATTGGCTCCCACAACTGCCAGTATTGATGGGGGGGCAGGGATTGGATCACTGTACACCTGTCATCATTTCCTATAACTCCCCCTCCCAAAGGCATAAAAGGCCCTGCCCTGCCTTTGTTAGGGGGGCTCTCTCCATGTGGCCAGCGGATCGGGTGGAGACTGTGCGTGCGAGCTTAAGCTTGTAATAAAGGCCCTTCGCTTTTGCAGGCGTGACTCGGTCTCCCTAGCAGTCTCTGGTGTTTGTTTTGGGGTGATTTTACAAACTTGGGTACAACAAGCTCACTAAGGGAACAGCTGGAAGCACAAAACCTCTTCTAGGCAAGAAAGGTTTGGATCACTGAGCCATGAAAAGTGAGCAAAACCTGCTTGGCATGGTCTAGGCTTCTGCAGCCATCAGTCTGGCGCTTAGAAGCAGTGGGGACACCGGAAAGGCACTGAATCCTAGATCGACCAGACTCTGTGTTACCTTGAGCAGGTCACTTTACTGCCCTGCTCTCTCATCTAGCAAATGAAAGCAGTAACACCTGCTCCCTCTAGGCCAGGGTGTGCTGACAGTTAACTCATACCATGCCAGCAATGAGCCCGTCCGTACTGCCTGCCACTGGCCCACTCCCTCGGCACTGGGGCTGTCATAGCTGGGCCACAGCTGTGTCATCCCTGGCATGTCTTTCCTCCTTCCACTGGTACTTCCTCCTCTGCACATGTCAGCCAATGTGGGCCAGGGAAAGAACCTACTAAAGTCAGACTAAGAATCTGCCCCACCAGAGTCATGATGTGGTACTGAGAAAAAGCTTTTGACCCAACACTCAAAGAAGTTTTGTTTCAACGTGACTCCAAAGCTGTGAGTAAATCCTCAGGTGTAGTGAGGAAGCCAAATATAAACTTCCCTTGGAGAAGTGCCTGGGTGGCTCAGTTGGTTGGGTATCTGACTTTGGCTCAGGTCATGATCTCATGGTTCGTGGGTTCGAGCCCTGTGTTGGGCTCTGTGCTGACAGCTCAGAGCCTGGAATCTGCCTTGGATTGTGTGTCTCTCTCTTTTTCTGCCCCTCCCCTGCTTGCATTCTCTGTGTGTGTGTGTGAGTGAGAGAGAGAGAGAGAGAGAGAGAGAATGTGTCTCAAAAAATAAACATTAAAAATGTTTTTAAATGTTTTAAAAAATTAATTTCTCTTGAAGTGATACTTATCAATACCCCAGAAAGTCTTTCATCAGAGTCTCCGAGCACAAGCAGTTATTGCAGACATGCTTAGAACCCAGCTCAGACTCTTCCAGGGTCAGGATCTCAATGTCTGTGTCTCTCCTCCCCTGCCAGACATCAGAATGGCGGGGAGGGCAACAAATATCCACTCCCTTGAGGGCTGCTAAAATCTCCAAATTATTTTATTTGCGGAGAGAAACGGCACACGGGGGCAGGGTCCCAATTTTACATTCAAACCAGTGGTGCAGTCTACTATCCTCTGTTGAGTCAGAGAACACATCCCCTTCTCCAGTTGTGCTGTTTATTTTGGTAATTATTGCTGACCGTCCCCTCACCAGGGAAGAAGGCAGCTGCCGTGTAATAGGATCCCACAGAACTGACTTTGCCCAAGATCACTGGTGAGTCACTGGGCTGGATTTGTTTTGAAGGCCATGGCTCTTCCTGTCTACCTGCCCATTGCTCTCACCCCTCCTGACCCAAACAGACTGCAGGCAGGAAAGTGAACGTGGCTTCTGGACAGCTCCCTTCTTCTATCTCATCCTCCCTCCCTCTGCCCCCCACTGGAGTCCCAGAGAGTCAGAGGCACTGCCCCATTGCCCCAATCCTTCTCAGAGTCCATGCATCCCACCTGCTGAGCTCACTGTGACTTTTCAGCTTCCAGACAGGCTTCTGACACAGGACTCCAACAGGCCCCTCTAGTGCCTGGCTGGGTATTACCACAGATACTAGAGGTCCTAGCAGAGCTGCCTCTGGAGACAGGCCTTGCAGGCACTGAAACTGCCAGCTGCATGAGTCACCACTCAGCAGGCACACTGACCCTCCCTGGAAGGGCCTTGATCTACCAGTGGCTTGTTGTCAATTGTGATTCACTGACTTCAAATCCCAAACTTCCTCATTCTCCAAAGATGCTTCCTGAAGCTGTGAGCTGCCCTTTGCTGGCCACACTGATAGAGAGGGACTGGGGCTCAGAAGGAACAATTATCTGGGGCCACTAGCAGTCTGAGCACATCTATGGACGTGGGCCCAGGGTGAAGAGCTGTGTGAGAAGCAGGCACCCCCTGCAGAGTGGAAGAATTCAGGACCAAATCTTTTGAGCCAGCCAGCTTTGCTAAAGCCTTCTGGGGCTCTGCAAATGACAGCGAGAGGGTGAGGGCTTTGCGTCAGGATCACCAACTTGATCTGGAATGCTGAGGCAATGAGGAGTAACAAGCACAGTTTTGGCTAGGCTTGTGAGAAAAACTCCACTAGGATGGGGAAGTAATAAGCCGGGGACAGCTCCGACAGAAGGAAAAAAAACCTAGAGTGTACAAAGGCGCAGTAGTTAAGAGTGGAGTCCACACCACGCACACCCAGCTGGATGCCTCCAAGCCCATGTTACCTAACCTCCCTGAGCCCGAGACCTTTGCGAAGTGAGATGAGGACAGTATTTACCAAGTAAAGACATTCAGAAGAAACTAAAGCCAGACATGGAGTGTGCTTAGCACAACGCCTGGCACTCAGGCAGGGGGCTCAGAAATAGGAAGGCACTGCTCCAAAGCCTACCAGCCCTGTCCACTCCCCTTCACCTGCAGAGACCTGGTAGGGTCTGTTCTCCCTGTGGTAGCATCCACAGGCATCAGATCTGTGTTCCGCAGCTCCGCCCCCTCCTGAGATACAGAATATCCCGGGCATTCGTGCTAGGACATGTGTTAGGCCCTAAGAATCAACATAATTGTACAGGATAGCCCATGTCTAAAGGCCCACGGGGTACCAAAAACCCAACAGGTACAGAGAAAAAGAAGAAGAGAAGCAATCAGGAACCTCCTGATTCCTTGCTGGATTCTGTGAAAGTTCATGAGGTACCTTCTTATTAATGGACACCCACATGTTCCCAGCTTTGCAATGGCGAAAGACATGGCCACAGAAAAATAGGTTGAAACTATCCATGGGGCAAGATCCCTAAACACATGAGTAAATGTAATGAAAAGGTTAAAGCAACATGCTTTGTAAAAGACAAAATCTGGCTTGAGAAACTTCTTGAAAAGGGTAAATATATACGTAAACAAAAGAGAACCTGCAATACGGATTTATTCTTATTTTTTAAATGCCTTTGAAAGGATGCACACCAACGTGGAATACTCATGAGATTGTTCTCTATGACACTCAACTAAAACAAAGGTCAAAAAACACAGGAGACAGCATCATTTTATACTGGGGTCAACAGGTGTGAGGAGCCTTAGCTACGTCCCCGGTTGTGTGACCCTGGAGAGATCATTTCACTTCTCTGAGACACAGCTTGCTGGGCCTCTGAAATAAGGGCCTGGGACCAGAGTGCCTCTCCCTCCATCACATGTATTCTGTGAGCCTCTCCAGGAATGATTTGAAAGGGGGGGAAGAGCCATGAACTCTCTCCCTGTTTGTAGGTGACACCAAGTTCTTCAAACACTGGAACAGCAGAGAATCAGTGGCAAAGATCTAGATGAAGCAGCAGAAAGGGAGCAGCTGTCCTTCAAGGTAGGCAGGGTGCTAAGGGTAAAACCATCCAGGCTCTACTCAAGCCGGATGGCTTTTCTGCCACCAGCTACACGCCAGAGAAAAATCTGCATGTCACAAGACCTCCATCATGTGTATAAGTTGGGTCTCAGTGAGCCGAACCAGCAAATGTCATCACAGTGAAATGTGGAAGTAAGCCAGAAACCTCCATCCTGTTCTCAACAAAAGTATCCTAAAGCATCGAAAACTCAAGAGAGATGCAAAACAACAAGAAAACTCTTAAAGAAAGACAACATTAGGCTCTAAGGATAGGTTTTTCAGACTAGGCCTGCAGAAGTGGCATATAATCCAAAGCACAGAAGGGAATTTGACCTTTTCACCAAATCCCCGTGGCTGAATCCTTAAAGAGGCAAAGTGAAGATATCTAATGCTTCTACTTAACATGGGGAAGTAAACATCTAGAATGTATGGGATGGGGGTGGCCCACGGAGAAAATATGAAAACCTTCATAAATAGTTCTAAAGACCTTTGGGGCGATGAACTGTGCTGTTACTAAGGGCTTTTGGGGGGTCCTCTGACCATTTTGGAAGAGGAAGCCAGGCAAATGCAGTCCTGCCCTCCCACCACACGGCCTTTTACTCTCATTACTGGAGACAGGGCTGGGCAGGATAACCTATGAAGCTCCCTGGGACAGGCGCCCCACCCCCACCCCTACCTCCGGAAACTTTGGTCTCCCATTCGCCCAAGTAAAGAGAACAGTCCCTTTCTCCTTGCCTACCCACGTAACTAGGAAGGTGATGAAGAACAAAGCAATCTTACCTCACTCCAGCCCATCTGTAAAGGTTCCAAGAGCCAAATTCCAAGCAAAAATTCATTTTACCAAGGGGGCAATGGAACGGACTTCTGATATCTATGGAAATCTAGCCACACTAAAAAGTTCCTCTTCCTCCCTCCATCTGGCTGCCCCCAAAGAAACCTTCCTATATCCCATAGGTTCCTGAGAAGGGGGGCAGCTAATTGTGATGCCTAGCACCCTTATCAATTCTCCATATACAGCTCCCTTCCTCAGGCAGAATCCTAAAATAGCAGCAGTCCAGATTAGCAAGGCGTGAGGAGCAGGTGCCTGGCTGAGTAACATTCGAATTAATGAGGGGCCAGACCCCAAAGAGAGCCACCTGGTGGGCATGTACACCAGGCAGGAAAGGGGTTGTTTTCTTAAAGCCAAGCGCCTGCCCCTGGCTATCTCTGCTCCAGCCCGCACCACATTCTGTTCTCAGCCAAGGAGGCCCTATCGCTCAGAAAGAAGAGGGCCGGCGCGCAGCGCCCTCACCTTTCAGCAGGTCCGGGTGCACGTAGCCCAGCACGTCGGAGACCCCCAGCTCCTGGCGGGAACAGGTGCCACCGTGGATGTGCAGCCAGGCAGGCTCCGCAAGGGCAGTGCACAGCGCCGTGATGGACAGGGCACCCGGCAGAGCCGAGGCCAGACTACGCTCCGGCTGCTTGGGCAGAGCGCTGCCTCCAGGGCTCCTCCGCCGGCGCCCGCCGGGCAGCCCTGCGCCTCCGGGGGCGTACATGCCCGGGGCCGCCCGCCGTCGCTCCGCGGTCGCTGCTGGTCGCCGCGGACCTCCGCAGGGCGCGCTGAGCCTGCCTGTCCCGGGGAGGAGAGCGAGGTGCTGGGTTCACGGAAAGAGAGGCTGGCGCAGCGCTGTCAGGGCCCACACTCGAGAATAGGGGGTGGGACCTGGGGCCAAGCACAGACAGGAGGGCTGCAGGGAGTCGAGGGGCGGGGACAGGGTCTCAGGAATGGGGTTGCGGAGGTGAAGAATAGGGACCCGGAGAGGGCTGAGAGCCGGCCAGGATCTGGGCAGACCAGAGTAGGGGCGTTAATATTGGCTACTGATGAGAGAAAGACCCGAGGTCTCGTCCAGAGAGTGCCGAGGGGTCGAGGACCAGGCTGGGCCGCGGGGATCGGGGACCCGGGATCTGGGAACAGTGGTCTTGGGGTGCGACCTGTGGCCAGAAAGGAGCCTCCCCTACACCGACTCCTGTTCCTCACCGGTCAGCAGGCCTCAGGGCCGGTATGACGCCGCTCCGTTCTGTCACGGGCTCCGCAGTTGCCAGGGGCCGAGCGATCCCTGGCCCCAAACCCGCAACGCCCGGACCGACCCGGGCCCGATCCACTTCCGGCTTCCTCCCCCTCTGTCTCCGCCTCCTCCGGCTCCCCGCTCCTTCCCCTGCGCGCGTCACAGCCCGGAAGCGCCGCAGGCTCCCTGCGCAGGGCCTCACGGGACTGGTAGTTCGAGATTGTCCCGCGGTGCTTTCGGCCGGCGAGGTGAGGTTGACTACAATTCCCAGAGGGCAGCACGGCCGCAGCAGAAGGCACTTCAGTTCCCAGGAAGACCCGGGCCCTCCGGCGGAAGTTGCGGGACCCGAAGGCCTTGGGAGGCCGGAGTGGGCGTCGCGGGGGATTGCCCCGACGGACTCGCAATCTGCGCTCCTGTGTCTGCCCACCTCCTCCGCACCCCGCTCCGGATCGCCATGAAGGACTCGCTGGTGCTGCTGGCCAGAGTTCCGGCACACCCGGACTCCCGCTGCTGGTTCTTGGCCTGGAACCCCGCGGGAACCTTGCTGGCGTCGTGCGGTGGTGACCGTAGAGTCCGCATCTGGGGCAGGGAAGGTCGGTCCCGGCCTCGCTGCGCGACCCCTGTTACCGTGGGTTCCGCGTGCGCGTAGTATGGGTGCTGAGCTTAGGGAGTGCGCAGCCTTTAGAACAAGTCGACCCTGAATAGGGTTGCAAGATAAACGGGAGGAGGGAGAGGCCGCCTTCAAGTTGGCCACTCTGGGAAAGACTGTGAGCCCCAAGAATCGGCAAGTATTGGAAGCAAAAACGTCAGTAGGCTGGAACTGTCGAGTGGATTCTGATCATTGCTGAGGCTGGAAAAGAGAAGGGTGGTAGGAATGTATCCTGCAGAGTAATTTGCGACTCAATGGTGAAATTTAGATTTTATCCAGGGAGCATTTGGGAGCCACTGACAGTTTTAAATCGGGAAGGTGACTCCTCAGATTTGTTTTGTAAGGATGCTTCCAGAGGAGGTAGAGGAAGTTACAGCCTTCTGAAAGCATGTTGTTAAATATACCTACTGAGCCCAGCATGGCTCCGGCACTACCCCCCATTATCTATCACATTGATAGTGCTTCTGCACTTTCTTGTGTACCCAGCCCCAGAGCCTGGCCTGTCCTCTGCTTTTAGGTGACAGCTGGATCTGCAAATCTGTCCTTTCTGAAGGCCACCAGCGCACTGTGCGGAAGGTGGCCTGGTCTCCCTGTGGCAATTACCTGGCCTCTGCCAGTTTTGATGCTACCACGTGCATTTGGAAGAAGAACCAGGATGACTTTGAGGTAACCAGGCTGGATGGGAGCAGGATCGTTGCCTTTTGCTCCTTAGGGCTGGCTCAGGAACCTGACCAACCTGGACTAGCTGGGCTGAACCCCAGGGGTCTTAACTGCCTGATTCTTGTCTCTCTTCCCTTTTCACAGTGTGTAACCACTCTGGAGGGCCATGAAAACGAGGTCAAGTCTGTGGCCTGGGCCCCTTCTGGTAACCTCCTTGCTACCTGCAGCCGAGATAAGAGTGTGTGGGTCTGGGAAGGTGAGTCTAGGTCCTTCCAGATGGCAGTTGGGAGCCAGTGAACAGACTCTTCTGTGTCCCTGACAGGGTCAGCTCGTGGGCTTTTTATTTTTCTCCTTCCCACAGTTGACGAAGAAGATGAGTATGAATGTGTCAGTGTCCTCAACTCTCACACACAGGATGTCAAGCATGTGGTTTGGCACCCAAGCCAAGAGGTAAGTGTGAGGTGAGGTGTCTTGCTGGGAAGAAATTGTGGTGTGGAGTGTTGTGCCTAGCCTTCCTTTGCTCTTCAGCCTCAATCTGGTTTTTATGGGAGATCTCTATCTGTGACTAAAAATATTTTTAATCCCTTTAGAGAAACAGATCCATGGGGCTGTTCTAGCTGGGAGAGCGATTGGAAATAGGCACTTCCTGAGCCATCTAGACCAGTGCTGTGATCCCTCTCTCCCCCATCCCCCAGCTGTTAGCCTCTGCCAGCTACGATGACACAGTGAAGCTCTACCGGGAGGAAGAGGATGATTGGGTGTGCTATGCCACCCTTGAAGGCCATGAATCCACTGTGTGGAGCTTAGCCTTTGACCCCAGTGGCCAGCGCCTGGCGTCTTGCAGTGATGACCGTACTGTGCGTATCTGGCGCCAGTATCTACCCGACAATGAACAAGGTGAGGGGCCAATCAGAGAGCTAAAGGAGACTCCTCTCTCATAAGGTTTATGGTCTACTAAGGGTCTAAGACATATGATGGATCACAGCAAATTGGGGTAGAAAGGGTCAGGTGCCACAAGAGGGTTCCCAAGCGAGTGCTGGCACCATCAGGGAAGACTATGTGGAAGAGGAGCCATTTTATCTGAACTTGAGAGTGTGTGTAGGATTTTAATGCAAGGAATTTAGCATGAAGAATTCTGAGTGGATACAGAACAGCATAAGCAAAGGCATTGTAGGTGCAAAAGCCTAGATTGATGTCAGGAACCATGATTCCTTTAGATGGAGCATAGGGTGTAAAGGATTCTAGGAGAAATAAGGTGGGTTGGGTGGCTGGTTGGGGGCCTTAAAAGGCAGGCTAACTAGTCAGACATAGTCTGTAGCAAAAAGTTTTTAAAAGAACAGGACATTTCCTTCTCAGAATTCTGCTGTAAAAACCCCTGCCTGGCCACAGTATGTAAGGCAGATCAGTAAGAAGGGGGACAGAGGAATGAAAATGAGGACTCATGATTGAAGGTGGGGTTAAGGGAGGGCAGACTAGGATCTCCTCCCCTGAGGTGCCCAGGACACAGACATGTCTTAAGCTCAAGAGAAATCTGTTGTGCAGGAGTGGCATGCAGCGGCTCTGACCCCAGCTGGAAATGTATCTGCACTTTGTCAGGCTTCCACTCCAGGACCATTTACGACGTTGCTTGGTAAGACCTCCATCCCCACATCCACTCATTTGGAGAGATTTTAGAGAAGTCAAGACCCTGTCTGTGCTTCTCTCTACCACCTTTGAGAGTATGTGGAAATAGGGAGCAGCCACCCTCATTTCTTCAGATCAGGCAGCCTGTCTACCATGCTGGCTTAGAGCTGGCTGGCCTGAGGTTCACAGGAGCAGGGAACAGACTTGAGAGACCCAGGCCTGTACCTACATTAAGATCTAGGCTGTGAGGACAGCACCAGCCTTGGGATAGGGGGTGGAGGGTGGGGTGGTCACAGCATCATACCAGCCAGAAATATTTATTCTTGAAGTTGGGACTTATGGCTGGGGTTTTTATGGTTTGGTAACACTGTCTCTACCCTTATGGAGTTTAGAAAAGCCATACCATTCATCTTGGAGAGTCCATCAGAGGGCAAAGTGACCTTAAATAAAGTATGGTAAAATTCAGTGGCCTAGTACTGTTCAAAAAAATGGTTAAGAATAACTCACGACAAGGGAAACTGCTTAGGCCAAGTGAGGAAAGTGGAGTTCAGAATCGTGGAGGTTTTTGGGTTGACTGGGGAAACCCCACAGAGGTGGCAGCACCTGAATCCGGGGGAGAGATTTGTGACTGTGGTTAGTTAGGGAAGCTTTTCAATACTAGACGTTTAGCTGAGACCTGCGGTTTGGGAAGAGCTGGCCAAGGACTGTAGAGCTGATCTCTTCTGCCCTAATGTGCCAGGCTGGAGATAGGGGAGCCACCTGGATACTCACCGATGCACATGTTCCTCCCAGGTGTCAGCTGACGGGGGCCCTGGCCACAGCTTGTGGGGATGATGCCATCCGAGTGTTTGAAGAGGATCCCAGCTCAGATCCGCAGCAGCCCACCTTCTCCCTGACAGCCCACTTGCCTCAGGCCCACTCCCAGGATGTCAATTGTGTGGCCTGGAACCCTAAGGAGCAGGGGCTCCTGGCCTCCTGCAGTGATGATGGGGAGGTAGCCTTCTGGAAGTACCAGCGGCCAGAAGGCATCTGAGCTACCTTGACCTTGGACAGAAAATGTCATAAGACTTTCCCAGCCCCAAGAGGACCTAGAGGAGCATCCATGACCTTCGTTTAACTTGGCTCTCTTCTGTTCACACTTGGGTAGAAGTACAGAGACACAAAATGCTCACTCTCCCTGTCCTTTGACATGGGATTCTTGGTAAAGAGCTAGACAGTATCATTGTGCATTGTGGTTACGCCACAGATGTGCTTGCTTGAGGACAGTGTTAAATTGGGGGGGGGGGGTGAATATAATATTTATACTCACCATATCTCTATGTAGAAAGGATGCATCTTAGGCATTTCAGAACTTGGAGGCTTTGTAGAAATAGGTCATCTGAGTCCCACGTCCTATTTTATAAGGACATTAACAATTTAAAAGAATTCTATGGTGAGTCCTTTTCTGAAATTGGTCCTACATTCCAGATTTGTGGGTAATCCTTACATTTATGACATTCAAATCAATATTGAAGGAAACTTCAGTGTAGTTTGGTTTAGAGTAAGATAGCTACACTTCTGCTTTCCCTTAGAAACCCTTCTGTGTCATTATGCTGTGCTGGCAACTGGAAATGCTGAAAAATAAATGGGGAAGGACATGGACCCTGAAAGAGTTATTATTGGCTACAGGCCATACATTCTCAGTGGGGCTGGAAAATTAGTTTCTGAAAATTTTAGCAGAAAAATCTATGACTATTTTGTGATCCTCTACCGGACCATCAGAATTATATTTTCATAGTGGGGCAAGTAGGAAAAAGATGGCTAATAAGGCTCATTAGAGGCATGATAATGAAAAAAAGGTAGAGAATTACTCCATAGGCAATCAGTTCTTCAGTCTCACCCAAGTTGTCTTCTGAAAGGCACTTCCAAATTGGTTTTGACTTGAGGACCGTCCCCAAAGCTACAGCCTTCACTTGGGTTTTTTACAACACAAGAATCATGACCTTAGACTTTGAAAAGACAGCTGAGGCAATGCCTAGCACAGTAGCTCTCAAAAGTGAGGTCTTGAGAGCCTTTTGGGGGACCCGAGGTCAGCTGTTGGCACCTTGGCAGGAATCAAGGCAGTGGCAGCCAATACTAGTGGTCATGATCTTCAACTGCCTTGCTCTCACAGTAAAAAAAAAAAAATACTGGCAAATTTCTTGGATAGAACCAGTAAGAAGTGTGTTAAATCTTGACCCCTAAGAATGGGCTAATATTCTGATAGTGGAAAGTATGATAAAACACATTGCAGTAAGACTGTCTAGATGAAAAGCAGTCGTACAGTGGAGTTACAAGCTGAACTGGGTCTTGATGGTATACCACTTTTACTTGAACTAGCAAAGTGTTATTTAGAATTGACTATTTGGCAGACATTTTCTGGAAAACAGATGGAATGAGACTTTCACTTCAAGGGAAACTGATAGTGTTGCCAGTGAAAAAATAAGAGCTCTTAGGCAAAAATTAGACTTTTGGAAACTTGTATTGCCATCATGAACTTGACATCTTCCCAACACTTGAGACTTTTCTGATGAGATTAGTTGTATTAACAGAAGTGATTTTATGATGAAACGTGTCATTTGGAAGATTTGCCTAAATCAGTGAACCAACATTTTCTAAATGACTAAACCATGATGTTACAAAATCATTCATGGTAAGAGATTCATTCGGAATGGGTCTTAACACAATAGAGCACACAAAGCTTATTACTGATGAGGGTTCACATTCCACATTGCCTTTAAGAACCGTACTTGCAGACAGGGCGCCTCGGTGGCTCAGTCAGTTGAGCGTCCAGCTTTGGCTCAGGTCATGATCTTGTGGTTCATGGGTTCGAGCCCTGCGTTGGGCTCTGTGCTGACAGCTAGCTCAGAGCCTGGAGCCTGTCTTCGGATTCTGTGTTTCCCTCTATCTCTGACCCTCCCCTGCTCACGCTGTCTCTCTCAAAAATAAATTTTAAAACATTTAAAAAGAACTCACTTGCAGCATCTTGCTGAACATCAAATAGCTGATCACTTGAAAGGCTTTAAAATCTCTTTTCTGACTTTGTATCTGTATAAAATAAACTTGACTTCATTTTGCTTTAACTCAAAAAACAATATACAAAACTGTAGAAACAGCCATGGGGATGTCTTCTATTAAACCAGACATTAGAGATTTGTAGGGAGGGGTGCCTGGGTGGCTCAGTTAAGCACTGGTCCAACTCTTTAGATTTTGGTTCAGGTCATGATCTGGTTCATGGGATTCAGCTGCCCCTCCCGCATTGGGCTCTGCCCTGACACAGCCAGCTTGAGATGTTCTTCCTCTCTGTACCTCCCCCACTTGCGTTTTCTCTCTCTCAAAATAAAGAAAAATTGTAAAAGTGTAAAATGCAGTCTTCTCCCTGGATTTGTTTTGGAAAGTATTTCTCATAATTATTTTTAAATGCATTAAATTTTGTTTTAATCCTTAATATAGTAAAGGTCAATAGATGATAAAATTTCTTTGGGGGTTTTTTGTAGTGTAAAAGAGGTTCTAATGTGTTATTGTTTGAAAACTGCTGGCCTAGAGAAACTAGGCTTGAAAATTATCTCCAATTGTATGCATATTTATTCCTAAAGAATGTAAGGCAAGAATTTAAAGAGGAAAATTTATAAATCTAAGATTACAAAATTGGTTTATCAAGACTGGGCCCCACCCAGCTGGTGCATTTTAATCCCTCTTTTCTGGAACTGCCTCCTTATGGGAGGGGAAACTGCAGATAGTGAGAGACTAACGTTCGGAGTCAGTTCCCACTGTAGTGCTATCTGGGTAACAACTGAGGTAGTAGGACAAGGGGATAAATCTGACAAAATGAAGCTATTTCACATTGATCCCACCTCTACACTGAAATGGCCAGGGGTGACAGCCCACCTAAAGAGTAGCCTTGTCCTCTAGAGGTATTCACTATACAAGTTCAATGGCTTAAAAAAAAAAAAAATCTTTTTGGCCAAGGGCCTTAGGCAGACAAAAGAAACATTAATTTGGAAACATTGCAAAGATAAGCGGTTTCTCCCATGTTATTTTATTAGAATGTTTGACAAATGAACTACACAGAACATGCCTAAAAATGCTGTACACAGGACACCTACAGACACTAGATGCAAAGTCTGGATGGCAAAGGAGCAAGGGGGCAAAGTAGTGGAGGGGGGCTGGGACAGCACTGACTGGCCAGACCCCACGCAAACAGACCCGGTCCCCATACGACTGTACATCTTCCTGATTCAGGTGTAACTCTTCTCTTTGCAAGAGTAAGTGCCTCTGGACTCAGTCTGAGTCACTGTCTGTCTCTGCTTCTTTCACGTCCACACTGAATTTGTATTCTTGGTCACATCCCATGTAAGCGTCACTCATGAAATACAGAGTGTAGTTGTGGGCGCCAGTGGCTGGGGCCACAAAGTCAAGCTTCACCTACAGAGAGCAGCAGAAACCCAGGTGAGCATGAACACAGTCGGGAAGGACCCCAGCTAAGAAGAAATGTCAGGGCCAGGGTACACTCACCTTGGCCTTCTGCTGCAAGGTCAGCCTCTTGATGGAGATGAGGCTATTGGACTTGGCATCGCCGATCACCACCCACCAGCCCTCTTCACGTTTCTGCAGTGACCAAAAGCCAAGAATTTCAACATGTAAAACTTGACAGCCATGAGACCATAGGAATGGTTATAAAAATAGGAAAACAAAAACCAGATAGAAAGCTTTCTAAAATTTCCTCAATCTGTTATAATTTTAAGATTTCAAGACTATCGAAAGGTGTCACAAATGAACTCCTTATTGGTTCTGGCTCATTTCCTTATTTATTGCAAAATGTCTTCTCCCACTCAGTCCTTGTCATTGAATCTAAGATTCCACTATTAGAAATCTAGTCTTTGGGGCCAGGCAGCTGAGTTCCTCAGAAATCCTTTTTAAAGTAAAAAACACATATAAGCAAAACATGTTGGCATGGAGACGAGGCTGCCAGCAAAGAGGACCCAAAGCAGGCCTCGCCTCTATCGAAAGCCTCTCTGTGGGCCATTCCGGAGAGAAAGCCCAGGTGTTCGTTTGAAGCACTCTTTCACCAGAGCCTATTAAACAACTAGTTTGCAAAATAAAACATTATAGTGTATCTGGTTTCTGATTTCAGTCTTCAATTATTCTCTCATGTAAGGGATCAGGCTGTTTTCTGGTGGTAAAGAACCAAGTACTGGAAGCAGAGTGAGGAGTAGTGAGAGAGGAGGGAGAAGAAACACTGACTAGAAAAACCCAACTGTCTCGGAGCCATTGAAAAACAAATGCATCTTAGCAGTCATGGAGATGAACAGTATTGTACAACTGATCAGTCACCTACTAAATTGTTTTAAAGCAAAAAAAAAAAAAAAAACAAAAAACCCAAAACCACCCACGGCCCCAAGATTAATTTTCAGCTTTGTGTCCTGTCATGACACTGAATTTCCTTTCCCCAGTGATACTGCACCCTTACCTCTGGACTCTAGTCAATGAACAAGGTCTCCAGAAGATACCTCATACCGCTATTTACAAACTGAGTTGGAGATTGCTTTTGATCACTTTAAAATCCTAGTTCTATCACACTGTCTTTCAGGGGGAAATTTCAAGAAGCTTTCTGTTTTTGTTTCTGTCCAGCTATGAGAACACACCTGTGGAAAGAGAGGTGCGATCACAGGGCCTGTGACTTCCTCCTCCCGCTCCAGCTGCACCAGCACCACAACCGGCCCGCCACTGTGTGAGAGAAGAGCACGGAAGCACATCAGCAATGTGGCAATGGGGTCACCACACCGTCATGTGCCTGGCAGGGACCCCGGGAGCAGGCGCCTGGACGGCTGTGGCTCACCTTCGGATGCTGTCCTTATCCACCACTTCGTAAGACAGTTCAATGTTAGGGTAGCGGTTGCAGAAGCGGGCCACGTCCGCGATCTGGCTGTCAGACAGCTGAAGCAACGCATTTCGTTCTTCATCTTCCATCTCCATGATGTCAAAAACACTCTCCACTCCCTGCGGCGGGCATTCAGAGGTCAGAGAAGGAGAACACGTACAAACAGCAGATGAAACCTGGCTCCAAACAACTGCTAGTTTAACTCATGTGCTATCAGATCATCCAAAGACATGACTTCAGAAAAAACACAGCCCACAACTGTACGGTCAGGCCCTCTAGTACCTCAATATGTAACACTCTCAGAGGAATCAGAACCAGAACTCCCCCATTCTGTGACTCCCCTCCCACAACCCCCACAAGCCCCCCCCCCCCGCCACTTTCTCCAGGAACTTGGCACAGATACCCAACCGTCCAGGTCCAAACTCAGGTCACCTTGTCTGTGCAACGTTTAATATGCTCAGAGGTGAAGTGTGGCAGCTGTTTCAGGTATGAGTCCTTGGACCACATGGCTTGGGTGACCATCTGGGCCAGCTCCATAGCTGCCAGGGCAGGGCTAAGCCACCCATTGCTGGAAAGGACATCCACACAGGCCTGGATCAGCCGGATTGCCTATACGGATACAGGAGTACAAGCCAAGGTAGGGTTGGAACCGCTACTTCACAGGTCACCACTGGCCCCCCAACTCCACACCCACACCCGCCCTATACCTTGCTAAGAATTTCCTCTGTATCCGACTGCAGCTCAGCACTCAGCTGCATACGGGACAGGTGAGCTTGCAGAAGCAGGTTGGTCTTGACATGTGGGTCATTGAACTTAGGATTATTCAGCTTATGGGGGACCTTCTGAGCCAACTGGGGAGTGGAAGGAAAAGAGCTGGTGACGAACAGGTGACCCTGCCTGAGAACAGCTCTCAGGCCCAAAGAACCACCTGCCCCAAGCTGACAACCCTTCAAAACAGAGAAGTGTGGATGATGTGTGAGGGTCTTCCTATGGTGACAAGGACAACATGTGCTCCGGGCACACAGGCCAAGTTTCAACTCCAAAGATGTTCTCCTGCATCCAAGATGCCCTCACCTGCCGCAGAAGGTTATCTTCATGGTGCCGAATGGGAATGTTCTCGTACTCCGCCGCATTGGAGATGATCTCAATAAGCCCTCGTACCTTGGTTTTGGCATTCAGGGACATGCTGAAGAGCTCTGATAGCCAAAGAGGAGGAGAAATGGGAGGAGTCAAACACAGGCAGAAAAGGAGCAGGCGGGAAAATGAACTGCCTGCATTACTCCTTACCACCCTATGATACATCCCTGGAATGTGCTCCCAGGGCACTGAAGCCCTATGCTCTCATCCCAGTGGGCTACAGACCCCTGTTGTCAGACTTCTTTAGCTTGGTCTCCCCAGACACAGCCCCTGCCAGCCCCTCACCAATGGTGGTGTAGTTGATGTAATAGTAAGCAGCGATCATGCCCAGGTTCAGAGGTGCCACATCCATTTCATCTTCAATGCTGATGCACTTGGACTGCTCCAAGTCACTCAGGGTCTGCTCCACAAGCTCGGACAAATGGTCAGACAGGTGACGATGGGAGATCCCTGCAAAGGTGAGACACAAGTGGGGAGTCACAGGGAAATTGGCCAGCCAGGGCTATGAGAACCACAGAAAAATACTGTGCTCCAAAGTCCACTGACCCTGCAGGTTGTAATAATTGGGGTTCTGTGTCATGCGGCGGTACAGAAAGGTCCAGGTGAGGTAGTCCACAGCGTCCTGCTTGTTCTCGATGGTCTTGGTGACAATTTCAGCATTGAAATGGTCATGCATACAGTGGTCCAGGTGGGACTCTACTGGCAAGGGCTCATATAAGAACTTTTTGAAGAAATCCTGTGGGTTGGAAAAGGAGAGACAGTAATAAAGACTCAATGACAACATGGTCACAATAAAGGGCCAAGGGCAAATGAACAGGCAATGCCCCTTGTGTGACAGACACAGCTAATACAAGACTAGAGGAAATCAGGTACACAGACAAGATGAACTGGGTCTGGACCTGGAATGCTGGGTGTGCATGCCTGTTCCCACTGGCATCACTGAGTATTTTTACAGTGGGAACAGGAATACAGCAAGTCATACAGGCCTAACAATACACGAGGAACCAACCAGAAGGAGAAGACTTTGACACATGGGAGTCAAGAGCAGTAGCAAAAACAAAGGGCTACAAAATTCCACATGGCTGAGAGGTTTATTATAAAAGTAATATGGAAAATTAAAATAATAAACAAGAATAAAAAACAGAAGTTGACAAACTGTAAACAATGAAAGGCATCTATTAAAGAACATAGTCTGAGGCCCAGGATCTCAAGAGGGTGCCCACGGCCAGGACTGACCTTTTTGGAGCCCTGGCACATGATAACACAGCGCCCCTCATCATCCTGCAAAGGGCGGTTGGCATGTCCCACCATCTGAAGCACGTCGTAGATAGGGTAATCCACATACCTGGTGACAGAAGAGAATAAGGCAGGCAAGGGTGCATCAACACAGAGGCCGCACTCAGGAGGCTCAGACTATCTCAATATCAAAGAATAAAACGTAAATATGAGACAATGGCAAATTACAAGAAGTTCTGTGTTCATGACTTCTTGTGCTTGGATACTAGCTTCACTTGTTTACCTATAGTTTTCAAGTTTAAGAGTTGGGACACTGCTGCTCAGGGTCCTTGAACCAAAGCTACACACCCATTGAGTGCCAAAAGAAAGAAACTCCCTATTAAAGGATGAAATATGTTAAGTTAGGCTCCCCAAAAAGGTGTATACTTCAAGAATTATCAAGTCACCAGACTTAAATCCACACCTAGATGCAATTTTAGATGTTAAATAACACTCCCTTAAATTAAAAGTCTACATTTTGAGAAAAAACAATTATTAAGAGTCAAATCATTCAAGTTTTTTCTGAGAAAAACTGACCCTCTACTACTCGTCACCACAAAGGTGTGTAACTTGGACCATATAACTTTCCCAATCTATAAAACAAATGAGTTAACTATCTAGTCTTTAGATCAAACTCCCTGGTTCTCCAACTTGCTGAAATATGAGAGGATGACCATAAAAGCAAATGTGAACCTAGGTCCTGAGACGAAAAACTTTCTGACACCTAGCTGTGGAGGAATCTCAGCTGGCTGTTTAGTTCCCTAACACTTCTTCAGAATAGCTAATTTTTGGATCTGCAGATGTCATGTTCATTTTTAGGAGGAAGGTTCCCGTTAATGCAGAGCACAGCTAGACTCACGCATGAATCTTGCCATTGTAGTACTGGGTGTCCATGATGATCACCAGGTGGGCAGCCACGTTCATCCCCCAGCAGAGACTCCGAGAAGCGACCACCACCTGGATAGCCCCTGAGCGGCAGAGAGGAGAAGACGACTGAGTGCAGGGCTCCATGGGAGTCTCCTTCTACACATGTAGGGGCTTATCCTGTGCTATGTTTCAGAACTCAGAGCAAAGCAAGCTGGGAAACGAGCCATAATAATGGCTAAGGGCTAAAACAGTACTAGAAGAGCTGGCTCTATGCTGCTGTTGCCCTGCTTGGGGGGACTGACCTAGAGGAAACAAGGTAATCTTGGAACAGACTCCAAAGCGCAGAGAGCTAGGCTTAGCCATCTGCCTGACACACTGGCTTGCTGACTGGAAAATGTTAACACCAACTCAGTCACAGGCCGGCTCAGTACAGGACAGCAAAACTGAGCTGGGAGCATACATCAAACCAAATAGATTTAAGGGTCAAAGAGTGCCGGTGAGTGGTTCTGGCAGGAGCATCTCCATTGCAGCTCCACCAAGGAGTGTCAGAGTGATAATAGTCTATGTGAAATGCCAGAGATCAACATGGGAGGGTGGCACACAGGCCACCCAAAGGAGACTCTACCATTGATTTCATACATTTCTAAGGTCTAACAACCTTGGTGAGTCTGATATCCATGGAAAACCAGGTCTACTTACTTGTCAAAAGTCCTGATCTAGAAAACCAGGTTCTGAAATAATTCCACCATATGTACCTGTCTGTTTTCTCATCTAGCCAGTAGGGACAATATCCTACTTATACCACAAGATTACTGGGAGAATCAAATGAGGTAATACATAAACCAATCAGAAAAGTACTTTGAAGATGATTAGTGTATGGTAGGAAAGGATCACCCACATCCTAAAGTTTCGTGCCTATCACCTGTGACACTCCTAGATACAATCTCCCTCTAGGCCACAGCACTTTTTCTCACCTGAGCTGAAGAGCTGTTCCACCAGGCGTCGCTCCATGGGGCTGAGCCCCTCGTGCAGGTAGCCCACTCCATTTAACAGTGTTTCCTTGAGCGTGCTGTCACTGAGTTTCTCCAGGTACGGGATCAGATCCTTCTCGGTGCAATGCAAGAACCTAGGTGGCACGGGCATGGACTCAGCTCAGAGCAGTCCCAATCCTTTGCCAGACCCTTCCAACTATGCAGCTGCTGAGCCCCTAGCCCAACGGGGCTCACCCCCACCCTCATAAATAGAACACTCTTCAGGGTGTGCCAACCTCACTGACCCAACTCCCCTCCCCCACCTCTGCCGCTGGATATCTGCTGCACACGTGGTGAGGATGTCAATCGCAGTGAGGCGGGTCTGCTTTCGAGATGGCACAAAAACAATGACAGGCTTCTTGGGAGAGTGTTTGGTGATAGCATGGTACACCGGCTTGGCCATGGAGAGCAGGCGAGTTTGTGTATGGCTAATGTTGAAGCCCTGGAGACAGAGGGAAACGAAAAGAAGTTACAAGACCTGATACTCCAACATGAGGCCATGCAGGAATGCAGAGAGCAGGCCCTACCTGTATGTGCAGCTCCAAGGGCACGGGGCGCACATTAGGGTGGAAGTTGAAAGTCGAGGTGGCACTGCATCCCAGCCAGTGGGCCACATCCTTGGCATTCGAAAGCGAGGAGCTGAGTGCCACAATGCGAATGGGTCGCTCAATCTGGGAGGAGATGTAGCGCATCCGGGAGCAGATCACTTCTAAGACAGGCTGGGACAGAGGTGGGGAGTCACTATGGGCCCAAGCTCCCCTTCCCTTCCCCCTTCTCAACCCTGACTTATCCTTTCTGTCTAGTCCAACCACCTCAAAATGATCACCTAACTCTTCCTTCCAATTAGGGGCTCTCCTATCTTTGGTTCTACCTCCTCCACAGTCACCAATCTTCACTAAGCAATGCTTTTTGCCAAAAGTACTACAAAAAAGTCACAATGTCCCTTTGGAATACAGCAACAAGTAGAATCCTCTTGGGAGAAGTGCCTAGTCTATGGTCTCAGACTCAAATGCAAGTTCCAAGGCCAAGGACACTCAGCCAATCACAGCCCCTCTCCTATGGTGCAAGGTTAAGTCATACCCCATTCTCGCCCCCGATAAGGTGGACTTCATCCACCACGAAGAGGTTGATGTTTTGGACATTCTTGCGCTGCTTCCACCGCCGAGAAAGAATGTCCCACTTCTCAGGGGTGCTGATGATGATATTGCCCTTGCCCAGAAGCTTTAGGTCTGTGCTAGTCTCCCCCGTGAGGAGCACCACCTTCTTGTTGAGCCTGTCCTGGAACTTCTCATACCAGTCCATGTAAACCTGGCATGCAGGGAAAAGAAGAGCAGCAAAACATCAGGCCACAACAGGCATCATCTCATTTGCAATGATAAGAGTCTGAGAAGCCAAACACAGAGACCTGATGATCTGTAGGTGTCAAGCTACCTTATAATCTCACACTGACCTTTAAGAGTATTCTTCTTTAGGACACAAGCTGGGGGGACATGAACAAAAGAAAGCAAAGAGTCTTGCCCCAATGAACACGGCAAATTTCAAGGGCTTAGAAAATCTTGATCTGGATGCAGATGAAAACAGCTTGCAGGAAAACTCACACGTGACACAGCAGAACCCCACACACCTGCTCTGCCAGAGCCTCCATGGGGGTGATGTAGACACAGCGCCCCTCCGAGTTCTGCAGCAGCATCCGCAGGATGGCAAATTCCGCACAGATGGTCTTCCCGCTGCCCGTGGGCGCCCCCACAAACACATTGTCATCACTGTTGTAGACGGTGTTGAACACTGGAAGTCGGCAGTGGGGACATCAAGGAGAGAAGAGACTCAGAACAGAGGACACCAGGAGAAACTCAGCCGGTCAGCCATCAAGTGCCAACAACAAAGGGAGCAGCATTAGGGCCTCTAGCTGCAGCCGGCCTTCTGTACCTCTCCCCTCATTCCCTTGCTCTCACACACAAGCAACAGGGGAAGAGCCCAAGACCAACAGGCCGGGTAGCAGGGAGATTTGCAGGATGGCAGAGAGAAGTAAGCCAAGTATCCTGTGCTTCTCTGCCCGTCTTCTCAGGGACCAGGACACAGAACAAGAAGAACTGGCTTCCTTTCTCTGTCCCTCCAACACTCTCCTTGAAAGAAGGTAAAGCCTCAGTCCTGGCATCAAGACTGGTTAAAGTCGGGGGCCCCTGGGCAGCTCAGCCAGTTAAGCATCCAACTTTGGCTCAGCTCATAATCTCACGGTTTGTGAGTTCAGGCCTCGCATCAGGCTCTGTGCCGACAGCTCAGAGCCTGGAGCCTGCTTCAGATTCTGTGTCTCCCTCTCTTTCTGTCCCTCCCCCACTCACACTCTCTCTCTCTTAAGAAAGTAAATAAACATTAAAAAAAAAAAAAGATCAGGGGCTCCTGGGTGGCTTAGTCGGTTGGCGTCCAACTTAGGCTCAGGTCATGATCTCATAGTTTGTGGGTTCTAGCCCCGCGTCAGGGTCTGTGCTGACAGTGTAGAGCCTAGTTAGGATTCTCTCTCCTTCTCTGCCCCTTCCCTGTGCTCTTTCAAAATAAAAACAAAACAATACATTAAAAAACAACAAAACTGCATGCCCTGGTTCAACACCTGAGCAATAGGAGCACAAATCCAGCCTCTGAGCCTGAGAAACACCAATGCACCATAAGACCTTGCTCTGCTGACCCTCCTCAATGAGGCAACTAAGTAAAAGAAACCGAATAGTAACCAAGGACTGAGAAAGGAAAAAGGCCTGGTGTGCTCCAACAGTGGCTGGTGGTGAGCTCCCACACCTATCTAAGGCCCTACTTCCCTTCTTGCCACTGAACAGATCTGTCTTTAGGGAATCTCAAAGGGCGTCCAAAGGAACGAAACACATGTGGATAGAAACGCCTACCTTGGGTCTGGATGGGGTTGAAGAAAGGAAATTTATCCTGATAAAGGCTCTCGAAGGCACTGTTTCTCAGGGCAGACACGGGCAAGGGCTGCAGGTCCAGAAGCTCGGTTGGAGGTGGGTACTTCTCTGGTAGGATCAGGTGCCGGAAGGAGACAGGCAGCTGGGTCTCACAAGCTGCCAGGACAGAAATGGGAGGGGTCGTAAGCAGTCCTCTCTTGGCCTAAAGGCCCCTCAGAGCCCCTCCATGCATCCTAGAGACCCCAAAGCAGCAGAAGATACTATCACGGACCCCACAAAGTCCAGTCCAGTACAAAAGGAAAGACATTCTTTTGACTCCCCGGGAAGACCTGCCCCTGTGGGAGCATGCAGGACACACTCACAGAGCCAGCGGTCAGACACCACACGGATGAAGTACTGAGGGGGCAGCGGTTCAAAGACAGGAACGAAAAACGTAATGAGGTGCTCATCCTGAGCATACTTGGCCTTGAGTAGAAAATACTCATGGTGGAGTATCACCTCACTGTCTACATCCTCCACCAAAATCCAAAACGCCTCCGATGAACCATGGACCTGTCAACACAAGCATAAGTAATAGGAACATGAGCCAGCGTGGACTTGCAACCCCAATCCAGCTCTCCTCAGGAGCATTCTGCGAGCAGTCCCTCGGCCAAGCAAATCTTCACCTTTTCATCCCACTGGAAATCCGGCGTGATGGTCAGCTCCACTTTCAGGGTGGAGCGTGTGATAGGCTGCAGGTGTACCGACAGCTCCAGCTTGGGGAAGAGGTGGACGTACTTGTGGATGGTCTTCCCCATCTTCGGCATGCGGATAAGCTCCCCTAGAAGGACAGAGAGAGCAGGGGCTGCAGCCCAGCCTGCCAAGAACAGCTGCAGCCCAGGCCCTGAGGGCAGGTGGCAGAGCCCGATCTCAGTGTGGCCCAGAGGAACGAGTCCCGGGACCAGGAGCTAGCCTCGTTACTCTGGAGGGATGTGAGACGTGAACACAGGACAGTAGGGCACCAGGCCCCGGAGATGGAACGCAAGGCTTAGAACGATTTCTGAGCAGTAAGGACAAAGAGAGTAGCTCCCCACACACCTATCTCATTATGATTCAGGTCATACAGGCGCTCAAAGGGGAAGTTTTTCTTCTCAATCTTCTTCACTACCTCCTCAGGGAGTTTCCGGAACTGGCGCAGAGGACACATGGACTGCCACCTAGCCAGGAAGGAAACATTAGCCGTCAGTTCCCTGTGAAACAAACTGCCTTTGTCATGGCTTCCAATTAGCTGTGACCCACACAACACAGTTGTTAAAGGAAGGCATCTGGAACTGCACCAGCAGTGAGACTTGAAAGCCATCACTCACCACCACTCTCCCCTCACCCCCAGGCTCTGCCCCAAAGGGCCCTCCCTCTTCTCAACTTTTACCCAAGTCCAAGTCCCATTTCATGAGTGAGGACCAGAGATAACGCAAGCTTGCCCACCACACCCTCAGCCTGGGGACCGGCTTCCAGCCGAGCAAGCCCTCACATGCGCTTGTCGATCATCTTGCAGAGGTTCAGTGTCTTGTCTGTAAGCTGCGCCCACCCTCGGTTCAGGACAATTTCAAAGATGGCACGCATCAACCTGCCAGCCGACTGGGTAAAGATAAAGCATTCCCTCAGTTAGGTCCCCACCATCCCCAGGCCTCATGAAACACCGACACCTGACTTAATTACTTCACGCTCTGATGTAACTGGTTACACCACTCAAAAAAAAAAGTCCTCTGTAATTACTCCCCCCCCTTTAAAGACTTTTTTAAAGTTTATTTATCTTGAGAGAGAGTGAGAGCAAAGGAGGGGCAGAGAGAGAGAGAGAGAGAGAGAGAGAGAAAATCCCCATCTGCACTGTCAGCACAGAGCCCGATTGGGGGCTCAAAACTCACAAACCATGAGATCATAACCTGAGCCCAAATCAAGAGTCAGATGCTTAACTGAATGAGCCACCCAGGCGTCCCTGCTTTTCCCCTTTTAGGTAGCACATGCTTGCTGAATGCAGAATAGTTAGAAACGTGCAGCTCCAGCTTACTGTACAACATCTTAACCTAATATTCACCACATGATTTAAAGTTTGGCTCATTTAGCACTCAAGACTTCTGGCAAAACTAATGATGCTAATGACTTGCCCTTAAAGATAAAGATAAAGTGCAGCTAATATAGCCTGTTGCCATTTCTGCATCTGCAGAGGAGTCTAACCATAAGGGAAAGTCATTCTCTGTAAGGAAGCAAACACTGTATCTCAAGACTCTCCCTATGGCACCTCCCGGGCACTCTCGCTTAAGGCCCTACCTATTCTCATGCCCAAGATCAGCGACACAGAGTGGCTATGCCATATGCACATCAACCAATGAGCCAACTAGAACAAAACTTGGCCTTCTTCCCACCTCATTAGTGTCAGCCCTATTTTCTGCAAAACACACAACAGCACAAGGGACTGGAACTGTTCAGCCCTCCTCTCCTAGCAGCACATCTGCACTCTTACCTGTGTAACATACACCATGTCTGCCATCAGCGCAAAGCCCTCCAATTTCAGCTGTGAGATGAAGGCTTGGAGGAGCACATTGATCTGAAAAAAAGCAAGGTGGGCGAGAAGCTGACCAATCATGGAATGGTCCAAGAAAGTGAAATCCCATTTCTGCTCTGGGATCCATGCCAGGTCAGATCTACCGCTCTTGCTTCCAGGAATGTGAACTGTTACTCCACATAAAGAACATGAGAAAAGGATGCAAAAACTGGTAAAACTGAGCAGGTTATCAAACATAAACTCAAATTCAAGATTCACTTTTTAGAGGGTTACAAAACCACCCAATCCTTATGCCTGGGAGAGGAGCGAGCTCACCTTTGCACTGGGTTCCTCAATGCTCTCCTTTACAGGGATGGGCACCCTCTCCAGCAACTTCTGCAGCTCCAGCTTCTCCTCCTGCCGCAAGAAGGAAACAGGTCAAGGAAAAGCCAGGTGACTGAGGAGAGAACCCATCCAGCAACTCAGCAGTGAGTACCAACCACACGTCCCAACACACTGTGGACTCACCTCTCTCACGGTGATGTTCTTGAACTCTGAAGACAACGAAAAGACTCTGAAAAGCTCAATTTCACTGAGGGTGGGCTTAAGCAGCTGGTTGTAGGTCTGTACTGTGTCATTGGTGATGTAGTAGTGGCTGGCTATACGGCCCAGTTCTGTCACCTACAAAGGACAAAGAATCAATCCAATCATAAACAAGTGGCAACCTCTCACCGCAGGCAACAGGTGCCCACCGGAGGAACTCACAGCAACAAGAGCACCTCGCCCAAGCACATGAAAAAAAGATGGCACAATAAACTGACCTATGGGGAACTGATGCCCACACAGAAAAGACAGGTCAACTAGCCACCTCGACTTAAGTGACAGAAAGAAGGCACCATCAGGTTCTATATACCATTTTACAAATTCCTAGATTCAAAGAGCACAGTCCAATCCCTATTTTTCTACAATTCGAAATAATAGGCAATTACACAGGCAGTGCTTAAATCAAGAGAGCAATTTAAGGGGCACCTGGGTGGCTCAGTCAGATGAGCATCCAACTTTGGCTCAGGTTGTGAGTTCGAGCCCTACTTCATGCTGTGTGCTGACAGCTCAGAGCCTGGAGCCTGTTTCGGATTCTATGCCTTGCTCTCTCTCTGCCCCTCCCTGGCTCTCACTGGCTCTCACTGGCTCTCTCTCAAAAATAAACCTTAGAAAAAAAAAATTTTTTTTTTTTTTTAAGAAATTTAAACAATTATCTCCTGAGACCACCACTTTTATTGAAACCTTTGGTTCAATCCCTCAACTCACTCACCTGGAAGTTTCCGGTCTTCTTGTCATACTTGACCAGATTGTTTTTATCCAGCATCAAGGCAGCAGTATGAACCAGATCCAGGCGGCGCTGGTCCAGCAGGGGGTCTCCCTTGAGGTCATCGTGAGAGATGCCATAGAGGGTTGGGGATCGGAGCATTCGGATATACAGGTAGGCATAGCCAAGCCAGTTCACCGCATCCTACAAGAGAATTCGTTGGTCTCAGCATAGAGAACTGATGTCCATATGAAAAGCTCTCAGAGATCACTTAGAAATTAATTCCAGAGGGGCACCTGGGTGGCTCAGTTGGTTAAGTGTCTGACTTTGGCTCAGGTCATGATCTCATGGTTCGTGAGTTGGAGCCACACATCTGGCTCTGTGCGGACAGCTTGTAGCCTGAAGAGCCTACTTCGGATTCTGTGTCTCCCTCTCTTTCTGCCCCTCCCCCACTCATGCTCCCTCTCTCTCTCAAAAATAAACAAACATTAAAAATTGTTTAAAAAATTAATTCCATGGGTGCCTGAGTGACTCAGTCAGTTAAGTGTCTAAGTCTTAATTTCAGTTCAGGTCATGAGTTTACAGTTTATGGGAATGAGCCCCAACTTGGGCTCCCCCACTATCAGTGCAGATTCTCTCTCCCTCTCTTTCTGTCCCTCCCCAGCTCACATGTGCATACTCTCTCTCAAAAGAAACATTTAAAAAAAAGAGAAATTAATTCCCAACCAGAAGAATGTATATTACGCTGTCTTCTGAAGGTTTTAGAAAGACAGTCCCTTTGTGAGATCTTGGTAATAAGGGGAACTGTCAGCCAGAGCTGACATGCTTCTGAGAGACCGCTTACACCGAAGATGTGGGGCACAGGGTTGGAGAGCCCTACATGCTGGTGGTCCACCACACCACAACGGAGACCATCCCACCCTGGTACCCTGCTTCTCTGGAGGAGGTAAGACGCGCCAAGGGCAGAGCCCTCCCTACCTTGGCATTTTGGACATTCCCCAGCACGATTTCTGCATTGAGCATGTCAGGCAACTTTGATACCATCTGGCTCTCAATAGGAAGTTGCTGATTGAGGAGGGACAGGTAGTACTGTAGTTCTCCATGTGATGTGATAAGTATGCCTTCGCCCTTGGTGTCATACTGGGGTCTTCCAGCACGTCCCAGCATCTAGGTCAGAAACAGCACACCTTTTGAAAGGGCTGTGGCCACAGAGCCTGTAGTTTGTTCCCACACTTCTACTTTACAGAACCCCACCTTCCATCAGCCACCTTTTTGGCCTCCTAGCATAAATTTTACACACAGGATACCTTTCTCCACTGAAAGTAACCTCAAAGGCTCTATACCTGCAGAATGTCCAGTGCCCCCAGTTCTGTCCAACGCCCCTTCTCTGGACTGTACACCTGGGTGCCTTTGATGATGACGGTATGTGCAGGGAGATTCACACCCCAAGCCAGAGTTGCTGTGGAAACTAAAACCTACAGAAGCAAAGCAAGGTAATAAGGAAAAGACGTTACCACCACAGGGTTAGTATCCCCAGGTTCTCTTGGAAACTGGCCTCAGAGCTTCTAGCAAGACCGAAGTAGGCCCTACACTTGTCAAAGTAACACTAGAGTAACAAGGGAAGGAGTCCTTTGGTTCCTCGTCTATTCAACAATTAACATTCCATGGTTCTCGAGATACTTAAAAGGTAGATATTAATCAACTTAAGGTTATCAGACAATTTATAATACACCCTGAGAGAGAGACTACACGAGGTCCTAACCTTATGAGGCCCTGCTTGGGGACATCTGGAGTCACTGACACACTTTGTTATGGTTCTCAGATGCTTTCCTAAAATCACTCATCTTCTCTGATACAGTATGTGAAGAGCTGGGAAGGGTGGCACAAAACTCTACCTACTATACTGACCACCACCCCGTAACCCGGTTTACCTGAGCCAGAAACAATCAAGTACCGGGTGCAAACATGGCATTTGACACCTGAAGTCTTCTGAAGTCTACACTGTGCCACTCTCACCTGAATGTGTTTATCTGCAAAAAGATCCTCTACAAGTGTCCGGTCAACTCTGGTCATGCCTGCGTGATGAATAGCAAAGCCATACGGCAGAAGATCCTTCAGCTCCAGGTTCTGTGGAACAGAAAAAGAACAGGTGATGAAGTGAGATTTGCTGTGAGAACTCTACAGAGACTAAGTAGATCTCCTCCCATGAGATCCTGTCCTTTACCTATTCCACATAACCTGACCCAGTCAACCTTAACCTGTGTGAAACAACAGCATCACGATGCAGGTGAAGACTGTCTGGACAACCTCGGATTGAACCAGTTACCAGGTAGGAAACAAGAGAACCGGGCATGTCTCTCCTCACCTTGCACTGCTCAGCTTCTGTCCGAAGGACTTCTGTGGAGGCCGAGCCCTCTCTCAGAAACAGACCCAGAGTGTCCTTCTCTAGGCACATGTCCCGGATGGCCCTGGCCGTCTTCCCAGTCTCCTTCCGGGAGTGCACAAACACAAGCACCTAAGGAGAAACCATGGTTTGCCCCAGTCAGGGGACACCGCGATCACCCTCACTCCTCTGGCCCCACAGCACCCGCAGCAGGAAGTAGAGACTACACCATTATGAGGCCAGAAACCCCGAAGAGGAATGGCAGGAATGTATACTGACTCAGAAACCCATAAGACCCTATGTGAACAAGGCTACAAAGCAAAGTGCCGGAATCCTGTAGCTGGGAAACTAAGCTACATTCTATCTTTAAAACCATGTTTAAATATAATATAGATGCAAATTCAAAAATCTCAATTACAAATTAGTGTTCAGGCACCCGACAGGATTCTAAGTCACTGAAGAATGTACCTGCAAAATAACACCTGAAATACTGTATTAAGTGATAGGCACTAGCCTTTATAAAAGGACTTAGGAGGTCTCAGTATAGACTAGTACCATTTGGTAGGAAATAAAGTCCTCCAAGTATTTAGTACCAGGAAAAGATTTAAATTTCTTGGGGCACCTGAGTGGCTTAGTCGGTTAAGCATCCAACTGTTGATTTCAGCTCAGGTCATGATCTGTTTTGTGAGTTTGAACCCCACGTTGGGTTCTGCGCTGGCAGTGCAGAACCAGCTTGGGATTCTCTTTCTCTCTGCTCTTAAACTGGAGAGAAATAATAAACTTGAAAAAAAAAAGAAAAGAAAAGAAAAAACAGAGAGAGAGAAAGGGAGAAAAAGAAAGAGCAAAGAAGGAGAGAGAAAGGAAGGAATGAAGGAAGGGAAGAAGATTTCTCTCTTCATCGAGATTCATATGCTTTATCAGATAAAAATCTATACACACCCTGTCACTTTTCCTTGTTTTTTGTCTTGGTTAACATGACCAAATGGTGTTCAATTAAAAAATTATATATTTTCTAATAAAATGCCCTCTTTCACAAGTTTATAGTTTTTATCTTTAGTTTTACTGTAAGCCAATCAAATCTTCTATGGAAAGACCCTTGATAATGTAGAGAGAGAGACTGATTATCCACCCCTGGGGCTTTCTTTTTTAGGAATTTTTAAATTACAAATTCAATTTCCTTAATGGTTATAAGACTATTCAGGTTATCTGTTTCATCTAGGCTGAGTTTTGGTAGTTAGTAATTTTTGAGGAATTGGCCCATTATTTTTTCTAGGTTGTCAAATTTACGTGTAAAGTTACTCATAGTATTCCTTTATTACCCTTTCAATGGCGACAGGTTCTATAGTAATATCCAATTTCACTCCTAACATTGGTGACTTATATTGTGTTTTCTCTCTTTATATACATCAAAAATTCAAAAGAATAGAGTTTAATAGGAAACCATGGACAGACCTGATTTTTTCCAGCATGTTCCATGATTTTCTCATAGACTATTTCATTCATGATCTGGAAACGCTTGATAGCTTTTTTCTCTGTGATACCCACATAAGTCTGTTCCAGAGGCACTGGGCGGAAGCTAGAAGTTCAACAGTTCGATCAATGAGGCTTCTGGCACAAAATATTGACGAAACAGACAGTTGTTTTCAACGGAAAGGACATTCTTTTCTGGATTCACACCGCATTAAAACCCAAAACCCTTCTAATATCCAATCCAAAAGAGCTCCTTGAAAAAGGGGAAGGGCATCAGGAAGGTCACCCTAATCTTCTCCCAGTCTTTCTCATACCTGTTGTCAAAGTAGAAGAGGCCCTTGGCAGGATCTACACGCAGAAAGGTAGCCACATCTTCATAATTGGGGAGGGTGGCACTAAGCCCGATAAGTCGGACATCCTCTTGAGTCATCTCAATGTTTCGGATGGCCCTGGCCACCAAAGCTTCCAACACAGGGCCTCTGTCATCGTGAAGAAGATGGATCTCATCCTAAGGAATGAGGAGGTGGTGAATTATCACTAGGGCTAGAAAAATGTAGCCCTCTTTCTTAAGAATAGCCCCATCCTGCAGTACATACCTCCTATGCCAAATAAAGATGAAAAGGAATCCCCAACAAAATACCCCAGAAAAGAACATGCTCTGACCACCAAATTGCTTTGCTAGATAACTGAAACCTAATGCTTTATGGCAAGAAAATCTGATACTTCGGGTAAATCAGTTCCTTGTAACTTCACTCAAAGATTAATTTCTTTACAAAAAATGAAGCTTCTCAGCAAACTTTATATCAAATAAGGCTTCACTTCTGGGCAGTCACTCTTACTACTCTGTACTTGCAAAAGACATCATGCATCAAATGATGAGTTCACATAGCCTAAGGCAGTGCTTCTTGAACTTCAGCATGTAGCAGAGCATCTTACTAAAATATAGATTATGTTTCAGTAGATGTGGGATAAAGTCAGGGACTCTGCACTTCTAACAAGACTTTGAGTAGCACTAAAGCAGGGGCAGGCAAACTTCATAAAAGGCTAACCAGTATTTTAAGCTTGTGGGCCATACAGTCTGTCATCAAGAGAGCTGACCCTTGTACAGTGCAGGGGTCAGGTATGCTCCAGGGTCGAGAATCCCCTTGTAACTTTTAACTCCCCCAAAACTTAACTACCGAGAGCCTACTCTTTACCAGAGCCCAATAACATAGTTGATTAATGCATATTTTGTACATGTATTATATATTGCATTCTTACAATAAGGTAAGCTAGATGTTATTAGAATTATAAGGAAAAATACACTTACAGTAATATATTCTATTTACTGAAAAAAAAAAAAATTAACATATAAGTGAACCCAGGCAGTTCAAGCCTTCATTTTTCAAGAGTTAATTGCACTCAATTCTATCACTGAAGCACAAACGCAGCTGTAACAATATACAAATAAACACATATGGCTATATTTCAATAAAACAAAATCCAGTAGCCACAGATTGCCAAGCCCAGCCCTAGAATACTGAAAGTGAACATGTGAGATCTCCTTTCTGCTTTCCCGGACAACTTACAGAAACTACAACCAGACTCAAAGTCATTCTTCTCTGGGTGCTCTCTGTACATCTGGAACACAATATCCTGTTCCCCATTCCGCCTGAGAATGGATTATTTATTTATAAAGCTCTCCTGGGAGGAGGGCACAATTAGTTGTCTGTTTACATTTATTTCAGAACACTTCAGACATCAAACAAACATAAACAATAACATGGCAAACACCATGCACCTCGTCGGAAATCTTTTAATTAGGGGCAGATTCTCATTTAATGGGAACAGCAATACTGACAACAGCTGTCATCATAAAGGCTAGTGACTGAAGGAAAGCACTGAAGAAACAGCGTTAAAACCCAGCAAACCCTCCTGGACCAGGCCTGGTCTCTTAGATGCCCAGCGCTCCCTGCTCACCAGAATGATGAGCCGCACAAGCTGGGTGTAGGTGCGCTCCCCACCCTTGCGGGTAATGATGTCCCACTTCTCGGGGGTGCAGACGATAATCTGAGTGGCGCTGATCTCCTCCTTGCACAGCTGGTGGTCACCAGTCAGTTCTGCGACAGTGATGCCATAGGTCGCCAAGCGCTAAGTGGAGGAGAAGCACGTCAGGCAAGAATGCTTGAAGGGGGCCTTTATCTGGGAAGACTGAACGTAGGGTATTAGAGGGAGGTATTGACACAACAGGGAACTATCAGCTGAACTGAATTGATCACACAAACACGTATTTCTAAAATAAACTCAAGTTTACACTCAGGCAAATGAAGCAAAGAATCTCTGGGACATCTGCAAAAAGACGGGGAAATGGAAACTTGTAGATAACAGAATCTGGAATACCACCGCCAGGTCTATTATCAACTATACCCCGTGAGCGTTTCATAAATTCTTCAGTAATGTAAATGATAACAATAGCAGAAAACTGCCTTGGAGACGATAACAGAAAGATGCTAAATCCTCACAAAAGTCCAAGACAGGCCCAGGACACTCTTGCTTCAGAAATACTCTGGACCTGGTTAAGCTCCACCTTGGAGTGGAAGAGAAACACCACACAAAGCATTCCAGAGATGCCCTAATACAAGCAGTGATGCACGAGACCTATTCCCAGTACCATTCTATCCCCTTACCTTTCCGAAACTGCCCACCATCTCCTGCACCAGAGACCTCATAGGGGCAATGTAGATGATCTTGAAGTCGTCCACGTTGATGGTGCCATCCATGTTAATGTGTTTCCCTATCTCTCGGAGCATACACATCAGGGCCACGTTGGTCTTACCCGCACCCTACGACAGAGTCAAAGATGAGAAGGCCTGTGTACCTGCCCTCACTTCTACAGGCTTATCACCAAAACAGACATCAGAGCACGTCCTGAGACTTTTATCCTACCATTTAACATCTCTTCCATCAAAGACAAAAGAATTGGGGGAGGATTTGGGTGAAGATGAACAACCTTGCCACCTACACCACTTCCCACAGGAACAAAGCAGCCAGGGCAGTGCTTACAGTAGGGGCGCACAGCAGCAGATTCTCATCCGTCTCTAGAGCAGCACGGTAGAGTTTACTCTGGATCCGATTCAGTGTTTTGAAGCCCTCAAATCCAGCCTGGGCATACTTCGGCAGCTTCTCCACTGGAAGCAGTTGCTAGAAGGAAGAAATGCCATGCATGTCATACTGGCAGCACCCTTGAGCAGGCTGTTTTGCAGGATGGCCAGGACTGCATTTCCTGGTACCCCCCAAGTAACTCTCCACTGAAGGCCAGACCAGAGATTCAATATTGTCCCCTGGGCTCAAAATCAAAATGGGTTAACTGAAGCAACTTACATTTCTGGGATAAAATATCCATGACACAAGGCCATGTTTCGGCCAATGAGTTGAAATCCAAACTGGAAGGGAGGTAAGCTAAGCAGCAAACTGAGAAAAGCAATTCACTCACTTCTTCTGAACCAAAGGGCTTGGGCTTCAGAGCAGGCACGTGCACCTCTTCGTAGCCCTTGCGCTGGCGACGGAAGGACCCATCAGGAAGCTGACAACGTTTATTGGCCATGAAGTGGCTCCCCTGGGTAAAAACCAGGTCCTCCAAGTCCAAAACCTGACGTGGAGCCAGTGCCTGGGAATACGGGGGACAAAAAAAAAAGTGAACAAGGTGAACAATTAAGTTTTCCATCCAGCACAGCCTTGGAAATGATCAGATACTTACCTCTCCACCCTGATCCAGATCCATGGTTTCCAAGTCTGTGTCCATTCGGGACTGACGTACCCGCTCTCTCCGGGACCTTTCCTCCTGGGATGGGGGAAAATATAAAGTAACAATTATTCACCACTGTAGGTTCTGGTCACTTCCCTACTTAGCTAGGCCTGACTCACAGGTGCTCACCAGTAAGTCCCAAAACAGAAAGATGGCTCTTTATGTTCAGACACTTGTCATGGGGACTACCAGAATGATGAAAGCAAATAGACAGCTTTAAAAGGACAATGCACAGGGACTTCAAAAGCAGACATTCAACAATGCAGCATCAAGGGCTAACCCTAAGGGTAGAAGTGTGGGTCCTGTGTTCAGCCAGCATATGTGTTCTGTCGCTGCATTTTCAGTAGATACCATGGTTTATTGTGTAAACAAAGAACGAACAGCCAGCCCATGGCGCTGGTGAAGACCACAGAAAAATCAACAGTCTCTTGATCACACCAATGTGAATGTGTAGATTCTAACCTATACCAGTGACAAACCTCAAAGAATTCAGAGAAATTACTTCTTCAACTCCCTCTTCTAATAGGAATTCAGCTTTATGTTATAATCTTCTAACTAATGTCTCTTTTCCAAATCAAACAGTCTAGCTCTGGAATCAGACAAACCAACCCAGCCCTTACCCGGATCAGATCCTCCTTCTCGGTCTCATGGAGCTGGTAGAGGAACTTGGAGAGCTCTGGATCAGCTTCCATCTTGCCCATGATCCTTTCCTTTTCCGCTTCACTCTGTGCACTGGCCAGTAAGGTGCAGTATAAAACTGCCAAGAGCAAAAGGAAGAAAGGGAAGGTGAGAAGGGAAAGGTAAAATCACCTTTCAACCTTGGGGAGAAAGCAAACAAAAGCAGCACTGAAGCGATGAAAATTAACAGAGACAGAGCCTCCACCACACACGCACACACAGTCCATACGTGCTCCAGAAGGGACCACTATATACTCACTCATCATCCTGTGCTGTCGCAACACTTTAATAAAATCAAACGTGTTGAAACCAAGGAGCAGAACCAGCTGGTTCTCACATTCCCGATCATCGCTGGCTGTCTGCAGAGAGAAGGTAACACCATGATTAAGGATGCAGCCATCTGCTTCCATCCACTGTCCCATCTGCTGAGATACATATGATGCACACAAAACAATGTCTTGGCCGTACCTTCAAAATCTCCAACACTTCATCTGCCTTCTTCTGTGACACAATGGCATCATCATAGAAGCGACTGAGCTGCCGCTGTAGCCAAAATGCATCAATATCCCGAGGATGCAAATCCTTCTTCTTGGAACTCATCAGTTCCCCCGAGGCTACAAGCTACAAAAGTAACCAGGCATTAGCTCACACCACCTCTGTCTGCACCAAGGGCTTTCTCATCATCCTGCCACGAAGTCCTACCTGCCACCCAGAGCCTACCATCCTTTGAGGACTTTCCATAAGGAAAAAAAAAAAAACAAAACTCTGCTATGTTGAGTTCAGGAGTATACCAAACTAAGATTTCATCAACACATGCCTTTGGAAAGGAGAATGAGTGACTGAAATCTTAAGAAAATCAAGACACTGATTGTTTATTATGGCTCCTATAAAAGAGTAGCCTGGTAAGTAATATATGACAGGACCTACGTATGAGAAACAAACGCTACACCCAGAAATCCCCCCAACCTTGCAGCAACAGGCAAGAACAAACTGTACTTACATTAGCCGAAAGGGTGCAGCGCACCACGGCCTCATCCCCTTCCATGTCATCATCAGATGCCTCTTCTCGAACCTCCCCGTACACATCTTCATCACCTTCCTACAGAAACAGCCAACCCCAACTCATGATTCGGAAGGGACTCTGGCATCATCACAGAACCTCTCCCTTGAATCACTTAAAATTGGATCCATGGTTAGAACAATAGAAGAGAGGCAGGTAGGAACCAATAGCTTACTGGAGCCTGGGTCAGCCTTACTCCACAATATATTTAACTGAATGACCTCATTACTCTTAAATCCACTTGGCATGGATTCACTGGATGCTTTTACTCTCTCTTCTGCTTCTCCCCTTAGTTTTGTTAAACTCCCTTATTTTTTGAGAGAGAGAGAGAGAGAGAGAGAGAGAAAGAAAATCCAAGTAGGCTGTGCACCACCAGCATGGAGCCCAAGGCAGGCCTCAAACTCATGAACCATGAGATCGTGACCTGAGCCGAAGTCAGACAACTAACTGACTGAGCCACCCAGGCACCCCCAAGAAATTCTGGTTAGGTGTTAAATCTCAGTGGCTGCTGCAATTGTTACTTTAACAAACATGTACAAAATATGCCTATGCTCTTGGGCAAATGTGCATTCTTCTAAAACTGGCAAGACACGGGGCACCTGGGTGACTTAGTCGGTTAAGCGTCTTAAGCATCTGACTTCAGCTCAGGTCATGATCTCACAGTTCGTGGGTTCAAGCCTCACGTCAGGCTCTGTGTTGACGGCTCAGAACCTGGGACCTGCTTCAGATTCTATGTTTCCTCTCTCTCTGCTCCTCCCCTGCTCATGCTCTCTCTTGCTCTGGCTCTCAAAAATAAACATACATTAAAAAAAAAACTGGCAAGACACAGTACTGAAAAGTGGAAAATCATCACAATAGATTAAAACAGAGTAAATCATGGTGGTGTATGCTCTCAATGCAGGTACACACTGTACTTTTTATTTTTGCTGATCCACTTATTTCAAATTATCTGGCTTAAGTTAGGGAGCTTCTTTACACCAGAAGTGGTCTCCTCACCTTAACAATTTCAAAAAACAAGAACAGACTGGGTCCATTTGCTTTATCACTCACCTCCTCATCAGACTCAAACTGAACATTCACACCATATGTCTCATCAATGTTGTCATCTGCGATGATAAGGAGTAAGAACAAGAGTAATGAATTGATGAAATGAGGCACCACAGAGCTAATTCCTCTCCACCTGCCCAACTTGCCTGTCCTCAGCAGAGATCTATAGTCTCAGGACCCACAGACTAAGACACTTAATTTAAGACAGCCATCTACACTGCCACCTCTGAGGTCTTCTCCAACCTGCCAATTCTGGATACGGCCCTGGACTGCCCACTCAACCACCTGAGTGTGTCAGGCCCCTGCCCCCACACAGGGTCTGCCCATGTTTTCCCACAGGTTCTATACAAAAGGCTCTTAAGAGTAAGAAATGGCTGCTGTAATCTAGGGATTCTGATTTCTCATCACAACTCCTCAAACACCAAACAGGTTATGAGAACTCGCTGACACGTTCAGAGGCTCTAATGACTGAGGCTAGCAGATCAAATTTAGAAGTCAAAAGCAATCATTTAATAAGATAAGGACAGAAGAAACTCAGTTACCCATATTCTGGATTTCCTTGTCTCCGCCGTAGTCTGTGATCTTTTTGCCCAAGTTCACTAGCACGTGATATCTGGTGTCATCTGTCTGACCCAACAGCAGGTCAATCTCCTTTCTCCTTTCCTTGTCCCGAAGCTTTTCATTCTTTAGAACAGCTAGAACTTCATCAGCTGCCCCACAAAGGATATCACGTGGCTAGAGGTTAAAAAAAAAATTTAGAACAAGACCTAGAACATCCCCAACCAGCATTATGTGACAACAGGATGTGAAGAGCCATGCTTCTTTAAAACTTGCCTACCAAATTCTGACTACTTTCGTTATAGGCCACAAGTGAAGGAAGACCTGTTTTTAAAAAGATTAGGTAGGTCATCTCAAGAAGTAGGACCCGGATTCCACGACAGTCTGGCACATTTCTGCAGGCGCTCCCCAGTGCTCCTCTAGCCCACCAAACTTTTGGTAATTCTTTATCCTCACCAGAGCCTCTGAGATTCAAAGATCCCCTTAAACTAATCACACATATGTAATGGTCAAGAACACAGATTCCAGATATAGAATACCTAGGCTCCTATGGTGACCCTGCAAAATTCTACCTCTGTCACATGGGAAAATTACTTAACTATTCTTTGTCTCCTACCTCTCACCTGTAAAATGAAAAATAAATATTAACAGGACCTAATCACAGAGCTGATGTGAGAACTGAAAAAGAGAAGACATGTAAAGTGCTATTCCACAACAGTAAACATTAGTCCCTTCCACAAACTATGGCCCACAAAGGAAAATTCACAGTCAAGGTTCTTCTGGTGCCTCCCAGTTGCAACTTTCTCCCTCTCCAAAAAACATGGCTTCACGCTTTGGCTTCCTCACCTGGTCCCCAAGGGCAGCCTGGATGAAGCTGAGCAGCACCTCATAGGTCTCCCGGGTCTCTTTAGTCTTGGGCTTATAGATGATGCCCACCATCTCATCGATGCCCTCCGAGAGCAGAGTATAACCCTTCATCTTGTTAATGTCATGTCGGTCCTCATCACGCTTTCTTCGCCTAATGAACACATGGTATTGAAGAGGAAGAACCTCCCCCCAAAGGCTAAACTAAATCAAGCCTATCCCTCCTCTCCTCAGCTTCATGGCACACAGGCAATATTTAAAAACAGGAATCTGGGGCGCCTGGGTGGCTCAGTCGGTTGAGCCTCCGACTTCGGCTCAGGTCAGATCTCACGTTCATGGGTTCGAGCCCCACGTCAGGCTCTGTGCTGACAGCTAGCTCAGAGCCTGGAGCCTGCTTCAGATTCTGTGTCTCCTTCTCTCTCTGCCCCTCCCCCTCTCATGCTCTGTCTCTCTCTGTATCAAAAATAAATAAAACAAAAAAATAAATAAAAACAGGAATCTGTGCCTCAGCAAATTATTCCCACTTGGCCATGTTTCTGAGAACACAGGAACAAGAAGTTAACAAGAAGTGAGTCCTGTTATTCTCTCACTAGACACACTAAACACTGCAATGAGACAGCCTCCTCATTCATGTGAAAAAGGGCAACCCTTTTTGGGTTGCTGGCATAACAACACTATACAATTAAATTTCAACTCGCCACACCTCAGGCACCTTTTCTTTTTCTAGCCAGAGAAACTGAGGATCCAGAGGAATCTACTACTACAGATTCTCAACAAATTCTAACAAACCTGGAAAGGAAGCCATACTCTGCAAGGTAAAGAAACAATGATGTATTTACTCCTTTCAAATATAACTAAACAAATATAACTAAACTAAACCGATCCTGGCTGGATCAGTTGGTAGAGCATGCAACTCATGATCTAGGGGTTGTGGGTTCGAGCCCCATATTGAGTATAACAGATTACTTAAAAATAAAATCTCCCTTTTTTTTAAGAGTTTACTTATTTTGAGAGAGAGAGAGGAAGAGAAGAGAAGAGAAGAGAAGAGCAGAGCAGAGCAGAGCAGAGCAGGGGAGGGACAGAGAGAGAGAATCCCAAGCAGACTCCATGCTGTCAGCATAGAACCAAATGCCAAATGTACGGCTCCAACTCACGAAACCTTGAGATCATGACCTGAGCTGGTATCAGGAGTCTGAGCCTGGGTGGCTCAGTCCATTGAGCATCTGACTTCGGCTCAGGTCATGATCTCCTGGTTTGTGAGTTTGAGCCCCACATCGGGCTCAGAGCCGGGAGCCTACTTCGAATTCTGGGTCTCCCTCTCTCTCCATCCTTCCCCTGCTCACACTCTCTCTCGATCTATCTCAAAAATAAACAAAATTTTTAAAAAGGTTAAAAAAAAAAGTCTTAACAAACTGAGCCACCCAGGCACCCCAAAAATAAAATCTTAAAAAACAAATATAACTAATCAAAACTGGACCTCTGAATTATTAAGATTTCATCACTGAAGAGGAATAGACAGAGACGATCAGGGATTTGAACACATAAACATGACGAGCACCTGGGTGGCTCAGCAGGTTGGGCGTCTGGCTTCGGCTCAGGTCATGATCTCGTGGTTCATGAGTTTGAGCCCTGCATCAGGCTCCAAGCTGACAGTGCAGAGCCTGAAGCCTGCTTCAGATCCTGGGTCTCCCTCTCTCTCCGCCCCTCCCCTGCTCACAATCTGGCTCTCTCAAAAACAAATTTTTTTAATTAAAAAAAAAAACATAAAGATGAGGAAAAGTTCAATTATTTTTTAAGTTTTGAACTATATCCCCAGGGCACCTAGGTGGCTCAGTGGGTTAAGCGTCCAACTTCAGCTCAGGCCATGAACTCACAGTTTGTGAGTTTGAACCCTACAATGGGCTCTCTGCTATCAGTGTACAGCCCAGTTCAGATCCTGCCTCCCTTTCTCTCTGCTCTTCTTCTGCTTGCAAACACACACTCTCACTTTGTCTCTCAAAAATGAAAAGATATATATTTATAAAATTAAAAAATATATGTGTGTGTGTGTGTGTGTGTGTATATATATATATATATATATATATATATATATTCCCCCAAAAGTTAAAAAAACAAAAACACACATAAAACCCAAAACAAAACAAAAAACCTGTCTTTCATACAATGAATGCTTGAACGTTAGTCTATAACAACAAAAGTAGGATGTGGGCAACAGCAAAATAAAGAAGGGTGGGGAGTTCGGAACAGAGGAAAAAGAGTTACTGAGACAGAGAAGAGCAAGGGTCCTGAAAATACCGTGGAGAAAATTAAGATCTGTGGACCAGAAACATATAAGTTAGAAAAAGATCTAAAAGTTGTCTCACTTCAAGTACACCCATTGAGGCCAAAGACCCTTTTAACGCTCATGTTCTGTTTTTAACCTTCCCTAAGCTGTTTTAATGCCCAATTCTCATCTCGCACCAAACATTTCAGCAAAAAAGTCGGTCAAATGCTCAAGCAAAGATGGACTTTGCATCTGAAGAGAAGTCATTTTCTCCTTGGTACTCACTTGGCTCTTCTTTCCTCCTGCATCTGTGGTTTGGTCCGCTGAGCCTTATCGCCCATCCGGGTGCCCTCCAGCTTCCCAACCAGGGACAGCACCTCCCCTGTGGGTTCATCCCGGCGGGTCCGGTCAATGAGAGAGCGGTCAGCTTGGAGGACAAGATTCGAGTTCTGAAAAGATCACAGTATTACCGAAGCTCTGACACCTGGAGGGCCACTTCTTGTACCACGGGAATACAACTTTGGTATCAAAATTAGTAAGAACTGAAGCAACTGAGTGCCGAAACGCACGGTCGGAATAAGTGGTTTTCCTTAAGATGAAAGAGCACCACGTAACTGCGTGTGAGGAAAGAGCGTCCATAGGAATCCACCCCTGGGAAAAGTGTTGGGTTTGCTGGGTGGGGGTAGAGAAGGCGGCGGGTACAGCGCTGAGGGAACAGGGAACAAACACTCCTAGCAGAATTCTTAGCCCATCACACCCGCCCTGAACCCTAGTGGGGCTATTCGTGTCGTCCTGTACCTCAGCCCGGGTCTGAGTTCCTCCCCGCTATCGCGGTTCACCTGCAGGCCTTCTGACCGGCCTCCCGCCCCGCGCTGGGCTCGCTAGCCCGGGCCCTCCCCCGAGCCCCCACGCACCGCCTTGTACTCGTACTGCAGGCTACGGGCGGTCACATCCGCCATGGCCGCGGCTGCCGAGGGGGTCTCAGAGCTCGGCTCCCCTCACCACACGTTATGAAACTCCGCTCTGCTCTCCCGCCCTGCCCCAACGACGCAGGACTGACGCACAGGACAGGCACAGAGACCGGCTCATTTCCGCTTCCGGGTCGCGCGCCGGAAGTATGCGTGGGGCGTGTCTCCGGCGATAGAACGCGCACATCCGCGGCCTTCTGGGTGGGACCGACGCAACCCCTCGGGACTTAAGACCTTCCCCAACCCCTCCGCCTCCGTCATAGGTTTCCCGCCTCAGGCTCCAGCCTTCGGTTTACTCACATCAGAGCGAAACGTATGCCTGCCTAGCTCCCTATCCAAACCCTAGAGCTTTTCTACCCACTTCTTCCTGACTCTGGCCACTGTTTGTACTGGCAAGACGGGGCTAATTAGCTGCTTTTCCGGTTGAGGAAACTGAAGCACCCAGCCAGCGGCTTAAGGGTTGGGGGGGGGGGTGCGGTGGGAAGAGGATCCCTGGGTGGCTCAGTCCGTTAAGCATCCGACTTCAGCTCGGGTCATGATCTCACAGTTTGTGGGTTCGAGCCCCACTCGGGCTCCATGCTGACAGTTCAGAACCTGGAGCTTGCTTCAGATTCTGTCTGCCTCTCCCCTGCTGACGCTTTCTCTCTCAAAAATGAATAACCATTTAAAAACAAAAAATTTTTAAGTGTGCTTGTGAATTACTGGTATCTTACTTTGGGTTTCAATTATGTGTTTAACAATTAGGAAGAATTGTCCCCAAACCATCCCACCTAAAACCCATGCGTGCCTACAAGACCTTCCTTCTGAGTCGGATGGGGCCTGCTATTTGCTCCTAAATGCTGGTCTCGTTCCTTTGCAGAGCCCAAGGAACATTGGCGAAGGCAGCTGCCCTCTTGGCAGGACCAGCTCCTTGTAGGCAGTGACTTAATTTTCTTCAAGGGCAAAGCCCTAGAGCCAGGAGGCACCCCTGCCTTCCCACCCCCAATGATCCAGTTCTCACCACGCAGTTACGTGGTGCTCTTTCATCTTAAGGAATGTGGTATGGCAACTAATAATTGAAGGAACAGCTCTGTTTACTTTTGAAAGAGGAATGAAAGGGAAGATGGGTATTAAGCCAGGCCTGGACACAGAGTTACCCAGGCTCCTGGGCCCTGCATTTCTGTACCTTAAGACCTGTCATTTCATTTTGTTATCTCTCAAATATTACATGTGCATTAAACTTTGTGAGCACTTTTAGGGACTCAGAGAAAAGCAGTTAGAACCATTGAAAAGTTATATAGTCTTGCATCAGAAATGAAATGTACCAGTAACTGCAATTTAAAAACCTAGGTAAGTTACCAAAAAAAGGAAAATTCTGTATGCTCCCATAGCTCCTCACCTTTCCCCCTTAACAAAAGTCCCCACCAATGCCTCCTGGCAGACAGTCTCTCCTTTGCTCTCCTGCCCACTCCTCCCTTCCCTTGCAGTGTATTCAATAAACTTCAATCTCCTTAAAAGATAGATAGATGATTGATAGATAGATAGATAGATAGATAGATAGATAGATAGATAAAGCCAAGTGCAATCAGTGTCACAAGGGGGCGCTGTGGGAGATCCGAGAAGTCCCTGCTGATTGGGGAGAATGAGCAAGAGTTTGCAGCTGTAAAGGATGGCTAAGATTTCAGTAGAGGCAGGGAGTGAGAGAGATATCAAGGAATACAGAAGCAGCACAAGTATGAAGATGGGAAGACAGAGACAGACATGTTCTAGAAACTGTTAAGAACAATTCAGATGAATGAAGGGCAAATGTAAGGAATGGAGCAATGTAATAATTTGGATAGATATAATTCAGAATCTCTTGAAAAAAATGATGCCATTGTAAAGAGTTTTTACCTTATTCTAGGAGACAATAGGAAGCCATACAGATTTCTGTTTTGGGAGTTAGTTTTTTTTGCAGCTTTATAGCAGGTGTTTGATTAGAGGGACTAACATTTAGATTAAGCAAAAAAAAAAAAAACCTACCATTCATCATGTGGCAAGTGTTTGTAAAGTACCCCTTTAGCATACATGATCTCATTTAATTCCCATAAAGCCCTATTAGATATACTTATTTTCCCCATTTTACCAATGAAGAAATCGAAGGCCAGGGAAGATAACTGACTTGCCTGGCCTCACCTGCCTTAAAGCCAGGCTGCCTCATTCTAGACCCTCTGCACAGGGGCTTCGGCAGGGGTAATGGAATGTTAGTTAGAAATACGAGTGAAATTCAAAGACACCTGGTGATGGTCTTTGGTGTATCCAGGAAGCTGTTAGGTTGCCTGAACTCTTGGGGTAAGAGGAGTGCTGGGTTGCCCAAAGCTCCTGGTAACGTGTGCATTAGGTACTGAAATGCCTCCCGACCCAGGATTGAACATTCACATTATAGGGTTTGCGTGAGGCTAAATTAACTCCAGTAAACACAGTGTCCTACATGGAAAAGGGATTCAGTAAATTCGATGTGCCTAGAACATCAGTTCACCCAGTAATGCACATTTTGGAACTATTCCATTCATTCACTTCTTCATCTAGCAAAATTTTATTATGTCCTATGTGCCAGTCACCACACCAGGTTCCAGGGCTGTTACAGCAACAAGACAGATATTACATGCAGATGAACGTAAGATTTAACCATGTAGTAACAAAATTTATTTTCTAATTTATCTGCTGTATGTTTCTAAACAGGATTTACTGCCTTTCCAGGTCTTCACCCTAAGAAGCAACGCCCTTGTTGTTTTTTTTTAAAGATTTTATTTTATTTTATTTTATGTTTTTTTATTTATTTTTGATACTGAGAGAGACAGAGCATGAGAGGGGGAGGGGCAGAGAGAAAAGGAGACACAGAACTGGAAGCAGGCTCCAGGCTCTGAGCTAGCTGTCAGCACAGAGCCTGACACGGGGCTCGAACCCACAAACGTGAGATCTGACCTGAGCCAAAGTCGGAGGCCTAATCAACTGAGCCACCCAGGCACCCCAGTAATGCCCTTGTATTAGTAAAGAGTCAGTTTGGGGAGCCTGAGTGGCTCAGTGGGTTGAGCATCCTACTTCAGCTCAGGTCATGATCTCAGAGTTCATGGGTTCCAGCCCCGCCTCAAGCTCTATGCTCAGAGCCTGGAGCCTGCTTTAGATTCTGTCTCCTTCTTGCTCTACCCCTCCTCTGCTTGTGCTCTGTCTCACTGTCTCTCAAAAATAAATAAATGTAAAAAAAAATTTTTTTAAACAACAAAGAGGCAGTTTGATGTAGTGATTAAACACATGGACTCTTTGTGTCAGACTGCTGGGGTTCAAATCCCAGCATCACCCCTTACTGGCTATACAATCTTAGGCATCACCTGTGGAACGGAGATTGTTTTAGCTACTTTGTAGGCTTACTGGGCACCTAGAACTACACCAGGAAATAGAAAGGGTCACGTGTTGTCCAACATAACTGCATTTTTCAAAAGCATTTATGAACTACTCTGTGTTTGGAAGCAGTTTGTGACTTGAACACAGGCAAACCATCTCATTCTTTGTCATTTCCTTGCTTATTATAAATGGTCTTACCTGTCACCCAGCAAACTTGGTTCTGAATGACTGCTGGCTCTTGTCTAGACTCTAGCCCCCACATAGAAGGTAACAGTTTGCCAGGACTAGGTGCACCCAGTAACATGGCTGTAGGCTGTGTGGCTGTGCCAGAATGTTGTGTGGAGGAGGGCACACTGTTGCGCCAAGTATGTGACCTCACCAAGTGACTTATTTGCAGGGCTTCCTGAGAACTCATTTATTTGATGTGCAGGTTGCTTGTTTAGAAATGAAATAATGTCCTAACTATATATAAATGTAGCCTCGTTATAAAGGCAGTCATCATAGGTCAAAGTGTGGCTCATACCAGTTCTGTGATGGATCCATTCCTAACAAGGCAGCTTCGTGGCTTGCAGTTTTGAGGACTGGCTTCTGCCACAGATGGAGGACAGACTCTCGTAACAAGTGGAACCTCCTACTTGTACTGGGCAGTTCCTCTGTCAGGCTTTTCCTTCCCTACCAATCTGTTCCCTCCAACTTCCATTGCAGAGTAGAGCTTTCTTTTAAAAGAAAGAACAGGGATGCCTGGGTGGCTCAGTTGATTGAGTGTCCAACTTCGGCTCAGGCATGATCTCAAGGTTCATGGGTTCGAGCCCCGCGTCAGGCTCTGTGCTGACAGCTAGCTCAGAGCCTGGAGCCTGTCTTCTGATTCTGTGTCTCCCTCTCTCTCTCTGCCCCTCCCCTGCTCACACTCTCTCTCTCTCTCTCTCTCTCTCTCTCTCTCTCTCTCTCTCTCCCTCTCTCTCTCTCTCTCTCAAAATACAAATAAAAATTGAAAATTGAAAAAGAAAAGAAATAGGGGCGCCTGGGTGGCTCAGTCGGTTGGGCATCCAGCTTTGGCTCAGGTCATGATCTCACAATTGTGGGTTGAGGCTCAGGTCATGATCTCACAATTGTGGGTTCGAGTCCCACGTTGGGCTCTGTGCTGATAGCTAGCTCGGAGCCTGGAGCCTGCTTCTGATTCTGTATCTCCTTCTCTCTCTGACCCTCCCCTGCTCGCGCTGTCTCTCTGTTTCTCAAAAAAAAAAAAAAAAAAAAAAAAGAAAGAAAGAAAGAAAGAAAAAAGAAAAGAAATAAAAGAAAGAACAGGGACGCCTGGCTGGCTCAGTCAGAAGAGCATGCAGCTATTGATCTCAGGGTTGTAAATCCAAGCCCCATACTGGGTGTAGAGGATACTTAAATAAACTTAAAAATGAATGAATGAAAAAATGAATGAGAGGAATAAAGAGAGAAATCATACCTACCCTTCATCTTACTGCACTCCTACCCATCTTCCTCTCTGGGCCCTGATTGCCTTTCATTTTGGCAGCTCTAAGTCTGTGCCCATTAATCTCTCCAAGCCCCAGACAGCTGGTTGGGGCGAAATCCAAATCCCAAGCCCCATATTTTCCTGAGGCACTGTGGCCTCCAGCACGGGCACAGTACCTGCCATGCCCTTGTGACGGGGCCCAGTGGAAGGAGGATCGCCAAGGGCAAGCCCTTCTCAGGGACAGACACCAGCAGCTGAGGGCAGGCTGAGTGAAAAAGTCTTGGAATGCTAATTCCTGCCAGGGATCAATATGCCGAGGAAATTGGAAAAGAAAGCATTCACCAGTGTGCCCATCCCACTAGTACCTCAGAAGCCACTCGGGGCTTCTCTCCACTTGCTCCTCTCCCTCTGTCCCCACCAGAGGTAACCACTTACCTGACTTTCATAGTTAGCCATTCTCTTGCTTTTCTTCATAGTCTTACTACTTCTGTAGGATCTCTAATCAACATATTGCTCAGTTTTAAGAAACTGAGTAGCAAGCACAATACCCCACTGTGCAAAGAAAGGGCAATAGGGTCCCAATAGATGGAGGCAGACAAAGCAGAATGTCTGCATCAGAGGCTGGCCTCAGCTCCCCTGAGCATCTGTGAGGCTACTCCAGGCAGTGAGTGGGCAAGGCCACAAAGGAGGCCTGGAAGCACAGGGTTCAGGGCATCTGGGCATCGAGCAGGGGCTTGGTAGGGACCAGTACCGCTTCTTGGAAAGGGGTACGTACTTGTGAGGGCTGTTTTGTTGTCTTTTAAACATCGCACAGCCCAAAACTCTGTCTTTATTCTACTCTCACAGTTGTTTGGCAGTTTATTTAGCCAAGTATAAAATTCTAGGTTTGGAAACCATTTTCCTGCAGAATTTTGAAGGCATTGCTTTTTTATCTTCTTGCTTCTAGTGTTGCTCTGAGAAGTCTGACACCCTTCTTCCTGCCCTTGTGTATGTGACCTATTTCTCTCCAGAGGCTGGTAGAACCCTCTGTCCTGAGTGTTCTGAAACTTTATGACAAGGTGTCTTGGTGTGGGTTTATTGTCATCCATGTGTTAGACAATAAGTCTCAATCTGAAAACCCATGTCCTTCAGCCACAAGGTATGGGTATAATTAATTCTTCAGCAAGATTTCCTCCATTCCATTTTCTGTTTTTTTTCTGGGTTCCTTAATTGTCATGCAGGACTTACTTGGCTGTTGGGAGCCATTTCTGAACTCACTAAGTTGAGAATACTCCTTGTGAGGTTAAGACGGGTTTTGCAAGGCCTCCCATGGTCAAATGGTGACCAATATCCACCCCCACTCAATTTTTTTTGAGCACTGAAAACCCCCTCCAAGGCCCCTTGCTGATTGGTATCAGGAGTGGCTTGTCCCCTTATTCTAAAATATGCTGATTGCACCTTGTGAAGGAACTTATTATAGGAATTTCTTCTTTTGTGATTATGGGAACAAATATTACATTTCCTGAGAAACCTGTTTTACTTCCCCTCAGGAAAACAGGATATTGACCCCTGCTCACAAATAACTAACTTTTGCCTTTGCTATGCTAAAAACATTGTCTTGTATTTAAATCCTGAGGATGCCTTCCTTCCCCATATGATAAGCATCTAAGTCACCTACATCAATCACTATTGATAAATATCATGCATGAGTCTTCTACCAATCTATGTTCTGGGAAATTTTTACATGCCAAAGATATGTGTCATCAGAAATCATTGTCTAAGGCAAGTGCCACTTCTGTGCTGACCCCATACATTTTTTTACCATATAAATAAAGCTGACTCTCAGGTCAGTGCAGAGATGCCTGCCTGGTGATCAGAAAGAAACTCATGGCTCTCTCATCCTTCTCCCTTTCGCCAACACTGTCTATCCTTCAGGGAGCCCTGGACATGCTGGAGCTGGACTCCGGCACTTGGCAACCCTCATAATTTCTCTCTATTCTTTTCTAGCCATTGGCATTGACTCCACTTTGGGGAGATTGCTTCTGTTTTATCCTTCAGTCTTGATAGCATCTGCCATGCTGTACACCCCTCACCCCACACCTCTGCTCCCCTGGTCTGCCTGGAACACCTGTGGCAGGTCTCAACTCTTCAAAGGCAGAGGGCTGCCATCTCGTCCTCAAGGCCTGCCTGGGCTTCACCTTCAGAGTCAGTTGAACATATACTGGTATCTCACCAAAATAGGTGAACAAATATAAATAAAGCCTATTTCAAACAGAAGCATTAAGGAAGGATTTTAGAATCCTTAGAGATGAGACACACCCTGTGCCAGCTCTGAGGTAATCATCCTGATGAAGTTTCGGGATGATGGTAGAGTGGTCCGGAGCGACAGCCAAGAAAGAATTCTCAAAGATGTTTTTGGTGCAAAAAGGTGATTTTATTAAAGCACAGGGACAGGACTGGTACTCATATGCCCTCAGTTTGGGAGGGGGTCAGGAATAGAGTAAGTCTCTCAGGTATTTTGGAAGCAAGATTTCCAGGACCTTGAGGTGCTAGCTGTTGCTAGGGAAATGCCATTTATTACCTTTTAGTAAAACCTCAGTCATGAGACCCTTCGGATATATATCAGGAAGCCATAAGCTTGGAGTATGATTGCCAACATATATCTTGGGGCAATTGAAATAAAGGAACTAGACTTACAGGATCCTTGAGGTTGGGATAATGTTAAGTCAAAGTTCTCTTTTGCCCCCAGCAAAATGTCATCATCAAGGGAGCTGAGCTTCTCTAAGGAGGTCACTCAGCTGGTCTCAAGGACTTGTCAATGGGCTATAGGCAGTAAGGGAACTTAATTTTTCTTTGTCTTAGTTTCCCACATCACCATGGCAAGTGCTTAAACCCCTTTCCTTTGTTCTTGGGTAGCCAGGAGTGTCCAAGGAATATCACACACAGTCCACCTGTGACGGGGGTGCCGTTAGCCTGTATTTTGCCCTCAGCCTGGCCCATGCTCCCTCATCAATTCCTCAACTCCAAACCCACCCTCTATTCTGTGCCACTCTGTAAGCCCCATTTCAGCTTTGCCAGCCGCACCCAGCCAGCTTATGTCAAGGAGACCGCAAGGCTGGAGAAAAAAGGACTCGCTCCTTCTTGTCCGCTTGCCAGTCCACCCAGTGGGGCTTCCTCACATAGTGGGCAGCCCACCGACAATCTTCCAGCACCCAGCACAAGCTTCACCGTGTTCCTCCTTAGATAGCATTGTCAGCTGGGCAGCACCCTTCCTGGGGGGAGGCAGTTTCTACTCTGCCAAGCCCTCTTTGGAATCTCTTTGATGTTCTCCTGTGTTCCTTTTGTTTTCCCAGCCCTGGGACTGCTGGTTGCTTCCAGCAGTTGCTACTTTAGATACCCTATATACCTATTAAACAGTTCTTTATAGTAAGTTCTTTATTCACTTCTAGGTTTCTGTCTCCTGACTAGACTCTCTTACAACTCCCATCTTTATCTTACAGGAAATTTATTTTGCAGGAGGTGACTGAGATCCAGAGGGACACTCTTAAGACAATATCCTGGATTCAGTGTCCCTATTCATCTGTAAGAATGGGAGACGGTTTCCCAACGGGGCTTCCTTTGTGGCGAAGTAGTAGTTCTCGCGTATTTTTGCCAAGGACACCACCGGTGAAGCTCTCTTTTCCACACTGGCAGCATTTGCTCCTGCCTTCAGGTGTCCACCCTCCTCCGTTGTTTTTGTGTTCTGATAGTGCCTTTGGCAGGAAGAGGGAGGGCACTCTGATGCCTTAGCGTTTCCTTCCAGGGAATGGCCGCCTCCTTCTCTGGTTCTCCAGGATTTTTAATTCCTAAAGAACTGTGACCAGATCTCACTTTGGAAAACCCAGTTGTAAATGAATTCACTCACCGTTACCCAGGAAAAACAATCTCTAATGTTAGGGAAAAGATTTCTGCTACGAAAAAGTACTCTGAGCTCGGACTCAGATCTGGAACACCTTGCTCCCAGAGCCTCCCGACAAGCAGGGAAATTTGGGAAACTGTTCTATTTCCTTCCTGGGGAAGGAAAAAAAAACTTGTTTAGCAGAGCTCCAGAAAGAAAGTTTCCAGCCATCCATTCGCAAAGGACAAAGGAAGTGTATCTTCACTGGAAATGGCGACCACCACCCACCACCACCCACTTCGGCTCCTTCTCCTTGTAGTCTGAATTCAATCATGCAGAGATGGAGTGAGGACATCATAAGCAAGAACAGACACTTAACTAAATCCAGAATGAACAGTGTTGAGATATCAGCCCACTGAGAGAGGTACTACGTGGCCTATGACAGAGACACAAATGCAATACTGTCCCATTTAACCTGACATTTTCTTTTTCTTCTTTCTGATTTGAGAGTTTGCTCATATGGAAATCTTACAAAGGTATGCAAATGAAATCACCTTTTCTTTCATAATTTCATAATTTTTTTTTGAAAGAGAAACAAACAGTATAGTGAGGAAAGGGCAGGGATAGAGGGAGATACAGAATCCGAAGCAGGCTTCAGGCTCTGAGCTGCCAGAACAGAGCCTGAGATGGGGCTCGAACCCACGAACTGCAAGATCATGACCTGAGCTGAAGTCAGACGCTTAGCCGACTAAACCACTCAGGTGCCCCATTTCATAAATCATTTTTATCAGAAAGAACAAAATGTGATGAACTCAGGATTATTGGAAGATTCCGAGGCAGCCGGATGCCTACAGAGCCCAGTGGAGCACTTTGCTTCCCTAGTCCGATATGAGCAGTGCATCTAGTACACCTGATGTGCAGATGAGCAAACACAGGCTCTTCCCTCTTTTACTGAACAGAATCACCCCTGGGAAACAGGACCAGGAGGAGTGTGTGCGGACTCGGCAGGTTGCACGCCTGGGAGTAAGAGCAGAGCAGGACAGGCAGCACTCACCTGGCAGGGGAAAGGTGTGGGGGGCTTCAGCCCCAGCAGGCCAGGGATCCTCCCTCAGCACCTCTGCCTTTTCCTCTAAAGTATGTTCACAAGTCTACTCTTTCAATGTGGCAGAGCAGGTAACATTTTGGACACAATTTGGGAAGCACATTCTGGGGTGTGTGTTTGTGTTTTTTGGCTTAGAAGTAAGTTCTGTATTATCAAGAGCCCATGCCAATTATATACTTCACTGCTTCTCATCTAACATCCAAGCTCTCTATTTCCCCAATGAGTGGTGACAGGGTGCTCTGGGAGAGATGGAGGACCTGCCAAGGAGAGAATTACTTGGATCAACGTCTACAGGCAGAGCCTGTGATCTGAGCAGCATATAGTGCCAGTGGCTAAGAACAAAGGCTCTAGGGGCGCCTGGGTGGCTTAGTTGGTTAAGTGTCCGAATTCGGCTCAGGTTGGTTCGTGGGTTCGAGCCCCATGTCGGGCTCTGTGCTGAATGCTTGCTCAGAGCCTGGAGCCTGCTTCAGATTCTCCTTCTCTTTCTGGCCCTCCCCTGCTCATGCTGTCTCACTCTGTCTCTCAAAAATAAGTATAAAAACAAACAAATAAATAGAGCAAAGGCTCTAGCAGGACATTAGTTCAAGATCAGACTCTGACAGCTGTCTGCCCTTAGGCAGGTTCCTTTACTTTCAAGTACCCATTTCTCCTCTGTTAAATGGGAGTGATAAAAGTATATTCCCCACAGAAATGTTAAGAAGGCTGAGTGAAGTAATCCACAGAAGTTAGCCACTTAACAAAGGTTAGCAATTTTTACTACCATCACCTCCAGCAGAATTCATGGGCTCAATGGAAATTCCAGATTTCAGATCTGGAAATCTGAACCTCCAGCCAGTGGTTTCCCCTCTCCTCTCCTCTGCTACAAGACAAATCTTCTCAGCCCTTAAGTGTTTCCTGCCTTTACTGACACATGGACACCTTGTCTAGCTAACAGGACCGCACCCCCCTTAAGGGAAACGACCAGCTCTGGAACTTATGTAGAACACACTCGAATATTTTGTCAAGCATATTATTCAAAATGATTTTATTTTAAGCATTCATAATATATATATATACATTTGTAAGTAGACATACAATGTATCTTATGTACATGGCTTAGACAGCTATTTAAAGACAACCAGTGCCTCCTGGGAAATAATTTTCTACAAAAATGTGGGGAAAAAACAAAGGTCAATTTAGGAGGCAAAACGAGACATGGATACAAAGTATGGATATAGGTTTTCATAATCAAGAACAGTACCCTCACCATCTCCTCCCTGCTAGGTAGTCACCACAAGGCAGAAAACTTTAGTCAAAGAGCTTCAGGGTTCTGGTTTCCAGACTGCGAGGGAAAGAAGTGAAGAGCAACAGATAAAAAACTTGGCATTTTGGTAGTGGGCTACAGCCTTGCCACAGGCCTACCACACTTGCGACACCCAGGGTGGGGACGTCCTAGTCACCGAAGAAGCAATGAGCCCCCTTCTGCCAGCTTTTCTTGGGCAAACTCAATCTCCTTGCCTCACAAGAATGTCGGAGAGGTCCTCGGTTCCTTCCAGCTTTAGATTCTGAAGGAAGATCAAACATATGAACAGATTCTAATCAAAGTAACAGGGTGGTGACTACAAAGAATGAGCTTTGTCCCATGATTATAAGAAAATTATGTTATAGCAAATATCATTTGCATAATAAAGCTAATTGCAAATCCTTGCCAACTACAGGGGGGAAAAGGCAAAAAGCAAGAATTCCTGGTGCTGGTTCCTGCAAGAACCTCTCTATAAAGGGCCCAAGAGCTAAGCTACTTGCTTTGGAAGGAACTAAAAGTGGATGGGGAAGCCACCAGGAGACACTAACACATGCCTGTAACTCTGTCCACGCGTGGCCTTCCCTAGGCCCTCCCCCTCTCTGTCCCATAACCTCATCCCTGGCAATGACCATGACAGCCCCCTCGCTCCATCTGCTCAGGCCTTTTCCTGCCTCTCAGCTCTTTCCCCACCCCACAAATCCCCCACCAATCCCAGGCACTTGTTCCCCTCAGGACCAAACAATTGCCAGAAGCCTCTCTTGCCTAAGCTCACCACAAGCATACCTCCCTTCACGTGGCCCTGGAGGCAGGCGTGACGTGCTGGCACTCGGCAACCACACCACCCTTTCTAGTGCACCTTCCTGTACTGCTAAAGGGAAAGCTGAAATCCCACCCCCCTGAAGTGTGGCTTCTGCGGCTCAGGTTCCAGAAGTGCTTTAGGTTTGGCTAATCAGTCACACCGTATTGACACTCAGGGCAATGGAGGCAGAGGACCCAGTGTCCATCACTGCATCCCAAGCCCCGTCACACTGCACTTCTCAGGGGAGCTCATGACCAGAATGGCTGATGAAGAGTCCAGATGGGAGTGAAAGACTGGGACAAAGAAGGCCACCAGAGAGTCATGTTCCAGTATTAAGTGTTGTGCAGTTTCTCTTGGTGCTTCTTAGCTCTGAAGTTACCACAGATCCCTGCAGATTATCATGGTAACTGGCAGGGTCAATATTACAGTCAAATCTCACAGCCCAAAGCCAAGCCCCAACAGAGGCCTCCCTCAGTGGTCAGTCCAACGGTTTCCAGTCTGGTGCGATCTCTCCATCCTTCAAATGCGGGGCCCAGAGGGCCACACTCCATCACAGCCAAACAATCCTGGCCCTGCTGTTTGGGGAAGCAGTGCCGGAGCCAGAGCCCTGTGACCCTCAGTGAGGCCACAAGATCACTGACGCTTTGTAGCAGGATTTCCTCAGCCCCAGTCCATTCGGGAGCCACGTGTGTACCATGAAGCCACTCTCTCACAGGGGAGAGGCAGGCTTCTGCAGAGACACACAGCCCAGGGCAGCGCGGATTCTGATTGGTGCGATTGAGTGCGATCAGTAACATTCTTAATTTGGACTCAAGAGAAGGGTTTCTGAGCTCTGGAGGCACCCTGTGCTGAGGAGCCTGGGTGGGCTAGGAGAACACACCCAGTGGGAGAGTTCACCAGCACCTACGTCCGTAAAGAGGGTGTGAGGTTCCAGGCCTCCTCTGGAGCAGCTTCACAGTCACACTTCTGAATGTCAGACAGACGGATGGCTGGTGTACCCTCCTCCTCAGATGGGAAATCCTCCTCAGAGCCATCTGTGGATTTCTTGTCAGGATGATAATAATATATCTTTTTATTTGTTTTTTTCCCTCCTATTTATTCTTTCCTCACGTCGTTTGTTTCTGACATAGGATAACTTAGGATGTGTAAAAACATCCCATGGCGACATTCTCACTAGCATCTCCCACAACCATGGATGGGGCCGTCTGCCCCCGAGCCTTGCCCTCACGACTTCCGAACAGGCACATGACCTCTCCAGCCAGCCACTGCTGCTTACTGCCTTCCATCCAGCAGCCATGTGAGTTCAGTGTTCCTGTGTCAACGATCAACCTCGGTGGCTCTGACGGATAAGCTCTTCCTGTCAGAAGCTAAGCGGGGTTGCTCTTTTCATGCCTCAGCTGTGAATGCCCGGGCCCAGCAGTCAGCACCATAGCTGGATACATGCAGCACTCGTCCTGGCTCACTGGCTCTTCTGCATCTCTTCCCCGCCCAGAATCAAAACTAGCTTCTGCCAAATGGACACTTTCTTCTTCAGTGAGGTCATGAGTTCCAGAAGAGAAATAGTGGTCCCTGACTCCCCCAGTGGTGGGTCTGCATGGATAAGCTGACGGCTATGCTACACAGGTCATCCTACAAGAGAACCTCTCTCCTTTGTGCCCAGCAGTCAGTCCCAGCAAACCCAGAGCTGGGAAAGAGCCGATCATCACTGCGTCATTTTAATTCTAAGGCCAGAGGTCAGGCACTGGCACACAGGAAATTCTGGGTGCTTCTACAGCACCCCATTTTTGCTAGCATTCCAGTGCAGTCTTATCAACCCTCTCAAACCACACTTGAGTGTTCAGACAAGTGCCACACTCTTAAGAGCCACCTCTCAGCTCTGGGACAGGGTTCCTGCCTTGGAGGAGGTTAGAATCTCCAGTTGTGGTGCACCCCCAGCCCTAGTGATGTGCTACTTCAAGAGCCAAAGTCTACGTGAGGGACCAGCTGCCTGAGGACACAAAAGCGTATAAAGCCTCACGCAGTGCCACTTATTGGGGCTGGTTGCTGGCTGCCTCACTGGGCTGCGTCCTGGGAAGCTGCGACCACACTCTGGAGAAGATGGTCCCTGCCTGCGCTTCTGGTAACTGCCAAAGCTGCTCAGCTCTGCTGGCTGGCGTGGCACACCGGGGAGTCCGGCACGGTTGGTAGTTCAGCTTTGCTGGTCATGGCCTCCGTGTCTCACTGTCCTCTTCCTGCATCTATTTTCCTTTAATCCTCGCCTGGCCCTCTGTCCTCCACCACATCTCCATGTGTCTTGACTTTGGCACTGGCAGGATTTGGCCTTTAAAGCCTCTGACACCCAATAATATAAAAGCACTTCATGTTTTAAAGTTGGGAACTGACAGGTCACAATTCAGCACCTAAAAATTTTCCCATTTGGGTCCTCCTCATTATTTTCATTGCTAATCATACCGAGTGGCCTTTTTCTATGTCACTTCTAAGTGTATGGTTGATGCTTTGGGTTGAAAGTACTGCCTAAGTCACCGTACTTAAGATGTCTTATGAGGTTGCCTGCGAAAGATCTAATAAAAGCCCAAAAAGGTTGCCATGAATACAGAACATTCCCATGCTTACCACATTTACCTACCTTTTCATTGGCTAAATGGAGGAGACAGGCAAAGGCCAGAGGTATAGAGAGGTTCTGAGCCATGAGGGGAGGCAAACTATAAAACAAAGAGGCAAGTATTTAGCTAGATCACTGCAGTTCTAGGAACAAAGGCTCTTTCATCAAGTCTGAATACACATGTCCAGTGAACAAACTAATGAGAAACAAAGAAATATTTCAGATGCATTTTATAAGCAGGTTTTTCCAGTTTTATTATTTGGAAATAAAATATCACTTGTTCCATTCCAGCCACTGGTGCAGAAAAATGCCTTTTTTTTAATGCCTTTTTAAAAGTTAGTCTATATTAACTCATTTAACAATGCAAAGAAGAAATAGAAAAACCGCTGCAAGTATTAAAACAGCAGATGGTGTGCAGAGGGTCCATCAGCCCCCTGCACTCACTGGCATGTACCTCTTCTGCAGGTCCTTCGTGAGCCCGCTAAGCATCTTCTCATCAGCCATCTTTACCATGCCCCCTTCTTTTCCAGTTTCACTGTGGTCTGTCTACCAGAAGAAGGATATTGACAATTCAGACATGTAGGGCCAGTTCACTTTTGAGAAAGCAACATAAACCCAAAGGTTGTATCTCCAAAAGTCTACATCTGAATGAAACCACAACATTTTCTAAGTTACATCTTGAAGAAAAGGGACCCATAAGGGGACTGCAGGCCTTGGCCCTGCACCAGGACACTGACTACCAAGCTATGGTAAATATCGATGTCAATGCCAGTATAATCCCAGGAAAGGAAAAACTGCAAAAAGGCTTCTAGTTTTCTCTGAAGATGAAAAATACAAAATGACAAAAGCCATGATCATTTATAGCTTCGACTGGCCTACACAACCAAGGACAGCACAGAATCCATAATCCATCAGGCAAGCAGTTATCAAAGGATATCATGTCCGGTATCTGCGCTAAAATAATTCAGAATGTGTACGTGGTGGGTGGGATGCGGAGGCAGGGCAGGATGGGTGACGGTCTACATAAAATAGTGATAGTTATAGAAGTAGGTATTCACTATACTATTCTCTACTAATATGTTTGAATATTTTCACGATAAAAGATCTTTAAAAATCCTTAATTAACCATAATCCCTGGAGGAGAGGGCATTAGAAGTTGGTTAAATTCAGTTTGGGGTGCCTGGGTGGCTCAGTTGAGCATCCAACTCAATTTGGGCCCCTCCCTGGTCACATACTCTCTAAAAATAAAATAAATCTTTAAAATTAAATAAACTCAAAGTTTGAGTAGAATCCCTTTCTTTTTTTTAATTTTAAAAAGTGTTTTAATTTTTGAGAGAGAGAGAAAGAGCACGTGCACGCAGGAGAGGGGCAGAAAGAGAGGGAGACACAGAATCCAAAGCAGGCTCCAGGCTTCGAGCTGTCATCACAGAGCATGATGCAGGGCTCGAACTCACAAGCCGTGAGATCATGACCTGATCTGAAAGCTTAACTGACTGAGTCACCCAGGCACCCCACCCCTTTCCTACTTTTCTGAAAAAGCACATTTCCCTTAAATTTGCATCCTATTCACTTTTAGCTGATAAAACCTCAGGCATATGACTGAAGCTTTAGCTGATATCTAGGACGATACAACTCAAGAGCCTCAATCAAATCATGATTTTCACTTCTTGGCCAGTAGGAGAAGGGATAAGAGAACAGAAGGATTCTGGTTAACTGAGGGTTCCATTTAGTTGGAAAGAGTCAAGTTCTCACCTTGTTCTGAAGGAGAAAGAGACAATTTGACAAAATTGTTTTTTGGTTGTTTTTTTTTTTTTTTTACTATTTTTCTACTTAGATCACTTGTCCTGAACTCTGTACTGAAAAAATTGCTTAACTGCTAAAGAGCTATTTTAAAAGACCCTAAAATGTTTTCATCTGTATTTTCCTGATTACCAACAAGGCTGAATAATATCCGGTGCACTAGTTTACTGCCTGTATCACCTTCTGTGTGACTTGCATGTTCATATACTCAGTTCATTTCTCTTTCAGAGGTATGAAGTCTTCCTTGTAGTTCTGAGTGACTGCTTTCTCCATTCGTGCCTTTGATCTTAGAGCCTTAACCATGAGCCACTCCCTTCCCACACGCTGGGCACCTAGAGAGTAAGCAGAACATGTTACCTTCGCGTCTGCATGCTTGGAGAACTCTGTCAGCAAACTCCACATGCTTTGCTTCAACTTCTTCATGTCCATCCTTTTGGCAGTCTTGGCATAATGAATTTCAATTTTATTTACCTGCAACATATATGTAATGAAGTAAAACTAAGTAAAATTAAAAAAAACATTTATCATCAACTCACTGTAAAATCAAAAGTCTGGGGTTCAGGTAAAGAATCTAGTTTAGTTCAATCCAAGGAGTTAAGAACTTCTTTTGGATATACCAAAACACAGTCCCTTACTTCATTCTAATTTCTTGTTGATCAAGTATAATCTATATTAAGACAAACCTGAAATTCCAGTGTAAAAGACAAAAGTCAGTCAAATATATATGAAATCACCAGGCCTGTCACCTGGTATGCTACATGCATATATGTATAGATGCTACATGCATGATAATTTAATACAAATTGAATCTGGCCAAGATTTTCCAAAGACAAATAGCTAGCCTCACCCAATCAGCATAGAAACTGATTTGCCCCTAGTTATATGGTTTATCACAATCTCTGGAGAGATGGCTATTTTCACACAAACTTAATTAGCATCAGCTCATTCGCAGCACAGCCCTACTTAAGAGTCAGCTACTTGAAGAGCAATAACTTAAAATCGAGGGGGGAAAGAAAATCAAGCCCAGACCAATATGACTCTCATGTAGGAGGCAAATTAAGTAGATCTCAAGCAAACAACGTAACAAAATTCTTGGCTTTCATCTCTACCTTCTGAGGTTCAGCTACCAGATTCGACTCCCCATAAGTGGTGATGTCCAATCCTTGGACTTCAGGCACATCATCATTCTCTTGGGTTGTTTTAGGTGGATGGCAAGATGTAAGGTCAAAGGTCCCAACAGGTCCCACAAATAAGTCATCTGACTCTTCATAATCACTGTCAGCAGCCTGGGCAAGGAAACAGTTCTTCAAGTTGGCAAACGCTGTCTGAGAGGCTTAGAAGTATCCTTGAGAAACACTGTATTTACACATCAAGACATGGCACGTGGGAGCTCACTGTGTGAGTTAAGCCGAGGATGGACTTCTGGGTGCCTCTACTTATGTTCCTTTTATGCACAAACCCTCCTAGGAAGGGATCTGTTAACTAAGACCCCCAGAGCAAGGTAAAAAGTCTTCAATAATCACAACTGCCAGTTCCCTTTTGGCTTCTAGCCAACTTACGATTTCATTTTATAGAAAGCATTCTAGAAACACTGGAGATCTGACCCACATCCCTCACTCAATGTGAGCATAAGAGTTGCCAGGGGTCTCCTGCTGGCAGCAGGATTCCTGCCTGAGACCCGTGAAAAATCCATTCTTGGCCTAAGCCCAGCAGGAATGGATCAGATCTTTGGGCTGGAGCCCAGGACTTGGTTTTCAGCAGTGATTCTTTTTTAGGGTGATGCTTATGTACCTGGAAAGTTTGAGAAGCATTCATCAAGAGGTCTGGATTTTCACTAAAATCTAACAATCCAATTCTCCTCCACATGGATGATAAGGTGAACAAACTATTCTGCAGGTCTTGTCCCTCCCCACAGGGACACAGATGAGGCCTAATATTTCCCCCCTTCTCGTTATTTACATTTGCTATCTCATTAGTAGACTCAGAAAAGAAATACTAAGATTATTTAGTCTAAACCTAGATCTAAAGATGGAAGTGGCTTGTATAAATTCACAATGTAAACTAAAATTAGTGCTGCAGGCCTGGTCTCCTGAATCTACCCCATAAACTTTTTGCCTGTCAGACCACACCATCTTCACATGTCTATGTGCTCTTTGAAATCCCCAAATAGCCAAGATAAGTGCTTTGCACAGGCTAAAGACTCTGACCGGTTTATTGGAGTATGACCATTCACCTTCCACATACAGGGCTTGAGGCAGAGCAGGCCAAGGTTTTGGCTGTTTCCCCAGCTTTACTCCATTCCCTGATGCCTGGGGCAGGGCAGGCAGCCACAAACCCCCCCACCTGATTTAGAATTTCCTACAGCCTTCTGCCATATAGGAAAGAGGGAGATGGGAAACAAGAAAGGCTCTTCTGCTCAGAAGAGAGGACAGAGCTCTTCTCTTTACCTGTAATCCAGGGCAAAAGTTGGACGTGTCGTTAGGGTTGTTGTAATCATAGTCTCCAATTTCTTCATAATGTTCAGTTCCTGGTCTCTGGCCTTGGGCCATCTTAAGTAACTAGAATGAAGGAACAAGTAACTGTAGAAAGCAATTTCTAGGAAAGGAGCTCTAAACTGGGTTGAACAACAACCTGAGTTCTTATGATCAATCTCCTAGAATTATAGACTTTTGGAGTTCTAAGGGCCCTGAAAAGTCATCTAAACCTGCAGGCATCAACTGCAGAGCTCCATTCTCAAGCAAGCCCTGGGGTAGCAGGGCTTGGAGACTCCATCCAACCCGAATAAACCAGAGCAACCAGTTTGCAATTAGGTCTGCGCACAACTTTATTGGAAAGAGTTCTTTCATTAAAAACAAAATTGCCTAAAGGTAGCTGAAAAGAAGCCGACTTGCTGCCGCTCAAGCAATTCTGAGAAAACCCACGCATGATTTTAATTCACAGGCAGCCCGTCTCATTTCTGGGACAATCATAGTTATAAGGAGAAACATCCAACTCTTCTCCCTGTTGTTACATGCAGGGTCCTTGTTCTGCCTTCCAGAGCCTCAGAGAACAAGTCTGCCTCCTCTTTTGGGACCGCGTGTGACCACAGCCCTTCAGATATTTGCTGATCGTTAGACCAGTGATTTTTGCCTGAGGTGTGTCTTTGGGGAGAAGAACATGAGGCTAAAGGTATGTAGTTTGCAAAGCATACTGAATATTTTAATATAACTATACTCCAAAAGCAGCCAAAAAGAACCCTTCACCATGTTTTTGGAATACAAATCCAAAAATAATATTCAATAGGTATTTATCGTCTACTTTCTTCCACTGTTCCTCCTATGACATTGTTTCTAAATCCCTCTCCATTTAGGACACTCTCCTCTAGGCATACTCTAAATTGTCCATAGTCTACAAGAAGCGTTTCCGGAAGGGTACTCGAGAGCGGTTGCTATTAGAATCCCCTTGCAAGATATTAAACTGGGTGGGTGGTTGATCTGTATAGTTTCTAACCAAATAGTGCTTATTAATCAAGCATCTAATTTCCAGAGTTTAACAGTCATTTCCCCAGGATAGCTTTGCTGGGAAGGACAGGGATCTCCAGCTCCTGCGGCCTGGCTGCCCTACCACACACAGTGACCTTGTTCCTGTGGACAATAGGAAGAAAAAGTTCCTTCTTCTACAAGAGACAATTATTAAAAAACAGAACAAAAAACCCCCTGGAATGCAACGTCCCAGTGACTTCATTCTACCACCTTAACATCTGAATATACAAATTCTCACTTAAGGCCACAATCTTCAAATGCTCACAATAAGGGCTTGAGAGAAGAAGAGGTGGCTTGTGGCTAAAGGGAGCAGCTCCAGGTGGGCAAGGTTTGAGAAGTGTCCTACCTACCATCCTGCTCTTCACAGGGCTCCATCTTCTGATTAGAGCAAGAGGGGTCTAGCATCTAACCAATACTGACCATAGCCACACTTTCTCATACTGTAACTTTGTAACTCTTTGTGCAATTTTAAGAGTACTTCTGTTAAGTAAACACTATTGATTAAAAAGAAAAATACATTAATGTTGGTTTATAAGAACACAATTTGAGACATCAGTGATTTGGGGCAACTGTATACATATCATTATGGCCTTGTACAGAAACAGGCAAAATAAGGAAGAGGAAACTGAAGACAGTTTGTGTATATGACACAACAAGACTAGAACCACCAGGAATGCAAATGAACTGAGGTCTAGATAAAACGGAACTACGCTTAAACCGCTGACTGGTCACCTTGGCAACAGTGACAGGCACTTGCTACCAGGATCACCAGGAGAGCCACAGGCAGATGAAGTGAAGAGTGACAGGTACAGCACCAAGTGGTTGGGGTGCTCATCTTAACAGAGGAGCCGGGAAGGTTGCGCAGCACTTGAGAACTCCCTACACAGTCAGACCCTGGCTCCTACATCACCCCGCATGTCACAATGGGGCTCGTGTCTACACCCATGAGGAAGGCCACATAGGATGGGGACAGCATCTGGCTAGTGAATTCACAACCTCAATGAGAAAGTAGAGAAACCCAGCAATAACTCATATCTTGTAAGCACCTCAACAAGAGACTGTTTATCTCCCTAGCGTTTCAGCATATAGGCCTCAATGCCCTTCCAGAGGTCTAACCAACTGAGGTATTTCAAATCTTTCCCTTTAGCTTTGCTATACCCACTGCATCTCCCAGAACTGCCCTGGGCTAACACACATCTATCTCTCCTCTCAGGCTCTCCTTTTCCTTGAAGGCACTGTCTGACAGTCACACTACCCACCACTCGATATCTCGGATGCGATCAACAGGTTAGACAACAGCAGCAGACTGAAGAAACCAAGAACAGTCTTATCCTGGTCTTACCCTGGTGCCTGGTTTGAGATGCAGCTGGACAAGATTATCAGTCTCATAGAGGAAATCCATAGGAAGAGTAGTAGCTCTCCAATTCTGGTTCTCCAAAGTGGATTTGGTCAGAATAGTAGCAGCCTATTTAAAAACAAACAAAAAAAAGTTTTTAGGCATCTTTAATAAGAATGTTCAAAACATACACACACACACACACACACACACACACACACACACACACACACACAAAGAGCTTGGGAAGGATTTGGGCAGCACTAATCTACTGTCAGAGTTCCCAGTTGCATGTGAAAGAGTGATTTTGCTAGACATTCATATTCTAAACCTGATTCTACCTGCCACTGAGTTTGGGGTTATTTCTCATTTCCTCTAGAGACTGAGAGAGAATGAAACCATCCATTTACTCTAAAACTTATATCTGTAATGAATTTTTAAGAAATCACATCTGTGGGGCATCTGGGTGGCTGTTGGTTAAGTGTCCAATTCTTGATTTCAGCTCAAGTCAAGATCTCACAGTTTCTGAGTTTGAGCATGCTGACAGCACGGAGCCTGTTTGGGATTCTCTTTCTCCTTCTCTCTGCCCTTCACTCGCGCTTTCTCTCTCTAAAACTAAATAAATAAAATCACATCTGAAAAGAAAGAAGAGTGAAAAGAGTAATTTAAGAAAGCACATATGCTAATAAACTTAGCACAAACCTTTGTTTTTCGAAAATATACATCAAAGTCAATATCATCATCAAAATCAATTTCAAAATCTTTCTTTGTATTCTTTCTGTTCTCTGATTTGGAGGAAGCATCATCTGCAGAAATGAACACAGATGTCAATACCGTTTACCTATGTGGACAATATTTTACCCATATGACCACTGGATGGTCATTAACACTATGTCTTAAAGTTCCATCTAAAAGTACATATGTGGGGCACCTGGGTGGCTCAGTCGGTTAAGTGTCCAACTTTGGCTCAGGTCATGATCTCACGGTTCGTGGGTTTCAGTCCTGCGTCAGGCTCAGAGCCTAGAGCCTGTTTTTGGATTCTGTGTCTCCCTCTTTCTCTGACCCTCCCCTGCTCATGCTCTCTCTCAAAAATAAATAAAACATTAAAAAAAAAGAGAAGTACATACGTTTGATTCGGGGTCTAAAGCGCCAGTGATCTGGGCCAGCCCACATCGACATGGTACGGGGACTAAAATAAGAATATTCTCCAGGTTTCATGGACAGAAGGGGGCACATGGTCCTAATATCTCCATCCCCAAGGGGAATCATTTCTTCCCTGTAACACACATGAAATCATGTTTCTACATGTACAACCAGGTACATGTCAATATATATAACATAATCATGTAAAGCAGCATGTGATACAATTGAAGACTACCTACCTACTTTTCACAGGTGGGTAGGATTTCTAAGAGTTAGTTCAATGTAAATACTTCATTGTTAAAAATCCCTTAGTTTTTACTTTGTCAAAATGCTTTTGCTTCTCTTAATTTTACAACAATATCATCATCGCTACAAGGAGGTTTGAAAGTGCTTCATAAAATCCAAGTTTACCCATTTGAGAGATAAGAAAACAGCGGCAGAGAGAAAGTAAGTTTTATATAAGACTGCAGTTAGTAAAATGCCAGAGCTGGGAGTTGGACAAAGTTCTCTGAATCAGCTTCAGGATCTTTCCATATGGAATGCTCCCTGCCACACAAGATGATAATCTCTCTCATTCTTTCTTCACCATCCTTCCATAAGTGAAGGCTCCAAACTGGTGTAATGTCTAGTAAAAGTGAAACAGATGTTATTCTAATTTGTCCCCCAAATCATCAGGGACCATCTTAGCTTTATTCTTTGCTGTGTGTGAAGTCTAACTGGCCAGTCCAGTATGGGAGTTTTGGGTTGGTTTTTCAACCTTTCTACAAGGTACTAGTATATGCGAGGTAGCTTTCTCCTAAAGGCCTTGGACACATCACAAAGTATGTTAGTGCTGCTTTACTGCCCTCTAAAGGTAAAGGTAACAAGGAAACTTCAAACACCGAGGGGCTTTTCATCTATTCTGAGCCATGTGTACACATAAATCCTGGCTACATTAAACCTTATGGAATAAGGTAAAAAAGCTTTAACAGGGGACTTTACCTTTATCTACGGAATCTTTACTTAAAACTAGGAAAATGTATTCGTATAATTATTGTGCAATTAAAACTTAATTTTAAAAATTAGAATATGTTAAGTTCACATTTCCAGTCTGTAGAATGCCCATACGTAACTGAGAAACAGCGTCACTTTCTCCAGCGGGAGAAAGATGATGCCTTCAGTAGAATTTCTGCTCAATTCTCACAGACACTGTTGTTTTGGCAGTCAAGCTTGGAATTTATTGGGAACTTATAGGCAAAGCTATAAAGAGCTTGGCTCTTATCCCCTGAGAAGCTGTGGGCCAGGGCAGAGCTAAGGCCCTTGAGGCTTGAACTCTAGCCATTTTGTCTTATAATACACAATACTATGTGGCAGGCACCTTCTGGGTCCCAAATCCATGACTCAATAGCTAACCTACTTCATAGTCTATCCAGTTTCCAAGGCCTGCCCATCAATCAATCTTCTCTAATCCCCTCTGGGGGAACTATTTCTTTCACTTGTCCCCCAACCACAGGGCTCCTTCAATTCAGCACCAGTTCAGCATATCACACGAATACCTGCAGGGTTAAGGTCTCCTCCCAGATGGCTTCACCCAACATTTAGCATTATTACATGCAGAGGACGCTGTGGTGTGGGCCTGGACCACAGACCAGGTCTTTAACCACAGCAAATGCCTGCACCAGAGACTGGCTAGGGCACACGTGGCCCACTGCTGCAGGAGGAGGGAGTGCACTCAAGCTGCTGTCGGACACACAGCACTTCTGTCAGGCCCAGCCTTGATCATGTATGATGTGAAAAGTCATACAAGCATTGCCATCCCGGAACCAAGAACATGGGGCGTCCTACAGAACACTGGAATCTCTAATTCAGCACTGCCATAACCCACCCTGAGCTAGAGAAGCCCTTAAAGACCTTTTAGTCCAGTACAGTGTTTATAATCCTGGGTGCACAGTTCAATCACCCAGCAAAGTTTGGGAAATGTGATGAAGAGCCTGGCCTCAGTGACTCTCAGTGAAATGCTCTGGGGTGGAGACTACTATCCAACGTTCATTATGTATAGCTAGAATTGGTCAAAGGTATTGAGTGATACCCAGCTCCATCCCATTATTTGAACTTCTCTGAGCCTGTTCCCTCATCTGTGAAACAGGGATAACAGGACTTAATGGTAAGGCTGTTGTAAGGCTTAAGAAATTACATTTTCCATATGACATACATTATATGAGGGAACGCAGACAAGGCACCTGGCATGGTGTCTGGCACAAAGCCAGAATAATAAAACACTCAATGAGCTCAGACGTTATTTTTATCTAGTCCAAGCCCTTCATTTTATGGATGAGAAAACAAAGACCCCAAAAGGTGATGCCACTTATCTCTGCCCCACATCTTACAGCCGTCAATGACGGAGTCAAGTTTGTGCAATTTAAATATTTACTGAGCTCTTAGGAAAGAATAGCACCATGCCAAGAATAGGGATTTCAAAATGGACAAAACCTTAGGCTAGAACCTAAGCCCTCTGCTCCTAATGCACTCAGTAGGATGGATTCTATGATTTCGTTCTGTTTGAAACTGGAGAGAAATGAAGCCATTTATTCAAAATAACAAATGGAAATAACCAAAGCCCTTTGTTACCATCAATTCTTCAGATACCAGGAAAAATAACAGTGTTCTTTGACATTTGAAAATGATACTAAGAGAGCTAATCTACCAACCTGCCTACCATTTCTCACTTCGCAGAGTATAGGATGGGAAGAGGGACAAGATTGATAGTATACTAATAGTACAAATCAGGAGAGGAAAGGATGGTACCAAAGGTCCTAGATGGCAGTTTTGCCTTGAGGTGCCAATAGTTAGCCCATCAATTTCTACTCAGATTTGAAGAGACATTATCAATCTAATCATTTCCCACATAAGCAGACAAACTATACGGGACAACTTCTAAGGTTTTACTCCACAGTAAACCAGCATGGCTGTCCCCAGTAGCAGGTACACAAAACTGTCGTAGGCCCAGGGACTGTTCACTGCAGTCTTAGAGAATCTCCCACACCCAGGCTTATTCCTGACCTTCAGAGGCCGTGATTATTATGCTTCCAAACCATATTCAAAATTAAAACAATACTAATCTCTTCAGTACATGTAATAAAAGCCAACAAAGCTCTGGTTTTCTCCTATGCCTACTAGAGTAATAAAAATTTAAATTACTACAGGCTAATTCCTCCTGCCCAATATGCTCAGTTTCATTTGCTTATTTAGCTTCCCCTGCTCTGCTTGCCCCTTGGTATGCCTATCTGGTAACCGAAAACTGCCCAGTCACCCTTCTTTTCTTGACCCTTCAGGCACGGGCCGCTGTTTCTGTAAGCAACACATACGCCTGTTTATGTCCGTAACTGATATACAGTGAGGTAGTCAAAAGCCAGACTATGCATCATGTGTAGAAAGCAAGCACACTCCGTGCTACCAATACACATTAACAACAGCCTCCACTGAAGTAGCTCCTGTATCCCAGGTACTTTTTTTCCAGCACTTTACATATTTTAGTTCTCCTTACAAACTCCTACAGTGTCAGTTTTATCACCAGTGAGTCGCTGAGCCAAATTCACAGGCAAGTGTGATTCCGTGAGTCAGAATGGCTCGGCCTGTGTGGACTACATGGCCAGCACACCAGCCTAGCTAATCTCAGAGATGAAATAAGACTGCTCTGGCAGGGAAACAACGGATGGAAGATCCGCTGGGAACATCTTCTGTGGCCCTGACAGCCTTACGGGGAGCTGCGAGTGTGGCACGGTTCCTTCCAGCTCCTGAACTCAGCATTGTCCCCAGCCGTGCTGTGCTCTGGCTCATCGTTTGCATCAAAGTCGTCCTCCATAGGGCCATCAGGAAAGTCCCCGCAGTCACTGTCGTCTACCTCGGCGTTGATGTCAAACACCTGTTCGTTTTTCTTGAACTTGTCTACCAGGGCAGATACAGACTGGAGAGGACAAAGAGAGGGTTCTCTAGTGCTCCCATTCCCATGGCCACCCCAGCCACCACTGGAGGAATAGCCTCCCTTCTCTTCCCCCCAAATTCGAGTTTCCAGCTTCTCCTCCCACCTCCCCAGAGGCAACATTCTCACGATAGTAAAGCGCTGAGGAAGTTTATATTGTGCAGCACAGGACGAAGCCGTATTGTCTTAGGCACATTTTGTAAAACATGGAACAGGAATCTGTATCCATTAACTACATGTTTAGAGTTTTCCATGGAGACCAGTTATTCTGGAAGTCATAGTATGTAGGTTAAAGGGGGCCATACTAAAAATATACAGAGGAAAGCTTTACACATGACAATTTCTCAGGAAACTCTGTGCCAAGGGACTCAACCCTGAAGAGCAGGAAATTCCTTGAGCCTGACAGCAGCCTGAGACCAGAGGGCTGGAATTAACCATGTTTGAGGGTAAAGCTGCTTTAAAAAAAAAAAAAAAAAAGGTACACCCAGGAATGACAGGGCTGCCTTACCCTCCATCCCTACCCCCCAGGTTTTAGTCCTTATAGAAGTGCCAAGGGAAATGTTATCTGTACTCCTGGCCAAATAAAAATGATGCCACAGATTTGGTTCTCACTGGGCAGGACTTGTCTTGGGCCATCTTCCTGAAACCACGAGCAGTTGGACAAATGCCCAGAGCCCTTAGAAGCCTAAAAGTTGAACTCACCTCATTATGTGCCTCGCTGTCCCAGTTAGTGAACTGGAATCCAGCCAAGGAAGGGCAGATCTGGCTATCTTCCACACACTGCTGCAAGGGCGCTGGAGAGGACAGAAGATGGCAAAGAATGTGAATAGAGCACACTCCTCCCTGCTCAGAACTACCGGAGCAGCACAACAGAGAAGGGAGGCTAAGCTGTCTCTTGTTCTGTGGCAGAGGCTGGCTGGAGGCCAAGCTCCAGGTCACAGACTTCTGCCCAGGGAGAGGGTGGGTGCTCCAAAGACACACCCACACTGGAGGCAGGCTCCCAACGTTGGCATTTCAAGAATTATTGAAACATTAGGGCAGAAACCTGAAGCACAGACATTTGACTCTGAAATGGACTCTGTGCCCTATGCTACAACTGGGAAATCAAAAACCCTTCCGGAAAAGTGTACTAACGGGGGGCGCCTGGGTGGCTCAGTCGGTTGAGTGTCTAACTTCGGCTCAAGCCATGATCTTGCAGCCCGGGAGTCTGACCCCTCCACTGGGCTCTGGGGTGTCAGCACAGACTCCACTTTGGATCCTCTGTCTTCTTGCTCTGCCCCTCCCCTGCTTGTGCTCACTCTTTCCCTCTCTCTCAAAAAAAAAAATAAACATTATAAAAAAAAAGTGTATCAACTGCACAACCAATCATGCAATGCTACTTATTTTAGTCCCAAACGAAACTAGCTACTTCACGTGATTAAAGTCCCAGTTGAGAGCATAAACTTGGAAACAGTTGTACTTAGAATAAGGGCACCTGGGTAGCTTAGTCAGTTAAGTGTCTGTTTCTTGATTTCAGCTCAGGTCATGATCTCAAAGTTCATGAGATCGAGCCCTACATTGGGCCCGTGCTGGGTGTGTAGCCTGCTTAAGTTTCTCTCTCTCTCTTCCCCTCCCCTGCACACACACATGCATGTGTACTCACTCTCTCTAAAAAGAAAAAAAGAAAACTTTAGATAAGAATAGAAAGGATGAAAATGGGCACTGTAACATCTGTGTAGGCCTGGAGGATCAATTTCATGCAACATAAAACAATGACTGCACACAAGTGTAGCTACTGCATTCCCGCACCTGACTCCCCCCGACCCCATGTCTGTCACAACATTCTCAGATGTTTCCCCCAGAGGGGTGTGGAGGGTAGGATGGGAGGGGGAATAAAACCTTTTTGCCACTTCAGTATAAGGAGCTAACAAAAGGGCAGGTCCATTCTCAGACCACCACAGCGGAGTCTGAAAATAATTCACAATAATTCAGAACCCCCTAGATTGGTAACAAATAAGAACAAGGCCTCTCTGGCTCAACAAAAGCCTATTAAATCTCCTTTCCCAAGCTCAAACTGACAATTCAGGTTCAGCCCAGGGCACCAGTAGGTGACTGTGCAAGCTGGCTGCTAACAAGGGCACATGAGAGATGTAGCACATATAGACCAAGAGCCACGGTGGGCATCAGCTACTACTACAGACTCCATGCTGCAGAGAGGAAGAGAAGTTAGTTTCTCCCAAAAGGATGCCCGATTTGGCATTCAAGAGGCATCTTCTGGGTCATTTAACCAAGCAACATAATGACGGGCTCATTACATGCCATGGTTGTACGCAAACTTTTCTGATGACGAAATGCTCTGGTGAGACACACGATGGGTACTCACCTTTTAAATCCGTCATTTCTACCCAACCTAAATCTGGTAACTCCAGGGGTTCTTCGGTGGAGAGAGTATGGACATCGGAGGGAAACAGCAGCTCACTTCTGTAGTCATGGCAGTGGAGGGTCGAGAGAAACACTCCTGCTGTGCTGCACTCATCAAATGAGGCTGCTGTCTTCTGGAACATGGGATCGATCTGAGTGTAAAAACAGAGGGAACCGAAGAATTATGGAATGCAGCCAAAGCAAATATAAAATCTCATTCAGTGGACCCTGCTCCTCTTACACAGTTGCATATGATGGACTGAAATATCTCTGCACATGATCAAAACACGTGGAGGGCTTTCTAATTGATCAGTAAAATCTCATCCTAACAGACACCAATTGAAAAGGAAGCCTGTGTGTGGTCAGATGAATAAATGCATATTGTTCAAGTACACTGTAAATGGGAAGAAGCTTCTACCGTGTCAATCTGTTTATAATCTACACAGACAGTACCCTTCTGCTGGTGTCTTTCCACACGTCACTGTTTTCAAATAGCTGTCTCTAGTAGAATGGTATCACAACGAAGTCTGTGGACTTAGAAAGCTTGTATGAGGGATCTGTTCACAAGATCCCATTATTACTCTGAAAAGAAATATTTTCACAGATGTGGAGGAACACACCAAGAGATCGAGGGGAAAGACAGGCAGAGTCAGCAGGACTAGATGGATGGGTAAAACATGGAATAGGCTGGAAGAAGGCTCCCAAGGCAGGGTACAGAGTAGGAGTGGCATGGCCACGTCACACCAATCCCAAAGGCAGAACAGGGCACAGAGCACCAGAATAAGGACAGAGCAAGGCACATGCATGTATGGCAAGAGGGCAAAAGCCACCTGATTGTACAGGTGGCCCTGAAACAGGAAACAGGTTGGGAACTGGATTCACAGGTTTTCTTTATGTCTCAAGATGTAGCTACTATGGAGAGAAGAGGCCTCAGGTAGAATGACATATGTGGTTCTCTGGCTCTTTCCTGGCCCCTTAGCTCTAGAAGCCTGGCCTCACCAGAACCAAGATCCTCCCCTCGCCTTCCCAATAAACCCGTCTCACCATCTTCCTAGCCCAAGTATCACATATATCACCTCCATGTTCTCCCTGTCTCCCTACCGCTCACCTAGTCAGTCACACTGCCTGGCGGGTTTTCCTCCCCACACATCTCTTCCAACTGTCCCTTCCTTCTTTACCCCTATTGCCACCAATACAACCCACACCTAAGTTAGCCCTTGTTTCTGGTCTTTCTCATTTCCCATTCCCTTCCTAAAATGCTAACCAGACTGCTGGCTTCCCACTTGGAGTCCCACACATTTTGAGGTCCTGTGTGGGTAGTTAATGAAACTTAGATTTCCAAAGAGTCAATGCAGAAACTGTACACACTAAAATAAAACTGAAAACACTAAGTTTCATATAAATTAGATCTGACTGACATCTTTCAGTAATCTTATGGATAGATGAATTATTGCTAACTGCACAGTTTGGGTAGATAAAGCTTTCTTTCTTTCTTTTTTTTTAAAGTAATCCCTACATCCATCATGGGGCTGGAATTCACAGCCCCAAGATCAAGAGTCAATGCACTAAAGACTGAGCCAGCCAGGTACCCTGGGTAGATAAACCTTTAGAAACGAGGGTCGACAGCAAGGAAAAGAGTGAGTAAAAGGAGACCTTGGTCGACAACACACTGCATGGTAAAGTCTAGCTGATCTCAGCCGTGTGAGTAAATACTAGGCTCTAGACAAACGTGTATATACTACCCAGCTGCCTACAATCCCTTCCTGGCAATATCCATCTGACAAACGCCTACCTTTCCTTTAAGGCCCAGTTTCAAATTTCACCTCTTCCATCAATTCTGACCTCCGCCCACTCTGATTTCCTATAGTATGTGCCTTGAACTTCCTTTCATTGTATCTATTTGTGTTCTCCTGGTATAAAGAACTGGAGCGTAATCAGGTTGGAATCTCCCATGACAGCAAACATTCTGCACACAGAGACCTGTGTCCAAAACAGATCAGCTCATACACAAATAAGAGTTCTCAACTGGTCTAGACACACCCACAGAACGTTTGCTGTCTCATCTCCAAGAGAATGTTGGTTCAAGAAACAGTTCAAACTTTAGGTTTGTGACAATCCCTCCCTCTTGTTTATCTTCCAGATTGGGCTTTGGGCCATTATGGCAGATTACAGAGCAAAAAAAAAAAGCTTTCTAGGATGGGGGACTTGGTGCTTCTTTAAGACTAGTGATGGGGCGCCTGGGTGGCTCAGTCAGTTGGACGTCCAATGCCCATGATCTCACACTTTGTGAGTTCAATTCCTGCATTGGGCTCTCTGCTCTCAACACAGAACCAGCTTCACATCCTCTCTCTCTCTTCTCTCTGTACCCCCCGCCAAAATAAATAAACATAAAAAAAAAGAAAAAAATGGATAAATGACTTCATTTGGCCTAGATGTAGCTGACCACCACAGGCTTAGAGGGAGAAGTGCTGCTTGCTCTCATTTTCTCTTTAGAACAATGGGAAAGGCTAGTTAGTGCACGCCTCCTCAGGCTCCCCCATAACTGGGTCTACCTGGTCAAAATAAAGATGATTGGAAACAGAATTTTCTGTTAGAGCCGAAGTCGGATATAAGAAGGGGGAAAAACACGGAGAATTGGGGAGGGGAAAGGAAGGTTATGGCTCTGCTTCAAATGTATGCAACATATTACTATGGATAAAAAGCAGTTTGCTAGGAACAGATTCACTACCACAAAACCCATATGTGGATGGGACTAATGTCACCTGTTCTTACAATTTAACAACGTGAGATTCAGAGCCTCTTCCCAAGCTACACAGCTAAGGTAGTGGAACTAGGATCTGAACTTTACATCACCTGCCTGGAAATCTGGTACTGCCCATGGACAGTGCTGACACATCAATAAATAAAACACTCTCTCTCCCAAAAGTGCCTGCTGCCCATGCTTTTCCCCCTCCCTCTTTGGCCTCGGCCTCAGTGGATGCACTTTCCTCGGGCCCCTTACTGCCCATTCACACACAGTCCTCACACTAGCATAGGCTAGAGCCTCTGGACAAGCCCAGAGAAAAACTGCTCTATCACTCAGAGTAAGAGCGGCAAGGCTCCCCTCTCCCAGCCCCCTGCACGCTCAGCCTCTACCACCACCATCTGTCATGAGGCCACCAGAACTAACTTCATTATTACCCTTTACTTAATTAGTCACATATAAAAAGACCCAGGACCCCTCAGGATTCTACATTTCCCAGGCTTTAAAAGCTATATAGCTCTGACATCCCCTCTTTGGACCCCATCCCCCTCTGTTAACTTGGTCTTTTCCCCCAGGGCCCTCTAGACTGGGTCAGTTATCACCAAAATTCCCTATATTCCTCCACTTCTTTCCTGAAGGTTCTCTCCACCTACCAACTGTAACTCATTCATTTTCAGTGGGGGTGATATCATTCTCAAGGAAGTGAAAACTGGTTCTGGGAGAGGATAAAAAAAAATCTCAGAAGTTAAAATAATTTGTGGTTCTCTAAACCTCAACCCTACCTGACAAAATCTTGTTCCTTTGTAATTCATTTCAAGGGCAGGGGGTAAGGTAGACAGTATCTAAAAAGGCTCTGGAGGAGGAAGAGAATGACAGAAGGCTGAGGAGCACTGCTCTCCTGAAACCTGCTGCCTGCCGGCCCAAGGACCCTGCCTCCCTGTAGGCCTCACCAGTGCGGCTGCTTCCTCTTCCACAGCCTTCCGCCCGACCACTGGCCTCGATGTGGGACTGAAGTTCCTTGCTCGTCATTGCTGCTTCCAGACTACTCTCCTTCCCAAGTCCTAAAACCCTTAGCTTTGAACTTAATAAGGTCAGATCTCACTGCCCTCTGCCCGTATGTTTTTCAATTGCCTTCCAATCCCCTCAGAAGCTCTTAATATGAACTCTTGGCTTGTTACTATTCTCCAACTTTACTGCTGTCAGTTTTTGGTGGTTTCAATACCCGTACATTGATCCATTCAGCACTCTGTCCTCTTATTTCCTTGATATCCTCTCCTTCAATGGTCTTGAACTTCATCCTGAAAACCCCAGGACTTTCAGAGATCCCAGCATGAACCCCACACCTCCTATCTTTCACTCCCTTGCTTGTTCTCTTGAATCCTAACCACGACCTACAACTGCAGCTTCTCCATTGCTCAACTCTATATGCCCCTGACAACCACCTCACATCTTTCCAGACAACTAACACCATGTTGACTGACTCACTTTAAATCCGTCTGCCACGGCCTTCAAGTCAACCATGAGTGTTGTCTGGCAAGCAAACTATACTTCCCCGGTCCATTCACTCACCCACCCCCTACCTTTTTCTCTCCTCAAATCTTTACCTTTCCTCCTCCACACTCAGTCAGTTGATGGTCTGGCTTCCTATTTTCAACGGCAGGGAGGGCCGGGAATGGGGGTGGGGGGGCTGGAAAGACACAACCAGAAGAGAATACCTGGAATGCACCCACACATGCACACTTGCATACCTCTCCCACTAGGCATGGGTGCTCTTTAGGCAACCTCTGTCTACACTGTCCATTCCCTTTCCCTTCTCACGTGCTCAAAGACTCGCTCCTCCATTCTCCACTAGACTGTTCTCATCAACAAGTATACATGCTGTTAGTTTTCCCACTAAAAAAGCAAAAAACAAGAAAACCCACTAGACCTTACTTTCCTCTCCACTTGCCACCCGTTACTTTGTTACAGCAAAACTCTTCAAAAGAACAGCCTATAGTGTCTTCATTCCTCTCTTGCCATTTGTTTGCCCCCATTTATTATGAAAAAGTCTAAGTATACAAGAATGTTGAAATACTAATAAGAACTTCTGTGTAACTTTTATCTAGCTTCCCCGTTGGTAACATTTTGCATATCTGCCTTCTCTCCTTGCCATCTCCCCACTGAACCTTGATGAAAGTAGGTATTGTGACACTTTACCTCTCTGACAGTTATTAAGCTATTGCCTCTCAGCCCTAAACCTACCTTGTATTGTCCGCTCTGTGATGCTGACTCTAGGACCACATTTGGGCTTTGCCAGCAGCTCCCTCTTGGGCTCCACCAGTAGGGGACACTAGAGGGAGCTTGCAAGGCTAGAAGAAGGGACTTGCTTCTTTCTGTAGGCTTCCGGTTGCCGTCACCCAGCAGGGCCTCTTCACCCCAGATGCAGCAGGTCCCACCTGTAGCACTAGCTGAGGTCAGTTGCACTTTCACTCACACTCACAGAACCAGCCTCACCGTGTGCCCCTCACAGACACCAGCACCAACCAAAATGTCCTCCTCAGAGGTCTGGGTCCTGGCCCCATGAGCCCCTCTTCCAAACTCAGGAACACTAGCACCAGCCACGCAGCACCCCTTCTTTGGTCTCAGTTTCAGCTCCATAGACCCTTCCTTCTCCAGAACACCAGTGGGCCCAGGTTGCCACTTTGGCAGAGCTGACCACTCTCTCCTCCCTGACACTTTCTAATTTGGGTGCCACGCTCTCCTTGTTTTCCTCCTACCTACTGGATGTTTCTTCTTTGGCTCTCTGAACTCTTAAGATTAGGGTATCCCAGGGTTCAGTCCTCTTTCCACATACACTCATTTTGGTGATCAATCCAGTCTCTTGACATTAACTGCCATTCACTAATGTCATGGAGGTAGAAGAAAGTAATCTAGTCCACTGGTGGCAGGATAGTAGATTGGTACAAGCCAATGGAGACTCCAGGACTCAGAATTTTCTTACAGATACACCCTCAGAAGAGCACAAATATGCACAAGAATGTTCAGTGAGATATTGTTTTTAATAGCAAAAATTTACAAAAGCTTGTACCAACACCTTTGCTTTAAATTAATTATGCTAAAGATAAATGAGGCCTCTGGTTTCCTTTAAGCAGATTCCATAGGATTTGCCAGATCGTAAGGCTGTTTAGAACAAGGACTCTGGAGCCAGGCCACTTAGTTTCAAATCCCAGCTTACTTCCTAGCTGTACCATTTTGGGAAGGTTACTTAACAGCCCTGTACTTCAATAACCTCTGCAGAAAATGTAACAAGGATGTAGTGAGGATTAAGTGAGGTAACACAGCACATAGGCTTAGGGCAGTGTAGGGTGCCCAGTAAATGCACAATAAATGTTAGCCATCATTATCTCTGCTGCATCTGCTAGGAAAGAAAATCAAAGGTATGATCAATCAGAGTCCTTGGTAATTTGCCGTCTCTTTCTACTCAATCATTCTGAACTACTGTGGGAAAAGCAGGGACTTACACCTGTCACTCTTCACTCTAAAGCTAAGGGATGATAATGCACACACTACTTATATATTTTACTCCCTTGAGGCCTAGGCAAACACACACCAGGCAGGCTTGGCCCTGCCAAGTTTCAGCCGCTGAGATTCTGAATTAGTCAGAGACCACATTGCATGTAGTTCCTCACCTCACACTTCCGATCTGCTTCAGAGACATTGAGGTTGTTTACGTTCTGCTCGATGGTTTTGTAGGAGTGCTTCTTCTTTGGCTTTTGAGACTTTTTGGTTGTTCCTGTCTCAGTAGCACTTCCGCCTGAAAGAAGAAGACTAGGCACTGTAAGAACTGCTTTAGAGCATGTAACTAAACTTATTAACTCACATTCTTCAAAACTCTAAAGAGTGATCATAATCGAAACGTGCCATTCTCTCAAAGCAATAGGCACATCTGATCCGCAGCTTTGGGGGCGCCTGGGTGGCTCAGTCAGTCAGTGTTTGACTTCAGCTCAGTTCATGATCTCACATGGGTTCAAGCCCTGTGTCAAGCTCTGTGCTGACAGCTCAGAGCCTGGAGCCTACTCTGGATTCTATGTCACCCTCTCTCTCTACCTCTCCCCCTGCTCACTCTCTGTCTCTCTCTCAAAAATAAACAAACATAAAAAAAAAATCTGAAGCTTTGGGAGAAACCTTAAGTATTTGGCTTCTAATACAAGCCAATTTCTAAAGCCCCTCAAATCAGAAGCTCCCTACTTGGAGCTTACTCAACCTTGCCTGAATAAAAGCTAAAAGTTTTAATAAGGTCATTCTCTTTTTTGAAGAAAAACAACTCTAGTGCTTAAAGATCTTCTCATATATAATTCTGACAATGTTTATGTCTTCAATCAAAAGAGATTATAGATTTCCTATGACTTCATTCTAAAATATTATTCAAATAACTACCTGCTGTGCCCTTAAGAAAGCCCCTTAAATCCAGATCCCATCCCATGTACCTGCGTCATGGCTCTCTCCTTCTTCTGCAGATGGTGCATCCTTGCCCAGCCCCCCAAGGACTCTGTACACGTCAGCATGGACAGCATCCACGCGCACAGCATAGATCTTGGTGCTAGCATCCAGAGTGCCGGCGGCCACCTAGTCAAACAAGCAGAGCTAAACTCACTGGAGGCATAAGAAGGGACTGCTGAACAAGCAAAACACAGCAAGCTTCATAAGATAATCACTTGCTCTGGAGAAAAAAGAAAAATGACAAAGATTCCCATAAGACTGACAGGGAATAAACAAAATATAACAGAAAGGTATCTTCTCTATTTCATCAGTTCAGGAAAGAAAGTAAAGAAGCTAATAAAATGTCTTACACAAGGAAGGTTCTCATGTATTTGCAGAATTCAATTACAGTGCTGTGCTAAATATCAGATATAACCATCATTAATTCACATCTAAGAGAAGGTGAACATCCTTCTTACTTTGAAGTTGGTCGGTTCGGTGTCTTTCTGTTTAAGAATTTCTGACATGAAATCAATCAAGTGCAAACCAAAAGCATTCTTGGTAGTAATTTTCTGAAAACAGAAAAACATAGAAAGGTTCCTTATTTATAGCCTAGGCTCATAGAGGAAGCTAAGTTTTTACAAAGTAACAGCCCACATCTCACCAAAGGTTCAATTCCCATAAACACTTGAGGACAGGGCTAAATGCATACATTATCTCCTCATTCTCAAGGCCCAGAGAGCGAGAGCACACTTCCTGAGTTTTCAGTGTATGTAGACCCTGTTCCAAGCACAGCACACAAAGGCCACCCTCAGAACAACTCTATGAGGCAGGTACTAATCATTATCAGTTTACAGAGGACACTGCAGCAGAGTGGTTAGGTGTCTTGCCGATACCATACAGCTTGTGAATGACAGGGACTGGATTCCAACAGAGGCTAGCTCCAGGGCTCACATTATTAACCCCTAAGCAATGCTGCCTCTCTAGATACACTGCAGGTAGCCGGCAACCTATCAAAGAGCAACAAAGGCTTGTAAGAAACAGTAAAAGCATAACTGAAAAACATCAGCATTAAGAAGAGTCACTGGTTTAAAAATAAATAAATAAAAATTAAAAAAATAAAAATAAAAGGGGTGCTTGGGTGGCTCAGTTGGTTAAGCGTCCAGCTTTGGCTCAGGTAATGATCTCACCGCTTGTGAGTTTGAGCCCCGCATCAGGCTCTGTGCTGACAGCTAGCTCAGAGCCTGGAGCCTGCTTCAGATTCTGTATCAGCCTCTCTCTCTGACTCTCCCCTGCTCCCATTGTCTCTGTCTCTCAAAAATAAATGAAAAAACATTAAAAAAAATAAAAAGAGTCACTGGACAATGAAAGCACACAATTATCATCAATTGCGTGTTCTTCACAGAATCAAAAAGCTAGATTTCCCTTGTTATCAAGTTGCAATATCTTCACTGATAATCTAGCAGATACTTACATTTTCTTTCTAATACTTTTTTAAAGTTTATTTATTTTGAGAAAGACAGAGACAGCAACAAGTGGTGGGGGGGAGAGAAACAAAGAGAAAAAAAGAGAAAAAGAGAGAGAGAGAATCCCAAGCAGTTTCTGCGGTGCCAGCAAGGGTCCAAACTGGGGTTCAAATTCACAAAGCAGCAATGTCATGACCTGAGCCAAAGCCAAGAGCTGGGCACTCAACCAACTGAGCCACCCAGGTGCCCCAGATACTCACATTTTCAGTGGATAGTTTGATACAGGTGGAGTAATGTTCCGTAATCTGTGTGTTTGTAAATTTAGGAATCGTGGCTGAAACATCAATATTCCTAAACGAAAACCAAAAACAAAAAACTCTGGCAAAGATCTGTGATACCCTAAAAATCTGGATCCTGAATCCACATGGTATCGTGGAGATGCTGGACCCATGTCACCCACGTCAGGACAGCCACCCCGCGGAGGCAGCCCAGAATGTACTCACCTACTGGACGGGGAGGCCAGCAAATGAGGCGAGTCTGTGCTGAACTGCAGGTCCAGGACTCGGGAGCGCCTTCGCTGCAGTCGCTCCTTTTCGTCGTCATTCTGGGGAAAGTCTTCAAGGACGGGGGTGCCAGGAGTATTGAGAGGGGCCTTCCGGGGCAGGGGCATCGAGAATGCCCGTTCTGAAGGTGAGGACCCACTGTTGGGGTGCCCACGGATTTCTGAAGAAAAGGTATTCATTGTGGTTGACAGAGATGGAACAAAACACTTAATAAACATTCCACAGAATACCTCCTATATCTAACACAGGGCTCGGGACCTGTCACGAGGTGGAAGTTCACTGCACATCTGCCACCAAGACCTTTTCCAACTCGAATATTCCATGGCCAGAACCTCTATAGTTGAAGTTTTTTGTGGGGTGCTGGCCTTCTGATGCTTCCTTGACAAAGTAATGAGGTCTGAGAGGAGGTCAAATTAGAGAAGGACTGAGACTCAATCCAGGGGTTTAACTACCCAGCGGTTATGGGTGACCTTGATAAGAGCAGTTTTCCTAGGATAGCAGCGGGAGGAGAAAGTCAAACAGGCATAGATTCCAGGGGAGATAGAAGGGGAATTGGGAGATAGTAAATGGAGACAAGGTTTTCAAGGACTTCTGCTGTAAAAAGGAAGGACTAAAATGGCAGGGAAGCAGTAGAAAGGAAAGTGAGATTGAGAAATTAATTTTAAGACAGGAAAACTCCAGCTTGGTAGAAAGAATGAAGCAAAGAAATTGTATTTAGTTTCCTATTGCTGCTAAAACAAATTACCACAAACCGAGTGGTTTAAACCAACACAAGTGTATTCTCTTACAGTCCTGGAGTCAAAATCTAAAAAATCAGTGTGTTAGCAGGGCTGTGTTCTTTCTGGAGGCTTCAGGGAAGAATCTTTCCCTATCTTTTTCAGCTTTTAGAGGTTGCCTACACATTTCCCATCACTCCAACCTCTTGCTTCTGTCATCACATTGCCTTCTCTGACTCTGAACCTCCTGCATCCCTCTGTGATTACACTGGGCCCATCCAGATAATCTGGGAAAAACTCATCTCAAGACCCCTAACTTAATCATGTCTGCAAAGTCCTCTTCAAATTACAATTTTAAATAGTTTATACATTTTTTTTTTTTTAGTAATCTCTATACCCAACATGGGGCTCCAATTCACAAGCCCCAAATCAAGAGTTGCGCACTCTTCCAACTGAGCCAGCCAGGTGCCCCAGCAAAGTCCCTTTTACCATGTAAGGATACCATATTCACAGGTTCCAGGTATCTTTGGGCGGTAGAGGGAGACAGCTTTATTCGCAGCCATCATACAGAATACAGGGTAAAAGTCACTGAACAATGCATTCAAGCAAGTAAAAGGACTGCCTTTCTTGACATCACAGAAAGCCCATCCATAGCAATAGGAAGGAAGCCAGAAAACACAGGCAGAGATGCAGGTAGGGGAGCAAGTACAATGGTGCACTTGTGGATGCTCCTTTTGGGCTGTTTTTACTTTCTTAGTAAAATAAGAAGCACATAAAACCCAAAACTCGAGGCGCCTGGGTGGCTCAGTCAGTTAAGTGGCCAACTTCAGCTCAGGTTATGATCTCACAGTTCGTGGGTTTGAGCCCCACATCAGGCTCTGTGCTGACCGGTTGCTCAGAGCCTGGAGCCTGCTTCTGATTCTGTGTCTCCCTCTATCTCTGACCGTCCCCCACTCACCTCTGTGTTTCTCTCTCTCAAAAATAAATAAATGTTAAGAAAAAAAATTAAAACAAAAACAAAAACAACAACAACAAAATTAAAAAACCCAAAACTCAATAGCTAAGGGTGAAAGCCAGAGAGGAGGTACTGGAGATTTAGGAGAGAAAGGAAGATATGGAATAGTTCATCCACTAGGTGAGTGCATGAACAAGGGAATACAGCATGACTGCTGGGCAGCTTTAGGGTCCCCTAGAGACCATCAAGTGAGCAGGGGCAAGGGCAGAGTAGGCAAAGTTGGAATTATCAGGGTTGTGATTTTATTAAGAAAGTATACAGAGGCTAGAAGAGAGCAAGGGGTTAGAAGTATATGAAAGGGAGTGATTATACTGATTGACCAGGGAATATAAGCTAAGTAAGGAGGGGAACAAGGACACGAGGGACAGACAGTGAAAAGTAAAAAATATAGAGACGCTGGGTCAAAAGACTGTTGGAGTTGTCGGAGTCAGGGAACAAGAAGGAACCAGTTGGCAGGATAGAAATAGTACTGACAAGCAAGGTGCTTAAAACGGAGAAGACAGAGTGGTGCGCTACTGATAATGACAAGGTCTAGGGTGTAACTATGGTAGTGAGTGGCTACTGCTTATTTTGGTAGTGCAAGAAACAAGATCACTGGGAGAGGGGATGAAGGAACTGAGAGACCTTGGGGGACAGTTCCCAGATTTAAGAATCAAAAAGGTTGGCCTCAAACACCAGGTCCATCACTTACTAGCTGGAGATTTTTTTTAAAGTAAACTCTGTGCCCAATGTGGGGCTTGAACCCACAATTCTGAGATCAAGAGTCACATGCCCTACAGATTGAGCCAATCAGGCACCCAATGGCTGGAGAAATTTTAAGCAAGTAAATGTTCTAAGCATTTGCTTCTTCATCCTCCAAATGGGAATAAGAAAGTATATCTCAGCTGGTTCTGAATTGGTGATATGGAAATAAAATCCCCAATGTAACACATATTTTATAGCAACACATTGAAAACAAACTGATACACAATTAACATTAAATGCTGCCCATTTAGGAGAAGGAACATAAGTGGCATATGGAGGTGGAGGGGTGGGGGAGTCAGTTAAGCATCCATTCCTGATCTCAACTCAGGTCATGACCTTACAGTTTCGTGAGTTCCAGCCCTGAGTAAGGCTCTGTGCTGACAGCATGGAGCCTGCTTGGGATTCTCCCTCTCTCTCTGCCCTTCCCCTGCTCACACTCTGTCTCTCCCAAAAGAAACTTAAAAACACTGGGGCACCTGGGGTGGCTCAGTCGGTTAAGCCTCTGGCTTCGGCTCAGGTCACAATCTGAATAGTTCCCGAGTTCAAGCCCCATATGGGGCTCTCTGCTGTCAGTGCAGAGCCCACTTCACATCCTGTCTCCCTCTCTCTCAAAAAAACCATTAATTTTTTTTAAAGTGGTGCAAAGGGATAAAAAGGAATAAATAAAATACAAGGAGAAGAACTTCACATGTTCCCAATAGCTTCCCACAAGCTGAAGAGTATGATTAACATTAACTCTTGGGTGAGGGGAAAGCAAACAAAAGAAAGAAAAAATAGAAAAGGAAGGAGGCAAGACACATATTTAGAGAATGAATCAAGAGGACTCCTTACTATCTGGATGAGGGCACTTCAGAGAAGGAGGGGAGTTGGACCTTGAGACAAGAGACCAACAGAAATAGGAAGCACTGAAGGAGGAACCTGTCTGAGAGGGAAACTTAAGATGGGGATCAGAGGCATGCTTCAATTCTTGGAATATTCCTCTAATTTCTCTCGTTCAGATAGGTACTGAGCTCAAAGACGCTTTCTACATCTACTTCCTTACCTCCCATTCCTTTTTCAAACCTCTGTGGTCTGGCTACCGTCCCCACCATTTTATGAAAACTATCTTGTCACAGTCACCTACAACTTCTGGCTACGTTTCAGGCTTCATCTCTCTAGAGTTTCAGCAGCATTTGAAACAGATGAAATCCCTTCAAGCGCTTCTTGAAACATTCCTGGTTTTTATGACACCACTTTCTTCTGAGTTTTTCAAGCTCCCCCTTCTCTCTCTAGCTTCTAAATGTTGGTCCTGAGTGTCTTTTATACAGGGTCTTCCTCGCATTCTCACCTGTTCCCATGGTTTTATGATCTATTTGATGATGATGTCCAAATTTGTTCCTGAGTCTGTGGGCCACGACCTGGAGTGGCCCATATCACTCCTCTGAGTGTTCAACTCTTATCCCAGTGTTTACTGACCCCTTCAACAGTCTCTCACATAAGTCATTTGCCATGTCCAAAATATAACTGTAAACTTCCAAACCTTTTACCAAGACCTACAAAGGCCCTCCCTACCTCAAGGGTCTCATTCACTCTTCTGTCACAATGTTGCTAGTCCTAGCCAAGCCAGGCTCTTTCCTCCTAGCCCGTTTGTCCATTTGCTCCTTCTACCTAGAACACGTTCGCGAGTCTCTGCTCTAAGAGCTTCCTTGAATCCTCAACTTAGAGGGGCCCCTCCCGTCACTCTATTCTCAGTCAGAGCACTCAGCCTCTCGTGTGATTCTTTCGTTCGTTTCCTGGCTCTCCAACTAGAATACAAGCTCCAAGAGGTTGGGATCTTATCTGTTTTGTTCTTTACTGTATCTCTGCATCTGACAGAGGGTTTGGCCCAAAGGGAGAGCTCAGTGCTCGCTGAATGAATACAAAAACGCAGGCACCCGTGTTAAGTGTTCGGCAGTAACCACTCTTCTTCCCAGGCCCTGAACTAACGTGCATTCCAGGAAAACCACCGTTTCGATGGAGAGACACCGCATACGGCGTAGGAGCCCACGGTAAAGGTCGCCCCGCACGGTGCTGCGGGGACTGAGGAGTGGGGACAGCCCCATGCGGACTCCCGGGGCCGACTGAAGCCGTGTCCTGATTGGCGGGGCACACCTCTCCCCCACCCCTCCTTCCCGCCTCTCCCTCACGGCGCCCGCCTCTCTCTCCGCCAGCGGGGCCCCAAGACCAACAACTAGGCCGAGAATATCCGTACCTCCCGTTCAGGTCAGCCCGCTGACTCCTGCCCGGCCGCAGCACCGCCTCATGCCGACCCCTTAAAGCGGCGCCCCCCACCCACGCACCCAGCCTCACCTGGGCAGGGAGGTCCCATCTTGCTCGTCCTTGCTGGAGCAGGTTTTAAATCGCGCGCCGAGACGCTCTAGCGGCGTAACGGCCGCGGTGACGTTTTGTGGGCGGGGCCAGGAGCGCGCTTGCGCAGGCCGCCTCAGTCACCCGCCAATGAAGGGGGCGTGCCGGGCTGTGCTCGAGGGTGCTGCTCCGAGTGGCTGGGTTCCTGGCTAGGTTCCTGTGACTGCACATGGACCCCCTGAAGGACTATGAAAACTTTCTCTTTTCGAGCGTTAGATGCGGAACTGGGCGCTAGGGATCCAGCGCGGAGCAGGAGGGCGAGAGCTCTGCATTTACGCAATTCACTTTCTAATGAGAGTGGAGGCAGATTACTAGGAAACAAGGTCAATTTCTCATAGCGACCTGTATTGTGAAGGCCGCAAAACACTAAGGAGGTAGAAAGTGATGGGTGGGGTATGGGACAGAGATGAGTAAGAGCCAACAACACAGTGAACGGTTCAGGCAGGCGAAGGACGGGTGCGAAATGTTGTAATACAGTTTTAAATGAAGGCCATCGTTTTTATTCACATTCTTGTGGAAAGCTAACTAGATATCTACCTCCCCACACTCCTATCCCAGCCACACCAAAGAAAAGATTAAGGTCAGAAATGAGATGGGTATAATTTGCCACCTATCCCTTCTTCATCTGATCCCAAGAATTGTATTATGGAAGGAAAGACCAGGACAATTTCCCCAAATATCTCTAGAACATCCTATCATTTCTTTTTTGTTGTTTATTTCTTTATTTTGAGAGAGAGAAGGAGAGTCCCAAGCAGGGGCTCAATCCCATGAACCCTGAGGTCGTGACAGCCAAAATCAAGAGCCTAACTGACCCAGCCACACAGGCACCTTCCCCCACCCCGTCATTTCTTATAACACACATCTGGCATTTCATACAGTGTTTCCTCTCAAGGGTGCTGTTGGCATTCAGGGTGAAACAATTCTTGACATGTGGGACTCTTTGTAGGACTGTTCAGCAATCTGGATACCATCAGTCCACTAAATGTCATCAATGCCCCTCAGTCATTTTGGCAACGAAAAAGTACTACTCTTTGTGGAATACCACTTCTTAAAGCCTATTTTCTTTTGCACAAATAGTGACCACCTTCAAATCTTTAGTGTAAGGCAGCATGGAATAGAGAAAAGAAAGCAAGTTTACAGTGTCTTTCATCTTAGCAAATGATTCTACCAGGAACCCAAATCAGCACCCAGGAGCCATCCTGGATGCCTCACTCTCTGCACACAATCTATTGCTGAGCATTTTTACTTCCTAAAAAGCTCTTCAACCATGCGTCTTTTTCATCCATATTACCTTCTTGCTGGTCTGCAGCAGCCCTGCACCTGCTCGGACACCCTCCTCATTGGGCCCAGTGTGGTTGTTGCTAAGTACCAATCCGACCTGTCACTTCCCAAACTCTCCAACCATTCAAAAGCTCCACTACTCTGGAACTTCTAAAGTGGTCTAGAAGGCCCTGCCGGTTCTGGTTCCCACAGCCTTTCCAGCCTAATCTTGCACCTTACCTCCCCTTACTTCCGCCCTCCAGACACTTGGGCTTTCCATCAGACTCTCCCTTATCATGCCCACTCCCACAAGGCCTCTGCACATGCCATGTCCTCCATATAGGATCTCCTCAACCCCATCTTCGCCCAGTTGGCACCTGTCCGGTTTCAGCTCACATCGCTTCCTCAGGGAAGTCTTCCTTGATACACTTAAGTGCCCTTACTGGAGGTTTTAGTGGAACTTGTCACTTTTTGAAATTTTACATCCGCTGGGATGACTATTTCATGTCTATCTCCTCCATAGATTGTCGGCTCCGTGAGGAAGCCATTGTTTTCCCCAGGGCGTGGTGCTAGCCCTGAGCACAGCAAGTGCTTGAATATGTATTGAATGTGTGAAGTTGGAAGACAAGTTTAAATCTTGGGTTGGGCATGTGAATGAACCTCTCTGGGCCTCATTTTCTTGTCTGTTTATAAAACGGTGATAATAATACCCCTTCACTGGACTTTATAAGGAATTAGGTAACAGATTAAACTCCCGTGAGCACAGGGGCTCAGTGTACACTAGGGTCCCTGTTATCTCTTATCCTCTCTGTGTTGAGTGCATTTGAGAGAGGAGACTGCAAATAGGTAGTGATCCTCTGGGCATCAACTAGGAGCAGTGTGGGTTGGGAGGTGGGTAGGTGGCCCTGAATCAAGAACCTCTGAAGAACTGGCTTGTTACTCTTGGCAGAGGAAGGCTAGATGATCCTTTAGGTGAACCACGAGGCTGCCCTATGGTTATAATGGGGCCTCCCGAGCTGACTGCTTGGGGCTCCCTGTGCTGGGAGGCAGAGCCAGCTCCACTCCCTGCAAGGTGGGTCATTCACCTCCTGATCTGAATACTGTCTTTGTTTTTTGAGGGGTAATTGGGTGGAGGGTGCCAAAAGATTGAACGATTTATCAGTGGTATGCAAAACTTAGTTCCTCTGTAGAAACTCTAAGTAGTGGGTCCCTCCCCCACTCCTTGTCTGCCAGAAAAGCAGTACTGGGGCCATCCCCTTCCCCATTTCACTCCTCACCAAGATCTACTTCCCCAAAATGAATGGCAAAAACCTTTAGGTGAGCAAGAATACTATTATCAGTTGGCTACCTAAACAATCTTTTGGCTTGAAATTTGCCCTGACCTTCCATCCTGCAGCTGGCTTATATCATAATGTAGTTTATGATATAAACCAAGTCACTGGGGCTCAACAGGCATGTAGTTCAAATGGCTTTACATTCATTTTGGTCTCTGAGCAAATGCCTTTAATTTTTGTATGTGATACGAAATTCCTGACCTAAAGACTGGGCTAAGGACCAACAATTTCTGTCTTCTAGAATTCCTAAACAACATACCACCCTTTATCTTAAAATTAATATAGTGCTTTTAACTTTTCAAAGCATGTTAACTCCTACATCTTGATATTCCCAAGACCATGCTGGAAGGTTGCTAGGACAGGCACTTACTTCCAGGCTCTGTCTTTTACTAGCTATGTGACATTGGGGAAGTTGTGTACCATTTCTTTCTTTTTTTAAGTTTACTTATTTATTTTGAGAAAGACAGAGAGAGCACAAGTCAGGGAGGGGCAGAGAGAGAGAGGGAGACACAGAATCCCAAGTAAGCTCTGCACTCTCCACATAGAACCCAACACAGGGTTCGAACCCAGGAACTGTGAGATCATGACCTGAACCAAAACCAAGAGTCGGATGCTTAACTGATTGAGCCACCCAGGCGCCCCAGTTGTGTACCATTTCTGTGCCTCAGTTTCCTGATAGGTTAAAATGGGAGAAATAAAGCCCCCGCTTTATGGCTGTTATAGTTTGAGGATTGAATGTGTTACCAGATGTGAAGCATTTAGATAGTTCCTGGACCACTGGCAATGTTCAATGAACGCTAAGGATAAGCATTACTATAACCCCTGTTATATCCTGGGTGCCAGCCAGGAATTGTTCTAGAATAAAGCTCAGCTTCCTAAATATTTTAGAGAAGTTTCCCCTTTCATTGTAAGAGTATTCCCAGAGCACAACAGCTCTGTTCTTTCCATTACTACTTGTTTTTTCTATACTCCTTCTTACACCCTCTGCCCCACCCAAGCTTCGCTGACTGTTCCCTTTGTAGTCTTCTGTCCGTGCCTGTTTTCTTACCTCTTACTAGACTAGAAACCACAGACTTCTAGAACATCATACTACCTTTCAACTTGACAGATTTATGCCTCCTACAGCTTGCACATGTTGTCTGTAGTCTTTTAAATTGGCTGATGTTTTGGTTTGGGCACCATGAAAATGAATAACATTCTGAATTATTCTTTCCTGGCTACTGGCCATGCCACTGGGAAACCTCAGGGCAGACTGGTTCAAGGTGCATTGAGAAACAGCAGGATGTCCTGGATGAAGCTATCAGTGAAACATGAACATCTTGTGAACAGGCATGTGAGAATGCTAGTGTGTGTGTGTGTGTGTGTGTGTGTGTGTGTGTGTGTGTGTATGTGATTACATAGATTCCAACTGGCACACAAAATAGCTTCCTTTATTGATTTGGAACTAAAACATCAACACATTACTTTCCAAACAAAAAGAATATGGATGTTTCTAAAACATCAAAATCCCAACGAGCATGGAGCCAACCATCATTGCATCTTAGCTTGAAAGCGGTACCTGGCATGCATTAGACAACATGGGAGCACGGCCGTTACTGAGAGGTAGGAGCCACAAACATTGACTGGCATCAGCTTTTGGGACATAGATTTGTAATTTAATTTTGCCATGGGAAGGGTGTGGATACGGCCAAAGCCCATGAAGCCAGCATCTAAATCCCCCTGTGATGAGTTAAATGTGGGGCCAGGTTCTCCTCCCCAGATCTTCCTGGCATGCAAGGCAGGAACAACATTGTTATTTCCAAAACAACCACACCTACAACTATAGTCACTTTTCTTAAGCCTCCTCATCAGGATGCGCAGGTTTTTAAAAGAAGGGGAAAATCCACCAATCACATCTTCAGAATCACAACTTGTTAGATCTGGACTGTTTCACAGTCCCTTCCTGTCCAGCCCTGGCAATGGGCCTGGATTGTGAGGATCCTGCTTCGCAAAACCGCAAACATAGTTCAAAAAAAGAAAAATCCCTTTGTCATCTTTGAAAAGAGAATACAAAGGCATTAACAGACAGAGAAAAAGCACGGCTACATAGGGTGGTTAAACCTTTTCGTCTGACAAACAAACAGCTCCCTTCGGAAACAGTACTTGTTCATCTCAGAGCACCCCCACCCCCGGCCAAAAAAAAAAAACTGTCCTCCATAAAAGTTTTACAACATTGGCTCCAGGCTTGAGAAGCTTGTTAGATGCTGGCTATGTCATTAATTTTAGTAAATACACTATCTCAATTATGAAATAGATCACCATTGACTTAATATTTGTGACTCAATACTAATGAATTATTTGGGTAGTATTGGAACTTTTCTTTCAGATTCATAAAAACAGCTATATTACATTCTATTTCATATATTCTAGGAAAATAGGGCTAAATTAAGAAAATGAAAAACATCTTGGTTATATCTTCAAATAGAGAAGGTCTGAAGAAAGAGATCCTAACATACGAAGTTACCTTCACAGGTATTTAGGATAAAATGGAGCACTAAAGCTTGGATGTGAATTAAGCTACCAGTTCAACCAGGAAACCAGATTACAAGGAATGTGCTGGGAGTCATTCACAAAACGGAATAAGCTGGAATGGAGGTATTCTGTGGTTCTCTTTCACTTCCAGTGTTGATACAAAACATAACTTCATAAGCCGCCTCTGGGTTTCAACTCTAGCTGCAAGATCTTCCTATAACATCCATTTCCCTGGGCCCTCTTCAGGTCATGCTAAAAGGCAGGAGAAGAAAACCTCAGAAGACACACTGTAGATTAGGCCCTACAGTTGGACCCCACCCTTATGAGCACTTCCGGCACTCCTTAAAGTGTCTTAACCTATCATAGCCCCCCCCCCCCCACTGGCAAGGTAAAGATCACACACACCACTGATGTGTCTGAAAAATAAACTCTTTGGCAGCCTGAGGAATCAGAAATACTTTCTCCCCCTTTTTAATGGCCTTTACATTAATGTACCCCAGCCAGTGGGGCACAGGGCAGCGTTTTCACTTGGGTCAGAAGGTTGTGGAATTCTTCCACTGCCTGTGAGTGTGCCATGGGGTTTAGCACCAGGTGTTGGAAGAGATTGACAGGCTCAGCGTTCCGAAATGTCTTAGGGATCGGGATGGTCAGGGGCAGGAAGGTGTTACCAATAAGGAAGTGATGGAGGGACCTTTGCTGGAGGCCACGGCCCAAGAACCAGAGGATGTCCTGGAGCCGCTGGGAGAGCATGCTATGCTGCCAGTCTGTTAGGGGCAGCCGCAGCAACAGGTGCATGAGGGCTGTTTTGAAGTGGTAAGAGGTGAGGATGGGACGAGATGCTCCCTGGGGTAAGCTCTGAAGGCCCCGGAGACTTAAAATGATCTGGAGGCACTTGAGGTGACAGGTGTTCTCTGGAGCAAAACGCCCTACCAGCTTCAGGAACAAGTGTTCACAGGCTGCAAAGGACTCAGGCCAGTCCACACTGGTGAGCTGTTCCTGGTCAGGAACCTGACTCACCAAGTAGACCAACGTGTCTTCCCGTTGCACCCCCAGAACCAAGCGGATTGAGAGAAAGCGGCCCGAAGGGTAGTCCAGCCTGAGCTTGCATGAGTTGGTAGATGGTGGGAGGCTGAGCTTAAAGTCATACTTGTGGGCCACAAGGGCCCAGGCATTGCCCACCATGTTCTGGAACCACTGTACTGTCTTGCACACGTCCAGGTGGGAGCCGGTGCAGAGAGCCACCTTGATGGTACTGCTACACTTGCTTACGAGAGCCGAGTGATCCCCGTGGTGGTGCACCAGGCACAGCACGTCCCCCAGAATCTTCTCACGCTTGCACACACATTCTGACTCCACCAGCACAGAGCCACAGCGGCGGCCTAGGGCCGGATCCTTCATCTCCAGCACAAACATAGTGCCTTTCGGGGGGATAATAGGCACCAAGATATCAAATTTCTGAGTCTCATGACGGGTTCCCCATTTCTCAAAGGCAGCCCCAATGCCCAGGCAGTCCTCCAGCTGTGGGTGAGCCTCCCGGCGGCTGAGCACCCGACAGGCCTCAATGAGGTCATCCACAAAGCTCTCTACGAATTCGCAGGTGCAGGACAGATCACGGGTGACATTCTGGACGTAGTGTTTGTAAAAGGATTCCAGGGCCTCCCTTGAGGGGAAGTCAGTAAGCCAGTTATAGGAGGTGACAGGCACAACACGGACTTCCTCCTCCTCCTCATCACTGCTGGAATCAAAGGCCGGCTCATGCTGCATGTTCTGTCGCAGGAGCTCAAAGATGAGAAAAAGGCAGAAGAGGCCAGCATTCCACAGGTTTCCCAGCAGCCAGCCCAGTGGCCCCTCCTGGCCATCAGCCTGGAAGGGCCACCCCATGTCTTTCTTCCCCAGCACTAACTGGTCACTGGATGTGTCTCCTCTCCAGAAGTTCTCTGCCTTCTGCTTCTGCTCAGCTGCTCGCTTTCTCTCTTCAAACTCTAGCTCCAACTGGCGCATCTCCTCACTCATCCGCTTCTCCAGCTGCCGACTTCTGGCTAGTGTGTCCAGGTCCATCCGGTCACTGACCATCAAGGGGTGGTGGACAACATACATCACTGCCAGGAACAGAAGGCTTATCACAGCCATGGAGGCCTCTGCATCTGGAGAAGTAGGAGGGTGGAAGTCAGTGGTGATCTTCAGGATTCATCTGCTCTCCAGTGTGTATTCCCCAGAGCCCTGGAACCCCAAAGCCTGGAAGTTACTCGGGACCAACAGAAAGCTCACAGTGCTGGGCATGGACAGAGCAAGGGTCTGCTGGGGGTGGTTTGGGATAAAGGGGGGTCAGCAGGATGTGCCACTCAGTCTTTCTGCTTTCCTTCCACATGGTGTGAGTCGTATTTAGGCTTCCAGAGTACGGACATAGGACTGGTTTCATTCCTGTGTAGAATGAGGAGGGGGACTCTTGTGGTAGGGTGGCCTCACCCGACTCATCAGTCCACTGTGGGCACCAGGTGTGCCCTGCTGATCTCAGAGGGCTCCCTTCCACAGGCAGAAAGCACTGATCTTCCCGGGCAACACCTTTCCTCTTGCCAGGCAGCCAGCCCCAGGCCCCAGCTGTAGCATCCCACTTCTGTGACTTCACAATCCTCATTCTGCTCACCCTGTGTCATCAGACCACTCAGGTTCACCACCCTCGGCCCAGTGGGGCAACTGCCAATGGGCACCAGGGAGGCCTAGTGCTGCCAACCTCCTCTCCACTGATTCCTGCTGTGCTCTCTGAGGTCCTAAGGCTTATTATGCTGGATGCCCCGGCGTAGTCAACTGGCCAGAGGCATAGGCAGGGGACGGGTCGACCTCTCAACCCAGGAAAGTTCGGGAAGAACCAGGTGCGCAAAGCACCTGGTGACAGCCAGCAGTCGTGGGATCCTCTCCCTCCCCACCCACCACGAGGCCAGGAGCTTCTTGCATTCACCCTACAAGTTACCGGGCTTACCAAGATTAAGAAGGACTATGCCGTGTGGGCGCTGAAACCAGGTGGGGAACTCTCCTCCGTTTGGAACTTGGCCTTGCTTAGTCTCACCGCCGGCTCCGGGAGCTCTGTTAAAATCTACAAGGTTGGGGGGTCGGGTGGGGGTGTCTGTGGTTCAAAGCAGGGAGCACCCTCTCCCATTCATAACTTCCCCAAATTCCACGCCCAAAAATCTCTATTCCCATCCGCCTACCCTTCTGGGGGTTTCTCCCAGGACCTGGGGCCAGGTTACTCACCGTCGGTGTTAGCTCGAACACGGTCTTAAAGAGACAGTGCGGCCTGACTGCCCCCGCCTTTTTCCCAGCGGGGTGGGTGCTCCGGGTGCCTCGCCGGGGCCGCCCGGGGGAGTGGCCCCACTCTCCTCTCCCGGGGAACGCATCCTCTTGTCCGAGGGTCCGATGGCCAGCGCGCGGCCCGCCTGGAAGACCCCACCGCGCTGCACGCCGCTTGGTGGGCGCCAGCCCCGCACCGCGGATCCCGCCGTCCAGGCTCCGCCCCGTCCAAGCTCCTCCCACCCCAGCTCCTTCGCCCAGCGCGCAGCGGGAGCGCCGCCCTGGGGCTCGGGTGGCCCCGGTCGCTTACGATCCTTCCGTCCGCCGCCCCGGCTCACGCGGGGTGGTGTGCAGAGCGGAGGGGTTGCGGTCTCGGACTCGCAGGCTAGGGGCGCACACGCCTTGGGGGTGGTGCCAGGGCAACTGCAGTGCCGGCTGCCGGCTTCACACAGCTCGGTTAGCGAAGAATAAACTTACTGGGAATTTGGAATGCACCATACTTATACAGTGAAGAGGATCTTGGCATAACTAGGAATTGACGGGATGGGGGAAAGGTGCGAGTCATTCCCACTTCGGGCTCGTCCTGCACGAAGCGCCACAGGGACTGAGGTGTGTCGACAGGTTCCGTAAGGTGCCTCACCCCAGCCCATGCCCAGACTCAGGTGTCTTTCCCTACCTCCCTTCTCCTAGGGAGGTGGTTGTCATAAAAGGACCAGACAGGACGCAAAGACCTGGCTTGAGGCCTTACTTGTCACTCACTAACTACGTAGGAGTAAGAATCCTAAACCTCCAGGGTAGCTCTGCTGATGAGATGGCGTATAAAGGAAAACTTCATGAAGTGTGGAAACTGGACAGCCTTGTAATACACTACGATATCAAGATACCGACAGAAGGGATTTCCCAGAAAGGCTCTTCAGAGTATCAGAAAGAGCCCCCAGGCTTCCTGTCCTGTGTCAGCTAACCAAGGAGAAACGGAAGTGATATCGTTACATACTTAATAACCAAAGTCCTTCTGCAAGAAAATCAAGTTTCAGGCTTCCTTATCCAGTGGCAAAGTAGAGGCTGCCCCAGACAACTTGGACAGTTCTTCCAAAAACACTGACTTATTTCCCTACGGAGAGGGAAAGACTGTTTTCCGGCTGACCATGACTGAAGTTCCAAAGTTAATTTTTATAAACTTGAGGGCTACTACCAGCAAGTATTAATGCAATCAAGCAGTGACAATGAAATTTTCTATTTCTTATGACAATGATGGGATTTTTAAAAATACATTTCAGAGTGTGCAAAACAACGGTGTTTAAAGCCACATGTTTAGGGGCGCCTGGGTGGCTCAGTTGGTTGAGCTTCCGGCTTTGGCTCAGGTCACGATCTTGCGGTTCAGGCTCTGTGCTGACAGCTAGCTCAGAGCCTGGAGCCTGCTTCAGATTCTGTATTTCCCTCTCTCTCTGATCCTGCCCCACTCATGCAGTCTTCCTCTCAAAAATAAATAAAACATTAAAAAAAATTTAAAGCCACATGTTTAAAGATGTCACATGATCAAATAAGGGTTTCTTTTAAAAGTGATTGTCTTGTCAGAAGACATTTGCTAGTTTGTACTCATGAAGTTGGTTGCTACAGCAGGCAAACTCCAAGCTCGGGAAATAGTCATCCATGTAAATATCACACTTCAATCAGCAAGAAGCCCTCTAGCAGTGAACATTTCTTGGTCTGTTTTTGGTCATTTTTCTTCTTCAGCATAATATGAAGTGCTTGCTGGCTTAGTAGGAGTAAAAGAAAATCAAATCACTAGATACTTTGGCATTGATGCTAATTGGTGATTGTACACAAATGACATGAATACACTGGCAGGGCCACTGGTTTTAACAACTGAATTCCACTGTGGTAGGATTGACCCTTGTCAAGGAAGGAAACATGGTAGTTTTTCCCCAAATAATTTTATTTTTATCATTAGAAAATAATTACATGGAATGTAAGTAACTTCATAACCTGTGTATGATTCTGTCTTTTGGCCTGGAAACCTAAAATGTGTTTGAGACTATTAGTGTTTTTTGGGTCACCTGGCTGGCTCAGTTGAAGAAGTATGTAACTCTTGATGTCAGGGTCATGAGTTTGAGGTTACTTAAAAATAAGAAGACTCTTAGTATTTTGGTGAGAACAGTTGCTCAAAGAATTTAGAAGATTGGTAGAAACATCAATAATCAATTTAGGGACTCCTGGGTGGTTCAGTCAGTTAAGTGTCCAAATCTTGATCTCAGCTCAGGTCTTGATCCCAGGGTCATGAGTTCGAGTCCCACATTGGGCTCCATGCTAGGCATAAAGCCTACTTTTTCAAAAATCAATTTAAAAACAGGTCACATAATTCTGAGTGATTTTTCTTTGGCTTGATGAATCAGCAAATGTTACTAATACTGCTCAGTTGTTGCTATGTTTTTTTTGTTTTGTTTTTGAGAGAGAGAGAGAGAGAGCATGAAAATCCCACCAGGGATAGTCCCAAGAGGGGGAGAGGGGGGAAGAGATAGATAGAGAGAGAGAGAGAGAGAGAGAATGAGAATCCCACTAGGGATAGTCCCAAGAGGGGGGGAGAGAGAGAGAGAGAGAGAGAAAGTGGAGCTCACCCAAAATGAGGCTCTTGTTTTACCTGAAGGGGGACTCGTGTCCACCCGATGCAGGGCTTGAACTCACAAACTGTGAGATCATGACCTGAACTGAAGTCAGATGGGACCGTGGCACCCAGGTGCTCAAGCTGTTGCTGTTTATTCAGGAAGCCAATGCAGAGTTTGCAGTTACTGAAAAATTAGACTTTATGAATAGTCTGCATGGGACAACTATAGGCAAGAATATTTCAAAGAAGCTGAGAAAACACTAATTCAGTGCAACCTGACGTGGAATCTGCTAATATATGTTACAATTGATAGTAATAAAAAAAAATACGTGGAACAGAAAAAGGCTTAGATAGTCAAATTTACAAAGCTTGTGAAAATGTCAGGTGTTTCAAGCCTATGTTATTCATCATATTATTCATTGGCAGATACTTTGTGGAAAATATTTGAAACTGTCATGTATTTGTGAACCAGTAGCGTCAATGGTGAACTTTGTTCTTCTCATGGACTTAAAAATCGTCAGTTCTAGGAAGTTCCATCAGAAATGGATGCTGAGTATTTTGACTTGCACTACCATCATTATCACAATCTTTTTGAGCTTGGGGCTGAGATTAAAATTTTCCTAAACAACAGGTGCCTGGGTGGCTCACTCAATTAAGCATCTGACTTTGACTCAGGTCATGATTTCAGAGTTCATGGGTTCAAGCCCTACATCAGGCTCCATGCTGACAGTGCAGAGCCTGATTGGGATTCTCTTTCTCCCTCTCTCTCTGCTCCTCCCCCACTCATGCTTTTATCTCTCTCTCTCAAAATAAACTTTAAAAAAATGTAAAAAACATTTTTTTTCTAAACAAGAATTGCCCACAACTAGTCTTACCAAACACTGAATGACTTTGGAAATCAGCTTTTTGTTGTAGACTTGATACTGTTTCTTAATGAAGTCAACATAAACTTACAAGACAAAATGGCATTTACATATAAAGTTTATTCTCTGAAGAAATCATTTTAACACACTGAATCACAAATAATATCAAGCTGCTTTTTACACTTGCAGTGCTGTCAAAAGATTAAACAGGAAGCAAGATGTCCATTCCTACATACATTTGTAGCAGATATATTTTCTGAGCTCAAACTATAGTTCCAGCAGAGTTTGGCAGACATCAGTGCAAGTGGAAAGAATAGTTCTGTATTTCAAAATCTGTTTAACTTTGCAATTGAGGATTTTTCACAAAATCTTCAATTAGAAGTGATTAATCTGGAGGGCACTTGGGTGGGTCAGTCGGTTAAGCTTCCAACTTCAGCTCAAGTCATGATCTCCCAGTTCATGAGTTCAAGCCCTGTGTTGGCCTCTGCACTGACAGCTTGGAGCCTGGAGCCTGCTTCAGAGTCTGTCTTCCTCTCTCTCTGATCCTTGCCTGCTCACATACTGTCTCTCTCAAAAATAAATAAACATTAAAAAAATTTTTTTAAAGAAGTGATTAATCTGGGGGGATGGGCGCCTGGGTGGCCCAGTTGGTTAAGTGTCTGACTCTTGATCTTGGCTCAGGTCATGATGTCGTAGTTTGCAATACTGAGCCCTGGATCCAGCTTTGCACTAACAGTGTGGAGACTGCTTGGGATTCTCTCCCTCCTCTCCCTCTCTCTCTCTCCCCTCCCCAACTCATGCTTGCTTGCTCTCTGTCTCTCTCCAAATAAACATTTAAGAAAAAGATCTGATTAATCTGTAGTGCAATGATACTAAAAAGGCAAATAAGAGAATAATCTAGTTATATAAAAATGAATATGCTCAATTTAAAATCATATGCTTATGGATTAATGTATCGATTTTTGTTAGTAACTGTTTTGAAAACCATTTTCAAAGAGGCAATATGTAATATCATTATAGATCAGTTTTAACAAATAAACATTTGCAATCAATTTGGATAATAGGAAACATAAACTTTGAGCCCTAATAAAGCGACATGTTATTTTCAAAAAATAAAGGAATTCTGTTCTTTTCATTAGTAGACCCATATTACTAAAAAAACGCACTTGATCATTATTATTATACTTTGAACTTTGTCAATAAAATTTTGTGGAAATGTGTTTTCTCTCTTGGTAAATAAATGCCTACATCATATCCTTGAGTCTGCCTCTTGGCTGGCAAACACTAAAACATTTACTATCTGGCCATTCACAGAAAAAGTCAACTACCTTTTACTCTTTTTTTTTTTTAATGTTTATTGATTATTTTGAGAGAGGGAGTGCAAGCAGAGCGCAAGCAGGGAAGGGGCAGAGAGGGAGATGGAGAATCCCAAGCAGGCTCCATGCTATCAGCACAGAGCCTGATGTGGGGCTCGACCCCACATATGTTAGAAAAGGTGTGAAGAGGCCACACAGAGAGAACTCCCTCTGTCAGAGTGAGATCATGGCCTGAGCTGAAACCAAGAGTTGACGGTCAACCAACTGACCCACCCACGTGCCCCTGTCCTTTGCTTTTAAGTAGCAAAATGTATACATTTCCCCCCAAATTCATTTTCAATGTTTTATCTTTTTGTAAAAATGACACATGTTCCTTGTAAACATGCATATTACATAGAAGGAATAGGAAAAGAAGCTATCCTCATACCCCACCACCCAGAGATAAGTATTACAGATTTGGGGAGTACCTTCTAGACATGATTTGTGCCAGTATTTCCAAAAATGTGCCCCTTGGAACACTACTTGCTCAAGTTCACCCTTATCAAAAAGATTCGTATGATGCTTCTTGATATCATTTAAAAAACTCATAAACACAAAACAAAAATTGTGAAAAACTTGGAAAATACAGAAACCTTTAAAAAGTTCATTTTTTAAAAAATCCGTTTTTGAAAAATATCACCCTGAGCCTGGGTAACTCAGTCGGTTAAGCATCTGACTTTGGCTCAGGTCATGATCTCAGAGTTGTTGAGTTCCAACCCTGCGTTGGGCTCTGTACTGACAGCTCAGAGCCTGGAGCCTGCTTCAGATTCTGTGTCTCCCTCTCTCTCAGCCCCCCCTTTACTTGCACTCTGTCTCTCTCATCTCTCAAAAATAAATAAATGTTTAAAAAGCAATTAAAAACCACCCTTCATCCTGTGGTGTCAGTTAGAACCCCCAGTAGGATTTGATTGCATTCTCATGCTGGGTAATTGAGGAGAGTTTAATTAGGGAACAAAAGAGTTTCAGGGTTTGGGGAAAACTGCAAGGAATGGTTAAGGTCCTGGAGCCAGTCCAACAGGGAGCCCACCTCCGGGTAAGGGCAAGGAGGAGGGAGTGATTTGTTACCAAAACTTAAGAGGGTAACTGTGGAGAGGATGTCTGATAAGAAAATGTGGTCTTCACTTGAGAGAATGAAGTCAACCCTGTGGGGCACCACAGGAAGAGAGCAGAGGTCTCTCAAAACTCATTTCCTGCTGATGCCTCCCATTGGCCAAAACCAATTGAACAAGGGAACAAAGGAGCCTTTTGATTCAATCCTTCTGGGTCAGTGTGTGCCCCAGGGCACAGAGCAGGAATGAGAAAGAGCAAAGAGAGAAGATGTACATGTCACTGCCAAAGGAACCCAAACTTGCTTCCAATGAGCACCAGTCTGTGAGCTCATACTCAGAGATGGAGCTGCCTTAGCTACGTACAAACACATTTGAATCCCCACTCTTCATGTTTAGAGTCACTGTGCTGTTCTCTAAAAAGAATCAGAATTTCTACGAGGGCGACGATGCAACATGTCAAGACATCCAAAAAGTCAGATGAGCCTATAACATCTTGCTGAGGTTGGAACATGAGAAGTCCATTATTAGAGCTGTCTCCGGAGATGTTAGAAAAGGTGTGAAGAGGCCACACAGGGGGAACTCCCACTGCCAGTGTGAATAGCAGATGACACATGAAAAAATAATTTTAATCATTGGGATAACTTGAGCCATCGATCTGTGAACATATTTTTTAAATGATATAAAGTTTTCAGAAAAGATTCTTGTGATGCACCCATGTGTTTTCAATATTTTTACCAAAATTAAATCACTATATAAATCTTAGACTCATGTTTTGGTCATGACACAATAAACCTATAAAACTTTAGAAATATGCTGTATGTATAAAAAAATAGAAGGGTGCCTGGGTGGCTCAGTTGGTTAAGCATCCAGCTTCGCTCAGGTCATGATTTTACAGTTTGTGGGTTTGAGCCCCGCATCGGGCTCTGTGCTGACAGCTAGCTCGGAGCCTGGAGCCTGCTTCAGATTCTGTACCTCCCTCTCTCTCTCTCTCTCCCCTGCTCGCACTGTCTCTCTCTGTCTCTCAAAAATAAAAAATTAAAAAAACATTAAAAAATTTTTAAAAAGAACATGTAAGTCTACATTAAAGTGGAAAAATAGACCATTGCCTGGCAAGTGGAAAAAAAAAGCAGGTTACAAAAGCATGCTATGGTTTAATCCCTTGCTTGTGTATTATATGCCTAAGAAAAAGTTTCAAAGGGTGGATTCCAAAATATTTAGTGATCCTCTAAGGATGGAGATTGATTACAAGTCACTTTTACCTCTCTCTGTGCCTCTTTTGAACTATATAACGAGCAGGTAGTATTTTTACATTATAAAAATACCGTTCAGACAGTGCCCAGTTAACAAATGAATAGGATCTGTGCTCAAAGCTCTAGTGTGTCTTAGATGAATAGATATCAATTTGCATTTTCTAAAGAAGCAGGTGCGCCCACACGTGCGTGTTTAACCCAGGATCTGCTTTATGCTCTGGCGGTTCTGGAGGTTCTGGAGACCTGGCAACGGGCTTCCTCCCCCCAGTCAATCCCTGGGAGCCACAAGCGCTCTCCCCCAAGCCCGGACTAGCAGCCTCCATAACTGTTCCAGCAGCTCCAAGGCGCAGCCATGCACCCACGGGCCTTTCCACCCCTTCCAGGCTCTCATCCCCACCCCCTGCCCTATCCCATCCCCTGCAACACATTGGTTACAGCGACCGACTTTGGGGGTCCCAATGACACGGGTGCATGGTTGCCAAACGCTGGAGAGTCTATGAAAGAGGATTTGGGCCAGCACTTCACTTCATGTCACACGCAGATGGGTGATAGGTGGCTAGATGTGATCAATGAAGAGAAGGTATATTAGTTTCCTGGGGGCTGCCACACATTTTTGGTAGCTTAGTACAATAAAAAAATCATTCACTTTGGGGCACCTGGGTGGCTCAGATCATGATCTCACCATTCCTGAGTTTGAGCCCCACATTGGGCTCTTTACTGACAGCCAGCAGAACCTGCTTGAGATTCTGTCTCCCTCCCTGCCCATCCCCTCTTGCTCTCGATCCCTCTTTCTCAAAAACACATAAACATTTAAAAAAAATTATCCATTCACAGTTCTGGAGGCCAGAAGTCCAAACTGAAGGTACTGGCAGGGCCATGCTTCCTCTGACGGGTCTAGAGAAGAAGCCTTCCTTGACTCAGTGTTCCTTAGTTTGCAGTTGTATGATTCCAATCTGTAACTCCATCTTCATATCACCTTCTCTGTGTGCCCTTCTCTGTCTCCAACAAGGAGGCTGTCTTTGGTATAGGGACCAAACTAATGCAGTGTGGTCTCATTTTTACCCTTACCCTAATAACACCTGCAAAGACCCTATTTTCAAGTAAGGTCTCATTCCTAGATTCTGGGTGGACATGAATCTTCTTGGGGGTGGGAACACTAACTCAGTACAGATATGTACTATCTGTATATGTCTCTACAGATAGATGGATTAAAAGGTAGCACTGGATGGGGGTATTAGAAGCTGAATTGTGTCCCCCTAAACTATGTTGAAGACCAAACCCTCAGTACTTCAGAATGCAACTCTATTTGGAAATAGGATCTTTGCAGATTGATGATCATATTAAGATGAGGTCATCAGGGTAGGTCTTAATCCAATCTGACTGGGCTCATTAAAAAAAGGGAACCACCTCACACCCTTAGGATGGCTACCATAAAAGAGAGAGAGAGAGAATATTATAAGTATTGGTGGGGATGTGGAGAAACGGTACCCATGTACATTGTTGGCAAGAATGTAAAATTGTGTAACCACTATGGAAAACAATGGAAGCTCCTAAAAAAATGAAAAGCAGAACTACCAGATGATCCAGCAATTCCACTTCTGGGTCTGTACCCTAAAGAAGTGAAAGCCAGGTCTTGAAGTGGTATTTGTATATCCATGTTCCTTGTACCATTGTTCTCAATAGCCAAAGGGCAGAAGCAACATACGTGTTCATTTGGGACAGCCATACAAAATTATCTTGACCCAGAGTGGAGGGCTGGGAACCATGGACAAGCCCTGGCTTTGCCATTGGCTTGTTCTGTGACGTGGGCAAGTCACTTCCTGTCACTCTGGTCCTTGGCCCCTGATGTGTAAACACTGGGGCTGAATGGACCTCTTCCAGCTGGCGCAGTTTTCATCTATTGAAAACAATGGCCCCAATGTACCCAGCCAGGCAAGAGCATGCCTTTCGTGCCTCAGACTCATTCAGCCTCAAGAACTGTGGGGGCCAGTTCCCCCAGGGTGGCCCGGGGACACTCATGTCAGACCTGTGATGTCAGCACCCACACAATGGCTAAAAGGACCCATGCCCCCAGTCTCTCTCAAGCTGTAACTAAATGGTTGCCTAAAAAAGACACAGGAGGCTAAGATGAGGGTCCCTTCTCTGGGGACCATATGATGCAATCAACTTTGTGCCCAGCACCCACCAACCAAGGCCTTGCCGTCACCCCATCTGCCTCCCAGAGCATATGCATTCTTCTCCGCTCAGCCAACCCAGAGTCCATGGGGCTTCTAGCTAGGCTGGATCTGGCATCAATTGGCCTCCTAGAGTATGGCCTCCTCCTGTTCTGCCTTCTCTTCTTGTTCTCAAGGATGACCCTGCTTGTCAGAGCCCTGTTCTCCCTGGTTCCCAATCTGCCATTCTTTCCTGGACTGTGGATTGCTGCCTGACTCGGTCCTGAATGTTAACACATGGCATTTGCAAAGACATTGCCTTACACCTAGGCACTAGCTGGACTCCAATTTCTCTTAACAAAAGGTATCTGCAAGAATATTTTTTTCCCATCTTGGGTTATTTCCTTGAGTATATTTCTGGTTGGTGACATTTTCTAAGACTTTAAAATTGTAACACACATGTTTTAGTAATTATATTAATCTTTATGGGACCATAGGAAGTGAATACTAAGTTTGGGCTGTCCTGGAAAATCCAGGTGAATGGTCAACAGGACTGTGATCTTAACAGTGGAATTCCTTGCTCATCCCCAAGCCCTGGACTTTCTCCCATCCCCTATTCACTTACTTCTCCAAAACTCCCTTTCCTGACTTCTGGGTCAAAGTGTCTCCTTGGTGAGTGTCTCCCAGCACCCAGCCCTTGAAACCAGTAGGCATCAGATGGTTTTAGAGAACGATTGAGAGGCTTTGGCCAATCACTCTTCACAATCTAGTCATTGTCTTTTTCTTGTCCTTTTACCCCATCAGACACTCCATGCCAGCAAGGCCTTTGGCTTCTGTCCTCAAAGTGCATTGTTATAGCACTCCTTGCCATGAAGGAGACACAAATTATCTGATTTGGGAAAGAAGAAACAGAGGGGGAAGAGTGATATAGAAAGGTTAGAGGCTAGGGTGAGTCCTGAAGGAGGGGCCCATCACTGCTGTGGCCTAAAAGCCCCAGAGGAGGCCAAAGGAAGGAAAGAATCATTTTCCCCGTACCCTTCTAAGTTTTCTGTGTGAGACCTTGTAACAGGACAGATTAACGAGAGAAAGAACTACATAATTTTATTAACATGCATACCTCATATATGCATCAGGAGACACCCAGGGAAAAATGAGTAACTCTCGAAGATGGCTTCGAACTCAGGATGAGGGGCACCTGGGTGGCTCAGTCAGTTAAGCATCTAACTCTTGATTTCGGCTCAGGTCATGATCTTATAGGTCATGATCTTATAGTTCATGGGATCGAGCCCCACATCAGGCTCTGCACCTTCTTGCTCTCTCTCTCTCTCTCTCTCTCTCTCTCTCTGTGCCTCTCCCACTCACTCTCTCTCTTAAAAATAAACATTGGAAAAAGAAGAAGAACTCAGGCTTAAATACCACTTTTAGCTACAGACAAGGGTGTCAAGGAGGCCACTTATGGGAGATGACCAGGAAAATACAGAAAACAAGAGTGAGGTTTGTTCTGCATTTAAGTGCCTTCTTTATTAGTAAGAGTTTCATTTAATTAAAAACAAACTTTTTAATGTTTATTCTCTTTTGAGAGAGAGAGAGAGGAAGGGAGAGAGAGGGAGTTGGGGAGGGGAAGAGGAAGAAGGGGGACACAGAAACCGAAGCAGGCTCCAGGCTCCAAACTGTCAGCACAGAGCCCAATGTGGGGCTGGAATGCATAAACTGTGAGATCATGACCTGAGCCTAAGTTGGACATTTAACTGACTGAGCCACTCAGGCACCCCAAGAGTTTATTTTAATTTAAATCCATTCCTCTCTTCCTGGTGTGGAGAGGGAGACATCTTTATAAATGGAGTTTTCTTTTATAAATATAAATTTCTTTTACAAAAAGGAAAGTTCTGCTCTATTTTCAGAGCTTCTCCTGTGCCTGCTATATCTCAAAATAATCAGCTCAAAATTATCCTAATGTATATTTTGGGGTAGTACTTTCTGGTCTATGGGGATCCCAATGGTTTGAGCATAAGAGAGTTGGAGAGGGGCTGCACAGGATCTCTGGTGTGTGTAAAGAGGCCTGGGGACTGCTGCAGCAAGCTTCCGCAGGCCCTCAGAGGAGTGGAGGTGGCATGAGACATGCAAGAGGGTAGATCTCTGGAGTCCAGAGCTGTACTCAGGACCTGCATGAGCCAGTGGTTGTGAGCAGAGAGCCAAGGAATGAGTTCTTCCAAGAACTTAGGGCAGCCTTGGAGAAAGGGGTTGTGGCAAATATAATAAAAAACGAAATCTTCTTCCAACCCAGAACACCTCTTCACAAAGGTAGTAGAGGGGGGAAGCAGTTTTATTATTAAATAAGCATTAAATTAGTGAAGGAAATCAGAATGTCACCCCAAAATATACCTTTTTTTAAAATTTTTAATGTTTTTTATTTATTTTTTGAGGGACAGAGAGAGACAGAGCCTGAACAGGGGAGGGTCAGAGAGAGAGGGAAACACAGAATCTGAAGACAGACTCCAGGCTCTGAGCTAGCTGTCAGCACAGAGCCTGACGCGGGGCTTGAACCCACGAACCGTGAGATCTGACCTGAGCCGGAGTCGGAGGCTTAACCGACTGAGCCACCCAGGCACCCCCCAAAATATACCTTTTAACATAAAAATTATGTTGAGCTGAAGGGAATTAAGCAGAAAGTGCAGGAAAATCTCCCTCCACACTTCCCCCTTTCTGACTAGAAACAGGACATAAACTCCCCCCTTACTGGGGACAGACTTATCAGCCGAGAGACAGCACCAGAAGAATCTGCAGGCACACCTCATGCCATGAGTTTTCTCCTGTAGGTTTACCTTCCTACAGTTTGCTGTCCTTGGATGCTTAAAAATGCTTACGTTTGGGGTGATTGGGTGGCTTGGCTGGTTAAACATCTGACTCTTGATTTTGGCTCAAGTCGTGATCTCACAGTTCATGAGATCAAGCCCCATGTCAGGTTCTGCGCTGACAGTGCAGCTCCTGCTTGGTATTCTTTCTCTCTCTCAAAAAATAAAAAATAAAAAATAAATAAGTCTGCTTTCCTTTGTTCTGTCATTTTTCCCTAAATTAATTGTTCTTTATTGAAGGTGCTTCATGAGCTAGAGTTCTAAGCTGTCACTTCGAGTTATTCTTTGTGTAGGTTTCTTCCACTGTACAGATTAAGAAACTTTTTGTTTTCTTAGAGTCCCATTGGAAACATCCATGGTGGGTAGAAGTAAAATTTTGCCTTCCCTACCCCAGAATGTGATGTGCTAGCTCACTTGACATTTGCATTTTTTAAAAAGTGGGCTCCATGCCCAGTGTAGGGCTTAAACTAACTAGACAACTGCCCCACACCCCCACCTACCTTATCAAGAACGCCCTCAGGTGTCTGATATTTGCATTTCGTAAAGACAGCTCCCAGGCTCCTGATGAAATATTCCTGAGCTGTGAGACTGGCCAGAGTATTAGTGGCTTATTTAGTCATTATAAAGATTTATGTACAGGGGCACCTGAGGGGGTCATTTGGTTAAGCATCCGATTTCAGCTCAGGTCATGATCTTTTGATTCATGAGTTTCAGCCCAGCATCAGGCTCTCTGCTGTCAGCACAGAGCCGCTTCAGACCCTCTGGCCCCCTCTCTCTCTGCCCCTACCCTGCTCATGCTCTCCCTCTCTCTCAAAAGTAGTAAGTGTTAAAAAAAAAAAAAAAGATTTACGTACACTGAAGAGGACAGGGAAAGACATTCTGAAAAGAAAGGGAATGAGAGAAGTCTCTTATCAACAAGCAGAATTAAGCCTCTTATTTGTAATTTGTGTCTGGCCTTACGGGGACCCAACTGAGCTAACCTAAACTTGCCTGGGCTTGTCCTAAATTGACCAGGGTAATTTCTGCCATATAATGGAATGGAAACTTAAGCCAGGAATTCAATGTAACTGCAGAAAAAAAATTTAAGTGGGTTTTGTTTTTGCACATCTGACTTCCTGCTGTACCCCATTTAAAGCATTTAAAGCTAAATGAGGTTTCAATTCTCACAAAAAGCACACGGCTTCTGACTGGGAAGAGGTATGGGAGCTACCTCTCAGGGAGGTAAGTACACCCCTGCCTTTGCTCTGACACCTGTGCAGCAAGTGGCAGTCACATTCCTGTCCCTGACTCACACCTGCCTAACACCTTGGCTCCTATGGCTTTCTGGCCAAAGTCCAGATGCCCACTCTGACTCAGGCCCCAGGAATGTATCCTAGTGCATCCTGACCCCTGGACCACCCTGCGCTCTCTTTGGTTCCTTGAGAGCACCAGGCTGTTCCCTCTGGTGAAATCCTGCTTATTCACCAGGTGCAACTAGAAGGACATCGCCTCTGGGGGCCTTCTCTGACTCTCCCAGGACGGGGTTAGGTGCCCCCACCATGTGCCATCCCTCCCATTACCCCCTGAGAGAAAGGCCCTTTCTTTCCATCTCTGTTGCCTCACAAAATAGGCACCAATTAGAGCTGAACGAATGAGTGGTGGGCAGATGGGGAAAGGATGCATGGATGGACAGATGGACAGAGAGACAAATGGGGGAGGGTTATGCCTCAGGGCCAAAACTTCCCTCCTGGGGGCTCCCTGTATCTTTCAGCTCTTTGTATCTGCCCTGCCAAAAATGGCCAGACCAGGACAGTGACCAGAAGGGTGACTAGGAGACTGCTTGACTCACCCTGGTGCTATCTAGTATGACAGAGCCCAGAACCTGGGCACAATTTTAGAACCATGGGGGACAGGCAAGAGGGCCTGTGGGAACCCAACGTGGTACCCAGCCACACAGCCCTTAGAACTCTGTGTAAACACATGTGCAGAAGTGCACCTAATATGTCTGTGAGTGTGTACATCTGGTCCTTCACCCCTCTCTGCTCACACCCGGTGCCATAAATTTGTAGCTGGGTGCACGTATATCTGGGTCCGGCTATGTGTCTCCAAGCAGGCAATGGACACAGGAGTCTACAGGGCAGGAACCAGGCAGAGACCCACTCTAAGGCCAGCCTGTGTAAGGGTAGATGTTTGCCTGACCCCAGCATATCTCCCTCTGCAGCTGGCCCTCACAGAGCAGACAGCTTAGCTGTTGATGGTTATAGAAATGTCAGATCAGCTTTAGGTTGGGTTTTGAAGAAAGAGATGACCCTGGAAATAGCCAACTTCAGTTTGCTAAGTTGGAAATTGAAACGCAAACAGGGGCTTCTAGGTAAAGACTGGACCAACAGGACACATTGTCAGCACCTGCTCTTCCTCCATTCATCACTTGTGGAGACACTTATATTAGGCAGCCTTACTGTGGGCAACTTGCGTTTGTCTCAGGTGAAGTGGCAAGGCAGGGCTTGCTCCATTACTTTTGACTAAAATGATCCCTTTTGGATAGAATTAGCACTTTATAGGGAAGGAGAAACTTTTCCTTTTACACTCTTAGGTTCTGTACCCAAGTTCTGCAAACAAAACTAACAAAAGACAGATTCATAGTAGAAAAAGTATATACGTTTTATTTTATGTGTATGGGGGCTTCATAGAAAAAAAGTGAAAAACCCAAAGAAGCTGTTAGATGCTGGCACTTAATATACTATTTTAATAAAGCGACAAATTACGGAGAAGAGACAAGACAAAGGAAAGGGTAAATTGTGGGGAAGTGACTAGGAAATAAATGTATGGTAAATCAGGGTCCTTTAGGAAGGTTTGTTATGCACACTCATCTCTGCAATCTCCAGTCGTGTTATGGGAGCAGGCACACTTTTAGGAATGGGAATTTATGTTCTGCATTTTGGCAGAAAGGGTGAGAGCAGAGAGTTCTGGCTGTGACTGCTGCTTCTCAATTGCCTTCAGCTCTAAATAATCTTTATGCCAAACTGGCATGTTTTGAGGTAGCATATTCTGGACCCCTCCAACTGCATTGGCTGAACAGACAATAGCAAACCTACATACTTTTGGCACTTTGCTTTTATATGGTATAGAGAAGCTAAGTATATTCAGGTCTGTTAATAAACATGGAAAACTGTACCATAAGCAAACATGTTTCTGTTCATAAAATTTGCTAGTCTACTCATACAGAATGCTGGTATGTGACAGTTCACTACTGTCTACTATTTTCTCTGTAAAAGAAAAGTTACAAACAATTAAAAATCATAATTAGTATGTACAGTTAAAACTAATATAAATAATAGGGGTGAAGAAAAATAACTGCGTATGAAGAGCATGCAAGAAAAGTGGGTGTATTTATTGATAAGGAAAGGTATGAAGTATGAAGGATATGTTTTTGTTCTGGGGAAAAGAGAGGTATTTTAGTTAAAAATAGAATGGCTGGTTGTTCCAGACTGAAAAGAGGAAAATGTAGAAAAATAAACAAACACTTGAATGAATATAGGAAAACTGTAAAAGGTTTGCAGAAAATAGACCTTCTCTCATGTAGTCAAGCTGAATAAGACTTGAATGGATTTGGGCGCCTGGGTGGCTCAGTCGGTTGGGCCTCCGACTTCGGCTCAGGTCAGATCTCACATTCGTGGGTTCGAGCCCTGCGTCGGGCTCTGTGCTGACAGCTAGCTCAGAGCCTGGAGCCTGCTTCCAGTTCTGTGTCTCCTTCTCTCTCTGCCCCTCCCCCTCTCATGCTCTGTCTCTCTCTGTATCAAAAATAAATAAAACATTAAAAAAAAAGACTTGAATGGATTTATTTCAAGGTCTTAAAAAAAAAAGAGGCTTAATCACAAAAATACACTGGTGCAAAAGTAGAATTTGGTTTTCTCTCTGTTAGAATGACAGTTTCCTTAGAATATCATTCTGCTCTTAAAAGACTGTAAAAGATTTCTTCTTAACCTTTTGAGTCATCTGCCTAGAACACCAAGACCTTATCAGAATAATTTCCGGTGCTTTCTGCTAACTTTTATCATATGTTTGACTATTTCAGAGAACCGAGACTTCTCGCATTGAAAAGAGCTAAGTGTTTTACATTGTTGACAATTTCGTCTTCCCCAAGTCAAATCTTAAATGAAGTTAAAATTTTGACCTCAGACTAACTTTGGGATTTCCTAGAGAGTGTCTGGAAAACCTCAAAGGCTCTGTTCTTTCACCTTGTAAACAAACAGATGTTCAAGTAATTAGGTTTATTTGATTTGTTAAATTGCATAGAAAGGCATTGTCAAAAAGAAGTTTTAACCTTCCTAAATTATACTTGTTTGGGTAAATATTATTAATGTAAATATTTCAGAAATTGTATGACATTTACAAAAATTTGGCAATACCTTTGCTATTCATGGTATGGCCTTAATATAATTCCATTAGTCCAAATCCTGGTTATTTTTGTTATGTGTCATAGAAATAATAACATTTTCTTATCAAATGAACTCTCATGATCTTTAGAAGTCAAAAGGTTCATTGAACTCTTAATCCAGGATCAAGTGGAACAAGAATTGTTTACTTGGGGGCACCTGGGTAGCTCAGTTGGTTAAGCATCTGACTCTTTTTTTTAAGTTTATTTATTTATTTTGAGGGAGGGGGCGGATGGGGAGAGAGAATCCCAAGCAGGCTCTGTGCTGTCAGTACAGAGCCCAATCTCATGAGCTGTGAGATCATGACCTGAGCCATATGCTTAACCAGCTGAGCCACCCCAGGTGCCCCAAACATCTGACTTTTGATCTCAGCTCAGATTTTGATCTCAGGGGTGTGAGTTCAAGCCCCAAAGTGGGGTCTTCACTGGGCATGAAGGCTACTTAAAAAAAACAACAACAACCCACAAGAATTGATTAAATGGGACTGAGTTAACAGAATAAATGATGATTTATAGTTATTGTTTTAGAACACTGTTAATGCTTTAATGTTCTCTTTTCCAGACATAAGGAATCCCTTTCACTTAAACAGTCTATAACTTATAATAGTTATGTAGATTATACTTTTGTAAAATAAAACATTTATCTTTTCTCTCTATCTGACCCCTTAAGAATTTGGAAACTCTTACTGAATATTCTTATTTCTATGGCAATATCATTACTTGAATAAGTTCAGTAAGTATCTGTTCTTATAACAGGACATAATTGGCTAGATTTGGAAAACATTCATTAAATATCCAAGGCTTTGAGTGAATGTCATATTTCAGAATGATGCAGAGAATTAGATAGGACCTTATGGTTCTAAGGAACCAGGGTTAGCTTTATGGAGCCAATACTTACAAACAAAGTCTTCTTGGAAAAAAAAAAATCATCCAGTTACCTGACTTACATTGTTCCCAGCCTTACAGGTGAGTAAGGAAGTCACTTCTTTAAAAAAAATTTTTTTTAATGTTTTAGTTTTTATTTTTGATACAAAGAGAGACAGAACATGAGAGGGGGAGGCTCAGAGAGAGAAAGAGACACAGAACCGGAAGCAGGCTCCAGGCTCTGAGCTGTCAGCACAGAGCCCAAAGCAGGGCTTGAACCCAAGACAGTGAGATCTGACCTGAGCCAAAGTCAGAGGCTTAATGAACTGAACGACCCAGGCGCCCCAGGAAGTCACTTCTTGGCAGGCACAGGAAGCTTGGGTTATTTGGGGGATTGCAGAAGAGAGGCATTCATCCAAATAAATAGATACTATAAGTAAATTCTTCTGGAGAACTCCTGATTTGGCTTCCTATCCTTAAGAGGATTTTAAAAGTCTAGTCTAAGATTTCCTTATGAAAAGTTTCATCAAAATGAACTCAAAATTTCCCAGATGATCCATTACCATTATTCCTGCACTTCCGTGAATAATCAGGCTAAATCCAGCTTTATTTTATAAACAAGAACCAAAAGCAGGTGACTGTAGAGAAAATTTTTGTTTCAATGGAAAACCAGAGTGCACCTATCTTGCACATTTTGCCACTTCTAATCAAAATGTCAGTTCTTCTAACTTTCTTGCAATAGCTTGCTACAAGTCTCCAAACTAATGCTTCCAATTTTTCTCACACCTTCCTGACATGGCATCCCTAAAAACTAAACCCTACCCTTTTCCAGAAGCTCTCAAGCCAAAGGTAAAAGACTTGTCATAAATGTCAAAGAAATCACCATCATGCCTTCTGCTCAGAGACTTCACCAGATCACCCCATACCATCACCAAAACATTCAGACTGCAGATTAGGGAATTTGTTGGATTGTCAGTCCTGTCCTTAAGCTAACATCTGGAAAATCTCAACTGGCAGATCTCCGGACTCAGAAACTGGCTTTCCAACCATTAATTTTTTTCCTTTTATTTTTATAGAAATTCCTCTCATTAAATGCCTGAGTGTTCACACCATCCAGCACATATCTTCTACTACTAAGTCCAAATAGATGGTGTTGGGATCCTTACCGAGCAAAAGGCAACCAAGTGAGAAAATGGACTTCTACTGTTCAGAGGAAAGAAGAATGCCACTCCTTTCCTTGGACAAGAGGGGGACTGATAGTCTCCTCTCCCTGACTAAACTTGAATCAGGTTCCTCTTTCCAATGAGACCTTGACTTTTGGACTTCTGTGTTCATCTTTGCATTGTCCAACTTCATAAGCACCCTGCTAAGTCAGTTTAGCCAGAATCCTCCAGCTTCCGTGCCTGATCAAGTTTCTCAGCCTCCACCCCGCGCCCCCCCAGATGATGTCTGATTACCCTGGCCTGCTGCCTTCAGCAAGAATCCTGTTGGGTTAGTTAGCCAGATCCCCTTGACCCCTGTTGTTTCCTCTTAGTCATTTTCCATCCCCTGACCCCTACCCTGCTCCTTGGCTACAAATTCCCACTTGCCCATGCTGCATTCAGAGTTGAATCCATTCTCTCCCAGTGCAAGTCCCCATTACAGGGGTGCTGACACCCATTGCCCTCCCCCTCTTGAATAAAGTCGAGCTTACTGTTCTTTAACAAGTGTCATGAGGAATCTTCTCTTTAACACATGGTGCCTTCCCTCTGAGGGAGAGAGCCTAGGCCCTGTGGCTTTTCCTCCTCCATTCCTGGGGAAGACCTAGGTGCCCCTGCCTGAGGAACATGCTCCTGATCCTCTCCCACACAGGGTTCCCCTGTCTGCTATCTTATCCCCAGGGTGGGTCCCTAGGGCTTCTTTTAGAGATACACCCAGTGCTTGGGCTCTGACCCCAGGACATTGTGTCTCTCTGTGCCCTGGCCACATTTTTTTAGGCACTGGGTCCCTCAGTCTGTTGTCTCCATATGCAGCCCCTGCCAGAGGCTACTGCCCAGCACTGGCTGAGAGCATGGCAGGACTGAGCACACCAGAGCCCAGGGGCTCAGAGATACTGGCCTGGCCTGACAGATGTCCACATTCCTAAGTCCTATCTCCTGCCCCTTGAGTCTCTTCGGGAGAGTTAGAGCTGGCTGCTCCATCCAGGTCATTGCTTTGTGTCTCCTGGGGTACTTGCCCTGGAGGCTTCTCCTATTTGCCCTGAGATGGCTTCCCTGGGAATGGTTCCTAGGCCTTCAGGAGGGTGAGAGTAATAGGTACGCCCTCCTCTCACTGGCGGCAGTAGCAGTGAAGGGAGACCAGGGGTCATGTGCATACTTCTGTTGGCCATTCTGTCTGCCTGTGGAAACAGAGCATGTAGGTAGGGAGGCAGACTCCCTGGGGCAGGTAAAGGACATCTGACTTCACATCTCCTGGTCTTTGCCCCCATGGCCAAGTGGTCCAGGATTAGGGATAGGTTGCCACTGCTCAGAGAGTCTGACCAGGCCTGGGACAGAAAGCAGGAGGCTCATGCTTGTGACCTTCCTCACCCTGCAAGGTTGATGGACACTGACCCATTGATCCACAAAGAAAGACCCATGCCTCTGCAGCCTCTAGATGTTGCAGGACCATTTTGGGTACATCCTCATGACCTCATGGCCATCAAGAGGCCCAACTCACAGGGACAGATGGACACCTCACCTACTGTAGGAAGTCAGAGGCCTGGCAGCCCACAACAGGTGGCTTCTGGCCTCTGTCTGCCAAATGATGGCTGCCCTGGTCAAGCCCTGAGGTCAGGCAAAGGGACACCAGGGCTGCCCTCCACACCTCCCTCAGCAGGTTGGCAGACACTCTACATCTCGGTGACCAAAGGCTCCCTACTCGCATCTTGTTCAAGAAGTGTCCTAGCTTTTGAGACGCTCTGTTCCCGCTACAGGCCCACCTCAGATGTACACAAACACTCCAGGTTCCCTGTCTGGCTAGAAGGCGAAGGGAAAAAACAGGAGTCTGCTCTCTTTGGGGGACGTGCTTGTGGCCTTGGCATCTGCTGTGTGTTTAGAACTTTCCCTTCGTTATCCTTTATTAATCTTTCCCTCAATCCTCCCCAGTACCAGACGACAGGGAAGGAAGCCTATTGCAACTCTAAGCCAGAGGCCTTAAATTCCAATGCAGGGAAGACCAGCTATGCATTAGTGAATGGCACAGCCTCAGGGAATATACTTGGACCTCTTGTTTTCTCACTTTGGATAGACTATCTTGCTCTCTCAGCCCTGGGCTCTTCCTTCATGTTTGTGCAAGGACAGTATGAATGGCCTGCTTCACGGCTGTCCCCTGGGAAGAACATCCAAGAGGTTTGCTCAGAGGTTGCAAACTAGCAGCCCCCCAGATTCTGGCCCATGGGCATGGTTTAATGGGTCTGCACTAGCCCAAGCAGTAAATAAGTTTGCCATTAAAAAACTAGAAGGTTTTCCATATAAACCTGGATTTTCAGCTCTTAAAAAAAAATAACCTTGGCAACATTGGGTCTTAATTCTGGCAACAAGCATGTGGACCTGTTATCACTGCTCCATCTCTCCATAGTCCTCATCAAGCCTGGCTACCCTACTTGGCATCACTGCCGTCCTCAGATGCATCGCCCACCTGGTCCATCTGGGGTCTAGGTTGGGGCAACAGCATCCAAGCTCCTTGAGGAGGCTTCCCCCTGGCAGGAGTTTTAGAGCCCCATGGCTGCTCAGTCAGGCTGCCCTGCACTGATGCCCTGCTCTGGCCACACGGTGGCAGTGCAGCATGTGAAAAGCATTCAAGACCAAGCATTCCCCACCTCTGTCCCTGGCCAGGGGCGGCTTTGATCAGGCCTAGGCTGCAGTTTCCCCTCAGGTGAGGAATTCATTGCTGCATTTTTAAAAACAGCTTTTAGGTACTTAGTATGGAACTCACTCCATATATTCAAATTGTACAGTTTGACAAATTTCGATATGCGTATACACCTGTGAAACTTACTGCAATCAAGATCATAAACATAGCCATTATTCCTCAAAGTTTCCTCCTGTTCCTCCTCATCCTTCACAGACGCATTTGAATTTTCCAGAAAAGGTTGTCTGTCTTCTTTCACTCACCATAATTATCCTGAGATTCATCCATGTTGCTTTTCTAATAGTCCATTCGATTTTACTGCCTAGTACCATTCCCGTATATGATGCGTTGTCATCTGTCTGCCTGTTCACTTGTTCATGGGCTTATTTGGGGGTTTTGTTTTCAGTTTGGGGCAATGACTAATAAACCTGCTCTGAACATTCATGTGCAAGTCTTTGTGGGAGCTTCTGCTCTCCTTTTCTTGCCTAAATAGCTGCGACTAGAACGGCGGGGCCATATGGTAGGTGTACACCTAACTTTTAAAGAAAACGCCAAACTGCTTCTGGTTCAGGTGATGATGTAGGACGATCCCAACTCATCTCCCGTGGACACACTGAATCTACAGCTACATATGGAACAGTTTCCTCTGAAAGAAACCCTAATCTAGATAAGTAACTCCTATACATCAGAAGAATGAGGGGCACATGGCTTAGATAACTCTTGGTAATCGGGATTGTGAGTTCAAGCTCCACACTGGGTGTAGAAATTACTTTTTTAAAAATGCTTATCATTGAGAGAGAGAGAGACAGAGAGAGGAGGAAGGGCAGAGAGAAAGGGCAGACAGAATTTGAACCAGGCTCCAGGCTCTGAGCTGTCAGCACAGACCCTGACACAGGGCTCGAATTAATGGACCATGAGATCATGATCTGAGCTGAAATCAGATGCTTAACCGACTGAGCCACCCACGTGCCCCTAGAGATTACTTTTAAAAAATAAAATAAAATCTGTTAAAAATGAGAAAAAATGCTTAGGGGTAGAAGCTGAGACATAAATCTTACTATAAACCGCACCCCCAGTGTGACAATCCAAAAGCAGGAGGGAACTCTAAACCCATAATTCCCTGAGGAGTGAAGGATTTGGGCCCCACATCTGGCACCCCAACTTTTAAGACCTATACCTGAGAGATGAACGTCCAAAAACATCTAGCTTTGAAAGCCAATGGGGTTTATGTCCCTGAGACCCCCACCAAGACCTTGGCAAAAAAGCACCAGTTCTTACAGGGGATCAGGGATTGTTTGGACTCACCTGGCAGCCCTCGGGGCCGGCAGAGATGCAGCCAACTGAAAAGCACCCAGTCTTTCTGTGGAAAAGGCCTCCAGCTTTGGCTTGAGGGGCAGGCATCTAACTGAACACACATCTAGGACCTACTGAGCTAAGCTCCAAGATGGAGGCCAGCAGGTATCATGTGTGTTCACCCTCTCCCCTCACTCCAGGTCACTAGTGTCTCCAGAAAGGGACCTTGAGCTCTAGCCTGGCATCCTGGTTTTCCCGGCTACCACCCTTGCCCGCTGGTCTCTGGTGGCCAGCAGGGCTTGTGCTCCCGGATCCCAGAGGGCTGTTACCAAAGGAGTAGTTCTTAGCCAGCAACCAGCCCCAACGCATAGCCTGAGGCGAAAGAGCCCTATTAGTCTATCTTCACAGCTGCAGCCTGATGGGCAGGCTTCTAATTAAACACTCATCTAAGGGCCTTTGGTAATTTCTCTCCAGAAACCTCCTCAGAGGGCAGGTGCTAGCTTTGTGCTCTCTGCCTCCCTCAGCTCCGCCTGGCCAGTGTCTCCCAAAACGGAGCTTGCGAACAAATCTGCTGCCCCAGTTTTTGTGGCTGCTGTCCAGGAGACACCCTCTGATTCCCTGGCTCTGGTGGCCCGCAGGGCTTACCTTCACGGGTCCCCTAGGACTACAACAAATGGAGAACTAGCCCTTCCTCTGGGAACTTGAGAAGCTCTCTGCACCCCCATGTTCATAGCAGCGTTACTTACAACAGCCAAGACACAGAAACAACCTAAGTATCCACCAATGGATAAAGAAATGTGGTGTATGTATACAATGGAGTGTTATTACATCATAAAAAAGAGAGAAATCCTGCCATTTGTGACGACATGAATGGAACTTGAAGGCACAATGCTAAATGAAAAAAGTCAGACAAAGTCAAATACTATATGATCTCACTGATACGTGAAATCTAAAAAACAAAACTATAACCTCCCCAAATTCATAGATTCAGTGAACAGATTGGTGGTTGCCAGAGGCAGGGTGGTGGAGAATGGGTGAAGGTGGCCAAAAGGTACAAACTTCCAAAAATGAATCTGCATCATAGGTAACAGGAGATAACATTGGTTTGGCTTGACTCTATGCCTGTTGTTAGATTTTTCACAGGTAGTAACTTACAAACCCTCACAGCACCCCCAGGATGTAGGTACTGCTGTAATCTTGATTTTTATTTGAGAGCACTGAGCCTCTGAGAGATGAGGTAACATGGCCCAGACCACCAGGTTAACAATCCCAGCTCTGCCAGTTCGTGGCTGTGAAAGCTTGGCCATACCTTTCATGGGCCTCAGTGTCCTCAGCTTCAATAGGAGGATCATAATAACCATACACGCATCATAGGGCTGGGTGGACACGGCTACTTCAGTGCCTGGCTCAGAGTTTGAGCTCAGGAAGTGCTGGTTATGTTATTACTGTATGTGGCTACAGGATGAAGGCCAGTAGGGGGACTATTGGACTGAGAGAATATTTGGACTCTTTTGAGGAGTCCTACTGAGCCTTGCAAACTTGAGCAAGCCACCATTCCCCTGGGTACCACGTGTCACCCCATCCCCAGTCCATAACGCACCCCATGCTGCTTTGGGTCTGGCAACCTTGGCCTGCCTTTCCAGAGCTGCTTCGGCCCAAGGACCCGCCTCTCTACCCTTGTTCCCCTGATGACAACTTTGCCGAATAAGCCAATGGGTGGATATGCACTGGGAAGTCAGCCCTCCCGCCACTGCCACTGGGTACCCTGCTGACCACAGTTTAACCATCATGTGCTTGGGCTCCCATCTCCCTGAGGCCCCTAACCTCTAGCTGGACACGTTCTCTGTAACCAGAGGGCTTGGCATAGCAGAGCCTGAGGGCAGAGGTACTGTGCTCCCCTGAACACGAGGCTGTGAGCACAGTAGACCCTCAAGGAGTGAAATCAGATCACAGAAAGCACAAGCCTCCCATGAGCCTCTGGGGAAAGTTTTTAGGCAGCACCTGGGAGGCTAATGAGTAACCCCACTGATCCAAGGGTGTTCCTGGTGATATTGCCAGGAGACAGGCCCTGGGCTGTCATGTTCGAGGAGGAGCTTGCTGAGAGGAGTGCCACCATGAAAGGACCAACCATAGTCCAACCCTGTGGTTAGGTTAAGGCAGGACAGCAGACAAAACCCAACGCAAGAAAGGAAAATGCCATGCCCTGGCTGCCTCTTACCCATGGCCTTATCCTTCTCCGTCAGACTCCTTTAGGAACTCTGCCTTGACTTCCACCAGGAACTGAGGCATTGGCGGTGGCTGCTCACCAGGGACACCAAAGGGAGCCTAGAAGAGATGGGGTTTCATTTCTGCCCAAGCCTCCTGCTCAACTCCCTTGAATGGGTAATACACTCTTCTCCGGGGCAAGTGCCCAGTCTTGAAATGCTGGTGGCTGTGGGAGAGAAGGAGAAAGCTGCGTTGCTATCTGCCAGCTTCCCCCCACCCCTGCGCGCAGACAGGGCGCTGGCCACACATTTAGTTTACTTGGGCAGGTGTCAGGAAAGACCCCAGAGTTCCCGGTAACATTGCACATCTTTAGCTATTGGTGAATTTGGAACTGTGACAACAAACAGAAAAGGCAGTAACACTTTTTAAAAAATGTTTATTTTTGAGAGAGAGAGAATGTGCACGTGTGCATGCGTGCATGTGCGCACGCGCGCACACACACACACACACACACACACACACAGACACCAGGCGGGGAGGGGCAGAGAGAGAGAGGGAGACAGAATCTGAAGCAGGCTCCAGGCTCTGAGCTGTTAACAGACTAAATCACCCAGGGGCCCTAGAAGGAAGACTTGATAAGATTATTTTTACCTGGATTTTAGAAGCAAATGAGGACATTCTGAAAATTGACCATTACAGGTCTCTCTCACTTGTGAACATAGACAGTAAGTCCTAATGTAGATCCTTGAGTAACAGATAACAATCTGTTATCCAAGATTCTGAAATTTAAAAAGCTCTGAAACCAAAAGATTTTCCATGAGTCATTTGGAGGCAGAACCTGAGTGAAGTCCTCATTTATCTCTCTCTCTTAACATAATATCCACAAGTCTGTGGCAGGGGATTTATGATGTTTGATTATAAGCCCTTTCCATGGATTTGGTGTAATGCAATATATGGTACATTTGCTATTTTCCCTTTCTCACATCTAAAAAATTCCAAATTCCCAAACCCATATCTTTATAAATTTTCAGGACTATGGATCTGTATTCGCAATCTGAATCTTGTCGAGAAATCCTATGCAGTAAAACCTGAATTCGTGAGTCCGGAAACATGCTTGTAATTCAAAGCAATTGTATATTAAAGTGAATTTCTTCATAAGAAATAATGGCGGATGATTCATTCTGCAACCCAAAAGTATTCATATAAAAATGATTAAGATACAAATACAATACAAATACAATAATATAATACAAAATAATACAGAAAATACAAAATATAAAGAAAAATAAACAAGTTAATCTGCCATTTATCTTTGAAAACTGTCATGGCAGGGAGACAAGAGAGAGAAGGGTTATTGTGTAGGATGACTTTCACTATCACTAACAGAATCACTATCTCTTGACCCAAAGGAACCTTTTTCTGCATGGGGGGCATTGTATACACTCACACGGATGTGGACTACAGTACAGTGTGAATACTCTCTTGTCATCGACTGTATTTAATGTAACTGGCAATAAGGCAGGAGAGGAAAGGTCTAGATCTGCAGGCAGCCTGACCTAGAATGAAGCAAAGCATTCCTGAACTTACTCTTGTATGGAAAAGCAAAGAACTGTCCATGGGTGCTTTGAACTGACAAAAAAATACACTAGTGCCAGTTCTGGGCACCTTCCAGTGTTCTGAAAAATCACTGATTCCTGCCAACACTGTGGCCTGAGATCAAGCATCTGAACATGGGAGATAATTACCCACAATCCCACAGAGCAAGAGAGAAGAATCATTGGCTTGGTTGTGATCATGTGACTTTCAACATTATGTACTGCTCAAATTGCAAGACATCGCTCGTTTAACAAGTTGAAATTTGGGGCGCCTGGGTGGCTCAGTCAGTTAAGCAGCCGGCTTCAGCTCAGGTCATGACCTCACGGTTTGTGGGTTGGAGCCCCGCATCAGGCTCTGTGCTGACAGCTGGCTCAGAGCCTGGAGCCTGTCTTCAGATTCTGAGTCTCCGTCTGTCTCTTACCCTCCCTTGCTCACGCTTCTCTCTCTCTCTCTCTCAAAAAAGAAATGAAACATTAAAAAAAAAAAACACCAAGTTGAAATTTGTTAGAAATGTTGGCTTGTCTTGCGGGACACTCGCAGAACAAGTTACTCGTAATCCAAGGTTTTGCTGTATGGATATATTGCCATGTTCACCGTAGCCTGTGAAGGAGGCATTATCTTTACCCCCTTTTTGAGATGAGGAAATTGCGGTGCAGAGAAGTGAGGTTTTCCCCTGTTTTCTCATCTGTGAAAAGGAGCTGCTGATAGGTCCTCCCTCAGAATGCTGGTGTGAGTGGCAAATACATAAGTTCCTGTGAGCTGCTTAGAGCCGCTAGTGGACTGGGACTGATCTGAAGCATGCTTCTGCAACGTGCTTTTTCCACCAACAGTATATTTTGGAGGTCTGTCTGGGTGACACTTCTAGCCCTAGCTCACCCCTTGTATGAACATGCTGGTTTCAGCCATTCTACTGTTGATGGACGCTGTGGCACTTGGGTCCTTCTAGAAGCAGTTGCCAAGAGACAATTACATATACAAGGCATTTTTGGGGGAGGGGGTTAAGGTCTGGGAAGGATAAAGGGGGATAAATAGAGAAAGAGCTGAGAGCGTTCAGATGTGATGCATAAGCCCGATGCTCATGAAGGGAGAAGGGAGGGAAGGAAGGCAGGCTGGAGGAAGAGCCGGGTCTGTGTGACAGCTCCCAGGAAGGTTCGGCTGGGCTGATGAGGCAATCGTTGAACTAACGGCACCATCCCAGGAACCCCTGAGCTACAGGGATGGGCCTGCCCTGGAGCCCCACCATGTCAGTCAAAGGCCAGGAGTGGCCGTGGGAAGCTGGGCTCTTGGTCTCTCACAGCCCCCACAGGCTGTGAGTAGGCCGTTTCTGTGGCAGCCATAGGCATTTGTGCCAGTTCACACTTCCCTCAGTAGGTTTTCCCCGGGGCATACTGGTGACTGTGGGCCCAGGCTGCTGAGGCGACCACCTCCACAGGGTGCTGTCAGAATCAGATTTCTGGGCCTCATGAACTCACTGAAGAGAAAAGGCTACCCTCAGGCCTCTCCAGGGTCAGTCCCCAATTCAGCCCCCCAAGAGGACACACGCTGTCTTGGCTTGGCCTTGTGTCTGGGAGAACACCTATTTGCTACAGAGGTAAGGGACCCTTGGGTCCCTCACAAACATTAAAAAAGGATTCTACCTTAGGGTAACTCAAGGGTCTCTGTCCCCTTTCAGCCAAGGGTCATGTTCTCTTCAGTGTCCATTTGGGGAATGAAAGGGACAGTGTCTTTTCTCTAATATTGTACTTGGGTTTTTCCTTTCAGGAAGCTCAGGGCTCTTGGGGTAGTCCACCCCAGGACCACACACACTTTGAGGGGACAAGTGAACTGAATGTATTTGATCCTCTTTTCGGCCAGCAGGACCCAGGAGGAGCACAGGGAGTGGGGAGAGGTCCTGGAGAGGAAGCCAGAACGATGGTTCGGGCCCAGAAGGGAGATTGGTAAGCTGTCAGCCCTTCCGTCTCGATCACTGTTTGCGTCCAAATTGACCTTTGCTGTTGTTGTCGGGAACTTTGGGGGGATGGGGAGAGGTGGTATCTACCAGGTGATCTGTATCTATGGCCAACCATAAATGCCACAGCATGAGGCAGTGGCTGGGATCCAGGGATTTGGGATCTAATCCTGACAACACTGTGGACTGCTGAGTGGCCTTGGGCAAGTTGGACACAATGTCTGGGCCTCAGTTTTCCTAGCTGTACAATGGAAATATTACCATCTGCTGTGACCTCCCTACTACATGCAGACCAGAGATCACAGAGTTATCTAGGTTCATGAAGGGACCCCTGCCTCCTCCTCCTTCAAAGGAGGCAGATAGGACACAGACCTAGTGCAGGTTCACAGTGGGATGGGACAGAACCTCGTTCTCTTCATCCTGCCACCAGGCTCAGGAATTTTCCTCTCCGTCACGCTCCCCAGCCTTTGCTTGTGGATTTCTTCCAAGTGGAATTTCCTGAACAGCTTATCAGCAGGCAGGAGGCCTCTGCATGCAGAGCAGGGGATGGGGGGGGGGGTTGAGGGGGATTAAGCAGACAGTGTGTGTCTGTGTGTCTGTGTGTGTGTGTGTGTCAGGGGGAGATGGACAGGGACACAATGGACCTGGTCCCTAAGGGAGGGTTTGTTATTCCTCAGACTGAAGTCATACACTCCTTATCTGGAGTCAGGAGCCTTATCTGGAAGTCACTTGAGCAAGGAAATTTTTCTCCAGTCTCCAGGAAAGCCCCCTCGCAGGTCCCTGGACCCAGCCTAAGGTGGCTTTATGTTTATAGCAAACATTGCTAATCCTTGGTTGCACTTTTACTTTTCTTTCACTCTATATATTATCCTGGTGATGGTGATTCATTATATACTCACTCTATTTCCTTTGATCCAGGGGCATCACCAAAAACTGTGAACCTCGAATTTCCAGGAAAGTGAAACTTAGAACAGCCTGTTTCTCTCCTAAGTACTCTTATTTATTTATTTATTTATTTATTTATTTATTTGAGAGAGAGAGAGAGAGAGAGAGAGAGAGAGAGAGAGAGAGAGAGAACGCTTGAGCGAGCCCAAGCAGGGGAGAGGGACAGAGGGAGAGAGAAAAACAGCCCCAAGCAGACTCCATGCTTAGTGTAAAGCCCAACGCGGGGCTCGATCCCATGACTTTGGGATCATGACCTGAGCCAAAACTGAGAGTCAGAGGCTCAACCAACTGAGCCACCCAGGCACCCCTCTCCTAAGTACCTTATAAGCAGAGCATTTTTGGCTGCAATGGGACAGGCCAGCTGTCCTGTGGCCTCTACAGATTAGCTTCCCTGGGGTCAGCTAGGACAGCAAGGGCTGCCCTCAGCCACCCACAGCTGTTGAAGCACTCTGCGGCCAGCTCCGGTCACCTTCTCCTTCCTACTCCCTCTGATTTGACCAATGTGGCCTCCTCATTGCTCCCCTGACACATCCCGCAGTTTTCCACCTTGCCATGAGCTGTGCTCACAATGTGGACTATCTGAATTTCCCTTCCAGTCCCCAAATAGCCATTTGCCCTATACGTACCGTTCAAACATCACTTCCTCTTTGAAGCGTTTCCTGCTCCCAGGACTATACTGCCTTCCTCTTTTTCTCCCACTAGCACTTCATTATTCATCTATTTTAGTGTTAATTGGGTATGGGATGGTCTCTCTCTCTCTCTCTCTCTTTTGCATCATTTTACCACTGAGGTATAATCCACTTTCCATAATATCGATATCTTTAAAGTGCGCAGCTCAGGAGCGCCTGTGTGGCTCAGTCAGTTAAGCGTCCTACTTCGGCTCAGGTCATGATCTCGCAGTTAGTGAGTTCAAGCCCCGTGACAAGCTCTGTGCTGACCGCTTAGAGCCTGGAGCCTGCTTCGGATTCAGTGTCTCCCTTTCTCTGCCCCTTTCTGATCATGCTCTGTGTCTCTGTCTCTCAAAATTAAATAAATGTTAAAAAAAAATTTTTAAAGAGTGCGCAGCTCAGTTGTTGTTGTGTATATTCACAAAGTTTTGCAACCATCAGTACAATCAATTTCAGAACATTTTCCTTACCCCAAAAAGAAACCTTGTACCCCTTAGTTGTCACTTCCTATTCCTCCCTGTCCCCAGCCATGACACCTACTAATTTACTTTCTGTCTCTGTGGATTTACCTATTCTGCCACACAATATATGGCCTGCTTTCAAGCTTCAAACATGTTGTAGTAGACATCAGCACTTCATCTCTCTCTCTCTTTTTTTAAAGTGTATTTATTTTGAGAGAGAAAGAGAGAAAAAAAGCACAAGTGGGGTAGAAGCAGAGAAAGAGGAAGAGAAAATGCCAAGCAGGATCTGCACTTTCAGTGCAGAGCCCAATGCGGGGTGTGAACCCATGAATCATGAGATCATGACCTGAGCCAAAGTTGGACCCTTAGTTTGTGGGGGGGGACCAAGCATCCTATCACTTCGTCCCTTTTTTATGGTGAAAGACTACCCATTGTATAGCTATACCACATCGTGTTTATCCATTCATCAACTGATGGACATTTGGGTTGTTTTCCACTTTGGAGCTATTATGAATAATCCTGCTATCAATATTTGTGTACAAGGTTTTGTGTGGACATAAGATTTCAGTTCTCTTGCGTGTGTACCTACGAGTGTAATTGCTGAGTCATATAACTATGTTTAACTTTTTGAGGAACTACCAGACTATTTCCCAAAGCAACTATTTTTTAACTGATATAGAAACTCATTCTTATTGTAAAAAAAAAAAAAAGCTCAATAATGCAGTTAAATTTAAATTTTTCTCAGTCACGTTTCCGCTACGCCACTCCTTTCATCAGAGTTAGCTCTCTTATCCTTCTAGATCCTTTACTATGCATTTACCAATACACACTTTACATATTTTTATATACATTAAACTTATTATATGTCACATTCTGTATGTCAGAAATATCATGATAACTTATTCTTTGTAACCATGGTACAAAGTTCCCAACGTGTAAGCTCACCCACACACTCTCTCCATTTGTTTTAATCCAGTGACTTTCCATCTCATCAGTACGAGTGATGTTTTAGAGCAGATAAAACTGGGGCAATACGGTTAGAATACTTTATTATATATTTATTAAAAATTTTTAAAAATATTTATTTTTGAGAGAGAGGAGACAGACAGAGAGCAAGTAGGGGAGGAAAAAAGAGAGAGGGAGACACAGAATCCGAAGCAGGCTTCAGGCTCTGAGCTGTCAGCACAGAGCCTGACCCGGGGCTTGAACCTACAAACTGCGAGTTCATGACCTGAGCTGAAGTCAGACGCTTAACCAACTGAGCCACCCAGGCACCCCACACCATCAATGCTTTAAATTTCAGTAGATAATGTCTACAAATTTTTTTGTTCCATTCTGTTGGTACCTTACTGCTGCCTTCGTTTGCATTTCCCAGATCCTGGTGAACAAGATCATCTACCATATGTTCATTGGCTGCTTGGGTTGATTTCCCTGTATGTGACCTTAGCCACTTGCATGGGGAGCTATTTGGGCTTTTCTTATCGACTGTAGGCGTGAATGCTGTATATATTTGGACATCAGTCCATTGTATTACATATGCTGAAATACTCTACTTCCTATTAACTTGCCTTTTAGTTTTATTTATGGTATCTTTTGGCAAACAAGAGCTTTTTAACAATCTGTATGTAATCAAACTTGTCAGTCTTCCCTTCATTGTCTTGTTTTTTAAATCTCATTTTAAAAGGCTACCACTTCTCTGAGGTCAAATATTTTCTTACATTGTTCTTTAAAATATCTTGAACACATCGAACATAGTAAATATGCACAAGCACATAACATGATTGCAAACAATTAAATAAAATAAATTGTATCAAAAGACATGTTAGACATTTGCTCAGCAAATTATATAAAAATAAATTATTTCAGATTTAAATATTATCGATTAAATGGAAAAGTCATGTGCTATGATTCTGCAAAGATAGAAACTCAAAGGAAACACAAACTGCAGTAACAGATAAAGCCCACGATTTCAGTGGTTTGGCACAACAGAGTTCAGTTCTCATCCACATTACAATCCGGTGGGGTGATTCCTGGTCACCTTCTGTCTTATGTTTTGACCATCCCCTAGAATCTGTGTCCTTTGCACCCAGGAAGTAAACTGGGGAAGAGAAGAGCCTCAGACCAGATATAGCACATATTGCTTTCTCTCACACTCCTTTGGTGAAGGTTCAAAATGTAGTCCCAGGCTGGGCAGCTGCTTCCCAGCAATAGCCTTGTGCTTGTACTCACTTTCAGTCTTGCCAAACCCATGTATCATGGGTCCAAGGGAGCTCTGTGCTCATGGGCATCAGGGAAGCTGTATACAAATGGAGCAGCTGGGAATGGCCACCAGGCATATTGCACATCTCTTTATGCTCCTGCATCCTCCACTGAGCTCTTAGACCTCACTCTATTTGTATTCTTCCCTTATTCTTTCTTTCTTTCTCATGTTCCAAGATTCCTTCTTCTATAATTACTGATTTTTATGTTTGGGGAACCTCCTTTTGTCATTCCTTTAGGTTTGCTGGTAAAGAATTCTCTTAGTTTTCCTTTATCTGAGACGATCTTAATATCCTCTTCATTCCTGAAAGATTATTTCTAGACATAAAATTCTGAACTGATAGCTTTTTCTTCCTGCCCTTGAAAAATATGACACTTTTGGGGTCCCTGGGTGGCTCAGTCACTTAAGCCTCTGACTTCAGCTCAGGTCAGATCTCACGTTCATGGGTTCGAGCCCCGCGTCAGGCTCTGTGCTGACAGCTAGCTCAGAGCCGGAGCCTGCTTCCGGTTCGGTGTCTCCTTCCCTCTCTGCCCCTCCCCCTCTCATGCTCTGTCTCTCTCGGTATCAAAAATAAAATAAAACATTGAAAAAAATTTAGAAAAATATGACACTTTCTTCTGGCCTCCATGGTTTCTGATGAGAAAACCACTGTCTTTACAATTGATTTTCCCCTAAATGTAAGGTGCTATTTTCACTGGCTGACATTAATATTATATAAATACTTGTTACATGGGAATGCAAACTGGTGCAGCCACTATGGAAAATAGTATGGAAGTTCCTCAAAAAATTCAAAATAGAACTACCCTACAACCCAGCAATTGCACAACTATGTATTTATCCAAGGGATACAGGTGTGTTGTTCCAAAGGAGCACATGTACCCCAATGTTTATAGCAGCGCTATTGACAATAGTCAAAGTATGGCAAGAGCCCAAATGTCCATTGACGGATGGATAAAGAAGATATGGTATATATACAATGGAGTATTACTTGGTAATCAAAAAGAATGAAATCTTGCCATTTGTAACTACGTGGATGGAACTAGAGGGTATTATGCTAAGTGAAATCAGTCAGAGAAAGACAAATATCATATGACTTCACTCATATGAGGACTTTAGGATACAAAACAGATGAACATAAGGCAAGCGAAGCAAAAAGAATATAAAAACAGGGAGGGTCAAAATATAGGGAACAAATAGAGGGTTGCTGGAGGGGTTGTGGGGGGGGGTGGGCTAGGTGGGTCAGGGGCGTCAAGGAATCTACTCCTGGAATCGTTGTTGCACTATGTACTAACTTGGATGTTAATTAATTAATTAATTAAAAGAATTTCTATTTGGCTGTTTTTATAATTTCTATCTCCCTACTGATGTTTTCTATTTGGTGAGACACTGGTAACACACTTTCCTTTAATTTTTTAGACATAGTTTCTTTCAATACTTTGAACCTATTTATAATAGCTGATTTAAAGTCTCTATAATACAAGCGGCCAACAGACTCATTATAAGATGCTCAACATCACTCATCATGAGGGGAATGCAAATCAGAACTATAATGAGATATCACCTCACACCTGTCAGAATAGCTAAAATCAAAAACAGAAGAAACAACAAGTGTTGGCAAGGATGTGGAGAAAAAGAAACCCTTGCGCAGTGTTGGGGGGAATGCAAACTGGCACAGCCACTGCCACTGTGGTGCAGTAATGGAGGTTCCTCAAAAAATAAAAAATAGAACTACACTACAATCCAGCACTCACACTACTGAATACCCAGGGAATACAAAAACACTTGATTCAAAAGCATATATGCAGCCCTATGTTTATTGCAGCAGTACTTATAATAGCCAAATTATGGAAGTAGCCCAAGTGTCCATTGATAGATGAATTGATAAAGAAGAAGCCATAAAAAAGAGAAAGAAGCCATAAAAAAGAATGAAATCTTCCCATTTGCAGTGACATAGATGGAGCTGGAGAGTATACTACTAAGGGAAATAAGTCAGTCAAAGACAAATATTATATGATTTCGTACAAATGTGGAATTTAATAAACAAAGGAAAAAAGAGAGAGAGAATGACAAAGCAAGAATCAGACTCTTCGCTACAGAGAACAAACTGGTGACCAGAGGGAAGGAGGGTAGGGGGATGGGTGAAATAGGTGAAGGGGATTAAGCATACATTTATCATGATGAGCACTGAGTAAATGTATAGAATTGTTGAATCACTATATCGTACACCTGAAACTAATATAACCCTGCATGTTAAAAAAAAGAAAGAAAAAGAAAAATAAATTTAAATTTAAAAAAAGAAAAAGAAATAAAATCTTTGTCTAGTAAGTTCAACATCTAGCTTCTTCAGGGACAGTTTCTAGTGACTGATTTTTTTTTCCTGTGTATATGAATCATACTTTCCTGTTTCTTTTCAGGTTTTATATATATATAGAGAGAGTTATTTTTCCTCTGAAAACCAGATCCTCTAGATAATATAATATGGCAACTCTGAATATGACACCACCACCATCACCACCACCAGGGTTTGTTGCTACCGTTGTTTGTATATTTGTTTGTTTAATGACTTTCCTGGACTAGTTCTATAAGATCTATTAGCGTGCAGCCACTGATGTCTCTACTCAGGTAGCTTCACAGTCAGCTAATGATTGGACACTGATTTCCTTAAATGCCTTGAGCTGTAAATCTTCCACTCTTTGCCAAGGAACTCTGTGAGTTGAGGCATGCCTCTAATGCTCAGGCAATTTACAACTCAGTCTTTACTTTCTGCTTGCACAGGACCTCAAGATGAGCCAGAAGTGAGAGACTGGGGCCCTCTCAGGCCTTTCCAGACCATGCATGCTGTCATTTAGATCTCCAGAAATATACCAGAGTTTTTCAAAGTCCCCTATGAACGTCTCTCTTCTGAGGTCTTCCTTTTAAATTTTTGGCTGGGCTCATGTTTGCCCCAACAAGTATCTCAGTCTTAGGCAGCTGTGATGTGAAGCAATTGAAGCTTATTAAATTTGACAAATGCCCTGGGAATAGGGGGTTTCCCGGGTAGAGAGCTCCAAGTTGGATTAAGTAATGATCACACCCCATAAATCCAGCTTTTCCAATGAATTGCCATACAGGTCAAATAGTGATGATGTTGGGGTGATAGAACTTTCTGAGATGCTCCTAACCCAATCTGCCCCCTTTATGGCTTCAAGGCTGCTGGTTTTTAAGGCTATTATGGAGCTAGGGTTGAGGGATGGCAGTAGGCCAAGTTAAAACCCCACAAACCCCACTGTTTCTTACCAAGTTGAGCAGTTTCTCTTGGATAGACCCCTCATCAGATTGTTGTTAGGCTTTGGTTATTAGCCTAACCAAATATGGACTTCCTAATCTGGAAAAGTTGATTTTTATAACCTTGCCAATATTTTTGTTGCTTTTATGGAGGAATGGATTTACAGAACTCCTTACTCCACCATTGCAGAAGTCTCCCTGCTCTGGCTACAGATCCTTTTTAAGATCAGGCTTGCTTAGAGGTTAACTAATAAGAAGGTATTCACTGGAAATAGGATTAAAGTACCATCCTTGCCCTGGAGATGTCTGGATTTAACAACAAAAGGACACTTAAAAGATGAAAAAAGAATCTATAGGAATCATTCCAAAATCCTGGGGTGACGTGGGGGGCCTTGGTAAAACTCAGTAGGCTACCAGGACTCACACCCAAATCCCTGACACCTAGCCGGCTGACCTCTTGGCTGCTTCCCCTGGGAGATGCCTTTTCCAGGGGAAGGGAGATGCCATATTTTGGGTATTTCATCCAAGGTACAAGTTTCGTACTCATTATTCTCACACATACCAGCAAAGAAAATGATTTTATTTCCATTTTACAGATGAAGAAACTGAGGCTCACAGAAGTCAAGTCACACAACCAAAATTAGACCATTCATGAGTAGTGGAGAGGGGATCCTACTCCAAAATGTAAGTTACTCCGTTGTCACCAAACCCCATGTACTGACCCACTGGTTGGCAATGGTGTGGCTAGGGAGGCAGCTGATAAAGGTGTCCGTCATTACAAGCTTGAGCACAGTAAGTTGGAACCGCCCTTTTAGTCTCCTCTATCGGGAGATACCTCCTCACTAGTCACGGTGCAAGGAACAACAGCAAAGCAACAGGTATGGCTTGCTCCCACCAAAGCACTTGCTGAGGTGGGTTCCTGGGTCAACTCCTCCCTTCATTCAGGGGTAAGGGCCTCCTGGAAGTCCCCCCAAAATCAAGGGAGGCAGGGGCAAGGCCTGGCTGTCACTTCAGGGCTTCGAGTGTAGGACTATCCCCTTCACGCGCTCAGCAGAATAAAGTCCACAGACCTGAATGCCCGAGCCCCACTCAGTCCACAGCAAGCCTAGGGGGCATCGGTAGAGGACAGAAGGCATGTTCTAAATGCTCTAGCATCCTGATAGCCCATAGCTCCATCCACTCCCCCTAACTGCAGCAAAGAGGACACAGTCATTGCAAATCATTCACAAAAGACAAACTTTATTTTGACACATCAGAATTCGGCAAGGAAATAGGCAGAGCAATGACAGTGGAGTCTTATGTGCGGAAACATCTTCACCTACGCGATCTCACTGGAACCTCACAATCACCCTACAAGGCAGGCAGGCGGGAAACTACTATCCACTTTATGGAAGACTCGTCAGAGGTGACCCAGCTTCTGCACAAGACTGTAAACATTCCAGATACCTCTCTGTGTCTGGTCCAGGCTTCTCAATACCCAGAGGTGGGCTGGGATTTCACTAGATACACACAGTTACCTTAACTTCCACAGTTATAAAGCCAGGGATCAGGCTGTCCCATCTCTGTGCAAAAGTCCTTCTCATTGATGTGACTTATGTGTACCAGGATAGCTAGGACTATGGTGGCTGTACCAGGTGGCCAGCCAAAAGCCCAGGTAAGCCCTGGGCACAAACGAATCTGGAGCCAAGCAGGGGGGACGAGAAGCCTGCTGGCCCACTACTGAACCACATTCTACAGGAACCCTACTAGGAAGATAGTTCTGGTGTGGGCAGAAAAAGGGGCTCCTCCTTGCCCCACTGACCCCAAACTGTTGGTGAGGATGAAAGAGTCATTGTCTCCCTGCCTCCATCTCTTGTTGACGACCAGCTTTTCTGACTCTTCTCCAGAACTAAGGTGGGGCTGCACCTCCTCCCTCTGGAGAGGCGGAGCTCAGAGCTAGATTCAACTTGTCACCTGCATCAGGAGGCCCTTCCCAGGGATCACAGCCTTGATCTCCCACCGACATACAGGGCACTTGGCCAAGTCCTTAAAGACCCGCAAGGCACAGGAGCTGCAGAAGTTTGTGTGGCCACAGGGAACAAGGCAGGCATTGGCGGCATGGTGGAAGCAGATGGCACATTCCTCTCCTGTCGCGGCTGTGAAAGGGAACAACACAAGTTGGGGCACATGCGGGCAAAAGGGGGGCAGCCTACTCACGCTACAACCACAGGATAGAGAACCACGCAGTCCTGTTTTGACGATTACTTAATGAGAAAGTGCTCACAACATAATCAAATGAAGAAATGGTAAGAAAACCATACTGTATATATATATGTGTGTATGGTATATATGTGAGTGTGTGTATGTGTGTGTGTGTATATACATATATATATACATGTATATATGTGTGTGTATATATATATATATATATATATATATATATATATCAGTCACAAAACTCCAACTTAGGAAAAAAGTAAAATAGCACAATTCCCCATCAATGTATTATTACAAACTACTGGGAGGAAATTCCCTGAAGAGGCAGTGGTGATTTTTTTTTTACTTCCTTATTTATTGCTTAATATTTATTTTCTTTCTGTTTGGCAAAACTTTTACGACAAACATGGATTGCTTTATGAAGCAGGGGCAGAATAACATTATTTGTTCATGAATGTGCTCTTGTAACTTGAAATGTTAGCCAATGTTCTAGAAGGCAAAGCTATCAACTTGCTTCTGGTTTCCAGGAGGCAGAGCCAAATCTTTTGGCCTAAAGCCTGTGGGAGACTTTGTGGGACTTGGAAAGACTTTAGTGAGCTCCCAGAGCTGGGGGTGGGGGTGGGGGGCTCTGGCACTGGAGTCCCGGGGAGTCAGTCTCTGGTGCTGGGGGAAGCCACTCACCTTCGGTCTGCAGAGTCTCGTCACTGAGGACCCATGGCACAGTTGAGGGATAGGCACTGGCTGTGGGATCTGAGGCACAGAGGGAAACTCAGGGCCTGGGGAAGGCAAAGCCCAGGTGCTCCCACCCACACCCAGCCCTTGAAGGAGTTCCACCTGCTTTTTCTTCTGGGTTTGTAGTGCTGGAGCTCCCTGCTGATCTTACTGCCCCCGCCATCCCGTCCCCAGTTCACCCCAGCAGACACTTTGTAAAGCTGTAGATGATTTTTCCTAAATCACGCTTCCTTTAGACATCTCCCCTTTGCCCGGTGCCGCTGCCTGACTGGAGACCCTCAGTATTACCCGCCTTCCTAAACCCAAATGTGTATTAAAATCCCCCAGGAGGCGGGGCAAACAGGTGCTTGGCCCCACTCCAGACCTACCAAATTGGGTGTCCCAGGGCAAAGCTTCAGCAGCTGTGACTAGTGATTTTAAAAACTTTCGGTGGGGGGCGGGGGGCGGCACTGATTGCTTGTGTAGGCCCGTGACAACCAGCACAGGAATGCCAGTATTTCTTTTTATGGGTATTTCCTGTATCCACTCTCCCTGAAGTCCACTCTCCTTTCAGGCGGCTAGAGGGATGGTTATGATTTCTCCACTCATTGACTGGGCTCACTTCGCCCCCACAGGCAGTCTTCCTGCGTACCTCTAACCCACCCTTTAACCCTTTATACGTCTGTTCCCTTTGCTTGCCACCCTTGACTCCCCTGAACTAAGACAGCAAAACCCAGCCCCCAATCTCTCCTCTTGTGAAACAGCCCTTTAACAGATGCTTGGAGTGCGAGTCATAGCTTCTTAGCATTCTGTAGGGAAGAAGCTGCCCTCCCTTTGACTGGGGTCTTGTCCCTATGTCCCCAGCGCCCCTGATGTAAAACTGACTGTATAGAAAAAACCGAAAGGATCTCCCCACCGCTCTGGATGGGGACGCAGTACCACCCAAGCCTCCACTTGCCACCCCAGGGCCGGTGCCTGGGTCCTCGCGGATTGCCTCACCCAGTAGCGTGATGGCCTTGGTGGTCCCGTACAGGTCCATCACGGCCCAGAGCGGGGCGCCCATGAGCACGCCCTTGCGCAGCAGGAGCCGGCGACCCCCGTTGACCCTGACGAAGAGGCGGCCCCTGCGGTTCACCCAGAAGCAGACCACGTCCCCCGCCAGCACACAGCCCTCGGGGAGCATGGCCGCCCACGTCGGGCTCTGCTGCTCCAGGTCCGGGCACACGAAGGGCGGCAGGCTGGGCACGGACACCTGCGCGGGGTCCAGGCGCGTGAAGCCCACGCGGAGCCCGCCGTACCAGCCGCCCTCGTGCCACACCACGCGGAGCACCACCTGCTCGCCTGGGGGCACCGGCCGCTGGCTGAACACGATGCCGTCGTGGAACGTGGCGCTCCTGCACGCGATGCTCCGCTGGGCGTCTAGACGCACCTGCGTGCCTTTGGCCTCAGCGTGGAAGCGAAGTGTCTCCTGGGGCGCCTTGACGTCTGCGGGGGAGAGGGGGAATTGCTGGCGTCAATGTGTTCTAGAGCCATCTCCACCCCCGCATCCCCCCCCCTCCCCGGGGCCATTGCCCCTGCGCTCATCTAGGGAGCTCCCTGCCTCCCCCAGACCTGATTAGAGCCTGATGAGGAACACACTTTGCAAGTCTGGGATCTGAATTCCCACTATGAATTCCCCCAGTCTCAGTTCCCCTCCCCAAGGGATGTTGTAAAATCATGCCTGTAACAAACACTGTAATAACACATGGTTATTGGCACTAAATAGAAAGAGCAGGTGTTAGAATGGTATATATAATATCCGGGTTTTGTTCGACACATATGTTTAACATACACACATATATCCTCCCTGTATCTAGAAACAACCTGCAAGGAGATGGGCCTGCGAATTGTGCTCAGCTCTGGCAGATGGGTCCTGGCGTTGGTTCTGTTTTCCTCTCTGTTTATCTGACTTTATGATTGTCCCCCAGAGAACCTGCATCATTTGTAAAGGCCATGGCCCCCAGTGAGGGTGACTTCCTTTTCCTAGGAGAGAAAGGGGTCCAACAGCTCCCCCACAGAGCCAAGTGGGGCAGCACAGGCTGGAGAGGGAGTCTCAGGTTGGGGGGCGGGGGGTGTCACTCAGAATGGTGGGCTGGGCCAGCCAAGGCTCCGGGCTGAGCTTTGAAATCAGGGGACTTCCCGACCCCACTCCACTTGGCTGCGGGAGGGGAAGTTCCCTACCAGGCAGCCTTTCCTCTCAAGCTTCAGGACTGAGCCTGGAGGAAGCTGGTGAGCTTCCTGCACCAGAACTGCCCTTAGCCAGCTCCCCACACCTCATCGCTCTCACCCCTTTCCTCCCCTCCCCCCCTCACCTCCTGTCCTGCTCTTCCTTGGGTAGAAGAGGGAAACTGGAAACTGAAAATAGAAAGGGAATTCAATCAGGGGGCGCCTGGGTGGTTCAGTCAGTTGAGTGTCCAACTTCAGCTCAGGTCATGATCCCGTGAGTTCCAGCCCTGCATCAGGCTTCTATGCTGCTAGCTTGGAGCCTGGAGCCTGCTTCAGATTCTGTGTGTGTCTCTCTCTCTCTGCCCCTTTCCTGCTCATGCTCTGTCTGTCTCTCTCTCTCTCAAAAATAAATAAACATTTTAAAAAAGGGGGGGAACTCAATCAGGACTTGAGCCTGCACGGAATGCGAAAGAGCAAGGCCCCACCCCTCCCAGATCTCATCAGTTTCCCCAGCTCTGCTCCTCTCATCACTCACAAGCCTACAAGATTCCAGCGGGTCACAAGGAGGGGACACTCAATGTGGTCAGGCACAAGAGACACCCTTGAGGTCATAGTCCATCTGTCCCTGATGGATTCAGGCCAGAGGCCAGCCTACCATGGTCCCCTCAGCTGAGGCATTAAGGACAAGCACAGAGCCTTGGGGGCCTCTGAATCTGCTCACAGGGTCATGCTGTCCAAGCTCACCCCTCCCTCACCCATATCCCCTTCCTGGAATACCCCAATCTCTCCCTTCCATCCTGATAGTCTGCCCAGACGCCTCTTCCTGGAGGCGTTGCACAAGCAAAGAGGAGTCCCCAAGTAGGCACAGACAGTGACCAGGAGTCAGAGTCGAGGGCCCTGACATTGGATGGACTTGTCTTCAGGCCTACTGCAGAGTCACTGCAGGAGGCTCCGTGGAGGGCAGCCTTTTCTGATACCCACATTCTAGTCCCCGTTCTGTTGCTATGCAGGTCACTGCCCCACTCGGTATAGGTCTCCTTATCCACCAGTGGGATTGATATGCATGGTCAGCCAAGACCTGCAGTCCAGGTACCTGCCTGGAGATCCTCAGTGTGAGGAGTTGACTGCCCACCTGGGAAGGCATCATGGCTTTTGCATGTCTCCTCCTCCCCCCACCCCCCCACCCCTAGGTAGCTTCAAGGAGAATCTTTGCAGCAAGTCTCTTGGAATTTAAGTAACTGAAGGGCCAGCCCTCTGCTCAGCCAGGACCTCCCCAGATCCTTATATCTCCTTCATCACCACCCCTCCAGCCCTTAAGCCTCTCGGGTGCCAGGCACCTATTAACCTTTCCATGCTTCCACAACCTGCAGGGAAGCACCCAGAGGGAACGGAGTTGGGGTGGCTCTGCACATCTTTCACAGCCAGGAGCTGGGGAGCCCCGGCCCCACTCCTGCCCCCACACTCCTTGCTGCCTCCTTCATGGCACCACCATGACCTTGACCTGGAATCCAGACCCAGTAGGCACAGCAGCAGCAGCAACAGAAGCTTGGCCCCCACCCTCGTTCCCACCTCCCTCCCCCGCCAAGCTTGGGGCACTACCGGCTGGTGTGTGAGCCTTCTGTGCTCTTAGGGAGCCTAGGGCTGAGGCTTCAGGCTCTCTGCCTGGGAGGGAACAGGATTCTGAGATGCAGTCTGGATCTCTGGTGGCAAAAGAGCAGACTCTCCATCTCCTTCCCCTGCACACTAAGGGAATGCTGTGGTTTCAGGTGAGGCTCCCAGAGAACCATGGTGCCTGGCAACCTCTTGGTTCGTGCTTTTGGCAGCCCTGTAAGCTGGTTGGCAAGGTGAGTTGTGTGGCCCCAGCCTGCAGATGAAGAAACTGAGGCCCTAGGGAAAATGGACTCGCCCAAGGTTCCACAGCCTCCCCTCTGCTTCTTGCATCTCTTGCAGATCAAACTTAGGGCTCCCACTTACCAGCCTGGGAGGAGAGCTGGCCCCCCATCAGCCTGGGGTCCTTGGGGCACGATTCCTTGGGTCTGGAAGGAATTGTCTGGAGAAGGCCAGTGGACAGGTTTCCAAAGACTCTCAGCAAGTCCCCTTGTTATGGGTCAGGATCATGTTACATAGTTGATGATTAATTAGATGTTGCTGTCACGGGTTATGATATCCAGGGAATTTCCTGATGATTGGCCTTGGCTCGCAGCAGAACCGCTGCAGCTGGCTGACCTAAAAGGAAGCAGCGACTGGGGAGGTGTCCTGGGTAGGATTTAGGATAGACCTCTCCCTTACTTCTGACAATCGATCAGATCTTGTCAGCCAGACTGTGCATTATCATTGCCTGAGGCACATTTATAAATACGCACACTCAGACTGATTCCAGTGGCCGAGGGCGGGGCCCAGCATCTGTAGTTTTTAAAAGCGTCTGGCTGATTCTCTTGTACAGTCTGGGTGGAGATTCACTGCTACAGACCCCAGCACACACATGGTGCTTAATCAATGTTGCTGAAGTGGATTGAATTGAATTAGCTGCATCCCAGGACCTGTGAAGTTGCCCCAGCCCTGGGTCTCAGGCAGAGAGGAGAGGGGTGAGTCAAACAGAATGGGAGAGGTATTGATTGTTCCCCTAACCTTGCTGGGATCAGAATACCACTTTCCACAATCCACCACAGAACACATAGAGTCCCACAGGAGAGGTGCGCCAGAGGCCTGCCTCCCAGTGTGTTAGCTGTGGCAAAGAAGTCAAAGATCTGGGAAGCCTGGAGCACTCAGTCAGTAGAGCAGGCGACTCTTGATCTCAGGGTTGTGAGTTCAAGCCCCATGTTAGGCATGGAGACTATTTAAAAAAAGAGAGAGAGATCTTCTACTCCCTTCATTTCTATAGGGAAACTGAGGCTGGTGGAGGGAAAATGGCTTGTTCTAACCTGGTGCTTCTCACATTGCAACAGGCACATGAATCTCCTGGAGATCTTATTAAAATGCTGACTGGTTCAGAAGGTCTGGGGCTATGGCTGGGATTTTATTTTTCTAACAAGGTGGTTCTGTGGAACCCGCTTTAGGTGGCAAGGTTCTGGGTTAGTTTGGAGACTTGTGAGTATCCTGGCCCTCCACCTCTAGGCTAAGACTTTGCCCAAGACCCCAGATCAAGGCCATGATCAATGACTATTCTGAACTCAGCTAAGGGGATAGATATCCCCATGCACGTCCCAGGAAAAGTGAGGATGGTAACACCGGTGACTGGGCTGGGGAGATTGTAGAGGCGGAAAAGGATGAAGGGTCTGGAGACCCAGGTTCTGCCTCCTGTGTTTTCTTGCCCTCCCCCGCCCTCCCTGGGCCCTGGTGTCCCCATGTATAAAGCAGGAAGCCAAGGTGAGCTGGTCTATGGGCCCTTCTAGCACAGGCATGCAGTGACTTTAGTCCTGGCAATGGAGACATGACAACAGTCTGGCCCCAGCTGACCTCAGACGTTGCCTGGACCCTGGGTCCTCTCTTCCATACCACACCCCCACCAGGCTCCCGCAGTGTCCTCCTCTAGAAGCAGTGTTCTAAAGGCCAAAGGCAAACTGGCCAATAACAATCACAGTGAGTTCAAGGTTGGTCATAGCTGGTCCAGCCTGAAGCAAGGGCCCCACGGTTTATGGTCCTGCTGGCCCAACCTGAGGGATCCAAGCTTAGGGCATCCCCTTATGTCTTATCAGTGCTGGGGCCCAGAGGTCCCTCCCCTCTCTCTCCCGCTCTGGCCCCCTGTGTATCACGGCTGCCTTGGGTGGGGACCAGAGCTGGAGCCAAGAGCACCTTGTTGACAAACCACATTCTTACAAAAGAAGTGATTACAGAAGCTTATCAGGGAATCAGGTCCTGAATAGCCGGCAGGCCGTAGACATCAGGGTACCCGATGACGACAGGCTGAGGTGGTGTGCCTCTGTCTTCAGGACTCCCGTGGGAGGAGGCCTTCTGAGAGCTGCCGACCCACCTCGGGGCTGACACGGGGGGGGGGGGGGGGGTGTTGCAGGGGTGCCCCGGCAGCGCCTCCCTCACCCACTCCCATGTTTGTTCATTTAACAGACACTGCTGTTCTGAGCCCAGAACTGTATCAACCCTCATGGCAACTTCTCAAAAATATCTATTTATTGTGATCATTCCCATTTTACAAACTGGGGGAGTGAGGCACCAAGAGGTGAAGCAAACTGTTTACGGTCACAAGGCAGTCACTCGGCCTTGGCCGTCTGGCTCGAGAGCCGGTGCCTTCACCACTGCGCTCTCGTAACCGAACCAAGGCCATAAAAGCTGACAGAGCTCTGGAGGTAAAGAAAGATAGGCTACTGATTGGTGTGGCCCCACCCAGGAGAACAGGGAGCTGGTGTTGCCAATTCCAAGCTCCAGATAGCTTACAAGCAGGGTTTTTAGAAATTTTTCTTAAATGTTTTTATTTATTTTTGAGAGACAGAGAGAGACAGCACGAGCTGGGGAGGGTTAGAGAGAGAGGGAGACACAGAATCCGAAGACAGGATCCAGGCTCCGAGTTAGCTGTCCGCCCAGAGCCCGACGCGGGGCTCGAACCCACAAACCGCAACATCATAACCTGAGCCGAAGGATGAAAATCCAGGGTGAGGGTGTCAGGGTCATGGATCATGCTGATTGATTAGGGATTAGGTGGGCTGTAATATTTCCTTTCTTGATCATCAGACATCTCCCTGACTGATCGTGGGAAGGTGGTGACTCTGCTTCAGGGGCCTGGAACTGGGGCACATTCTCAGCGGAGAGCAGATTGCTGTCATCGCTAGAGCACAAAGAGAGGAATTCTCCACCGTGTGACTATCACCAAGCTGCACACTGGTAGGGTTCTTTTTTCTTGCACACGTGGCACATTATGTGTGTTATCTCAGGCAGAACAGCACCCCCCAGACTTTGTGGGGTGCAACTTTATCTTATTTTTACAGGTTGTTAAAACAGTAACCAAGGGTTACAGGACTCTGGTCAGAGGCAGCTAGGAGCCATATGTCTGAACCGTGGGGTCTGTCAGGGCTTCCATCCCTCGTTCCACTGTGCCCCTTTTATGCCTCCTCACTTAGGCTGCTTTGCAGCCTTCTGAGCATTTATTGGCACTCCCTGTTCCACTGTGCTGACACACAGTAGGAGCTTTGTGGGTTGTTGCTAACGGGTTGCCTGAGTGTGAGGCAGAGGTAACTTCAAGATGATGGAGATGGCACCCTTCCTTCCCCTCCAGGCCACCTCCACAGCAAGACTGCTGTATACCTTTGCTCCCAGGGAGTGACTAGCCCTTTGGAGGAGGGCAGTCTCCAGACAGTCATTGAAGCTCTCCCTGGTGGCTGTAGTCAGTACTGCAGGATGTGCTAAGGCCCTCAAAGCTAGGAGGGGCACCCCCAGGCAGGGAGGTCGGAGGGTAAAGTTGCTGAGGCCTCTGCACCTCCTCTCTTGATCCATAAGCTCCTCATAGTCCCTTCATCCCTCCCCAGGCTTCTGTCACTGGTAGTCAACCCTCGGTTTGCCCAGAGAACCATCATTTCAAAGGGCTTTCACTGAAGTCATTTCCTAAGTTGCCACAAGCGTTCTGAGAAGCCTCTGGACATCTGTCTCAGTCCCCACCACACAGCTGAGGAAGCTGAGCACTTGCCCAGGGCTCATGCCAACCGTGGTGGAGCAGAAATGGAAAGCCAGTAGGAGCCCAGCCCAATCTGGGACAGGTAGGCAGCCCAGCCACTTGTGTCTCCTGCCATGGGGGCCCTGGGACCCCTACCTGATGACACCTGCCTGTGTTCATCTGTTCCCCACTGGGCCAAAATCTGGGAGGACAAAGGGGCTGCCATGCCTGGAACCAGCCCCTAGAACAATCAAGGCTGGGTGCACAGTAGGTCGTCAGCAAGGATTTGTCCTTGCCCAATAGTGCAGTTTCTTTTAAAATTGTTGGCAGTAGAATGGAAAAATATCGCCATGTAGTCACATCAGAGAACACTCCTGGCAATAAAAGTGAGCAAATTACTGTTATCCACAGCTTGGTTAAACCTCACTGATGTGATGTTGACCTAAGAGAAGATCCAGGAAGCACTCACCACATGCCTCCATTAATATGAAGTTCAAATACTGGCTAAACTAATCTATGGTGTTAGAAATCAGGATAGTGCTCACCTTTGGGAATTAATGACTGGGAAGGGGCATGAGGGAGTGAGCCTCTGGGGTGCTGGACTGTCCTCTGTCCTGTTTGGGTGATGTGTATACATATGGAAAAATTCATCCAGGTGGGCGCTCTGCTTGCATGTTAATTGTACCTTAATTAAATATTGGCTAAATTCCCTTCCAGCCCTAGAGCTCATATTCTGACTGAGCTGATAAATGATGGATTATCCATACTCCCTTGGAAAATCGGCCCGAGGAGCCAGAGTGCTTGGCTAGCACTGCCGCCTGGTGGAGAGAAGTGGAACTGACTGTGGGTCTGATACTCTGGAGGGACATGGTTGGGGACCACACAGGCTCCCACCTGCATACTTATTCTCCTTCCTGCCCACTAGATTCCTGCGATGAGCCACATAACAACTCTGTGTGTGTGTAGGGAGATACCATATCCTTTGGGTCAATAGCTGACCCCCACTCTGGGCTTTGGGGGCCAGAAGCCAGGAGAGGGAGGCTAGCCAGTGAAGCAGCCAACCCCTAATTAGATCTGCGCCATTACTTCCATCCTGCTGCCCTGTTTGGATATTCCTGGGTCCTGGTTCTGCTATGGGCCTCCACTGGTGCTGGGACCCCTGGCTCCTGCCCTACCAGCATCAGAGCCCCCTCTACGGTGTTAGTGTGGAGCATTTCAGAGAGGGGAGTGAGGGGGGGAGGTACCACTTGGTTGCGGGAGGAGGGCAGGAGCAACTGGCTGCTCAGAGGTAAGAGAGAGGGGAAGGGGAGAGGTTTAAGTTTGGTTTCCTGTCTTCCTTCTTCCTGTGTCCCCCTCTTCCCACACGCATCTGTCAAAGTGTCTGTCCTGGGAGTCTGTGGCAGCTGCCCTGAGGATGTTGTGTGTGTGTGTGGGGGGGGGGGTGTTCAACAAAAATGTACTGATTACCTCCTATGTGCCAAGCACTGTACTAATTTCTGGGTAAGCAGAGATTGAAGAAAACCCAATTTCTTGTCTCTTGGTCAATTCAAGTAGCCCTGTTACTTAGGTAAGTGTTACAAGAAAACCAAACTGAGGGGGTACCTGGGTGGCTCAGTTGGTTAGGCGTCTGACTTCGGCTCTGGTCATGATCTGTGAGTTCAAGCCCCATGTCGGCGGGCTCTGTGCTGACAACTCAGAGCCTGGGGCCTGCTTCAGATTCTGTGTCTCCCTCTTTCTCTGCCCTTCCCCCACTTGTGCTCGCTCGCTCTCTTTCTCTCTCTCTTTCTCTCTCTTTCTCAAAAGTAAATAAACATTAACAAAATTTTTTTTAAAAGATAACTTAAGAAAAAGAAGAAGAACACCAAACTGAGGACTGGGGAAATCACGACTCCAGTAGGGGGCTGTCATTTCCAGACAGTGGATGAAGGTTTTGTGGAATAACAGCTATTAAAATCGATACCTGCAACATGATTAGAACTTCAGCAGCAAGAGGGGACAGAAAGGCCCCCTGGGAAGGAGGAACTGCATATGCAAGGCATAGAAATGTAATCGTGCATATTGCCATTGTAATGCCCAAGATTTTAATATCACCCCAAAACCAGAAACCGCCAGGGAGACCGAGTCACGCATGTAAAAGCAAAGGGCAGTTTTATTACGGCTTAGGCTCGCTGGGCCTAAGTTCGGGCTCACAGCCTTCACCAACACAGTGGGTCCGTGCTGAGAGCCCCGAGCAAGGGCTGAGTAGGGTTTTTGTGGGGTTTGGGAAGGGGGAGTTACAAGAAATTGTGACATCCAATCATCATTGTATAACAGCATTGGCAGTAGCTCTAACCATACACATTGTCCAGGGTGTTCGTTACTTTTGGCGGGACCCAATTACAACATTTAGGGTATCTTTGAAATTAACCAATTACAGAGTGAGTTCAGGGTCTTGTTCGGTGACTATCGGGTTAACTTTAACATTAGGTCACAGGGTCCTATCTGAAGTTCCCATCTGCAGGTCTCATCCTTAGGAATGTGGGGAGAGGTAGCTGGCCTTCCCTGATTGGATACTGCAAAGTGGTCCCTTTTCTAGGCAATGTGTAACTGCCTAATGGTTCCGGAGCGACTGACCTTAGGCCTTCTAGTTTAGAGGGGAAACAAAGCCTGTCATGGCGTCTGTTTGGTTCAGCCTTACACCATCTAGTTGTATCAGTTCAGATCAGGGTTTACTTGTATATAACAGAATATCCAAAAAAAAAAAAATAGTGGCTTAAAGGAGAGCTGTTCATTTCTTTTTCACATAGAAACAGCTGAAAGGAGGCAGTCTAGGGTAACCGTGAGGGCTCTGTGGCCATAAGGAGCCCAGGTTCTCTCTAGTTTTCTGCTCCACCATTCTAGCACTGGTCTCCATACTCAAGGTCACTTTATAGACCAAAAGGTCTGCTGGAAGAAGCCCCAGGCTGGCTGATTGCCCCAAGCCTTAGCCTTCTCATCTGCAAAATGGGAACAAAGGGGTCTACCTTGAGGGCTTATAGGATTGAATGGGTTTCCAAAGGGAACTGCACTCATTAGCAAACACCAGGCCTTATTATTAAAAAGGCAGCCTTCCTCTCATTGGACGGGACATCAGTGCCTTTCTTGGGGCCATGGGTGTGCCCTATAGTCTTTCTGCTGGAGGATGGGTCCCCTGGAGCACTTTGTGGGCTCGCTGGGGAGTGAATCCTGAGCCCTGTGCATCTCCAGGGCCCGGAGGACCTGTCGCCCAGTATGGCCAGGGTAACTCCTGGCTCAACCACATCTCTGGGCAAGAACAGCAGCAGCCCAAGCCAGTAGACTGGGAGAGGGGTTATGTTTTTGCTAGGACGCCGTCTAGCAGGAGGACGAGGCCAGCCACAGACACCACAGAGATGAGGTTAGGTAGACTCAGCTCCATTTCGGAAACTAAGGAAGACAGCAGTTGCTAGGGCAGAGGAAGAGGGTCCAGCCAGCCATCAGGAGCTGAGCAGCAGCACGTCCTCTGCACCATGGGCAAGCAGCACCCAGCCAGGAGAAAAGGCCCAGCGGGGAGTCTGGGATGACATCCCCACCTCAGCCCGGAAACCCAGCTTCGCATCCAGAAGGACAGTAGAGCCCTGATCCCCAGAATGACCCCAGACAGAAGCCAACATGTCAGTCACAAGCCAGGGAATAAGGGCTCTCCAGGACACTGGGGAGGGGCATCAGAGACATGGGAGGGGCCAGGAGCTAAGAACGGGGCCAAGAGGGAGAAGTGGGAAGGGGCCAGGTATTGCGGGGGATGAGAGCTGGGAAGAGGCCACTGGGTTTTTCCAGGCGGAGGTCCATGACCAGAGGGGTGGTGGCAAAAGCCAGGGGGCAGTTCCTGAGGAAGCAGAGGTTGTGTGAGTGACTGGATCCTCTAGGCTGGGAGTATAGCTGCAGGTGACAGAAGTCCGAAATGGCCCAAGACAGAGGCTCATTTCCTTCAAAGCACAAGTTTGGGCGTGGGCCAGGGCACTCTGACTTTTGCTTACTGGCCTCCTCTGTGTGGTCCAGAATGCTTGCCCCACAGCATCGTGCTGCCAGCAGGAAGAAGGGGCCAAGGCAGCACAAGGCATGTCCCCTTCCCTTCAAGGGCACAGTCAGAAAGGTTCCCATGACCCCTTCATTCAGCGGCATTCCCATTGGCCAAAGCTTAGTTACTTGGCCACACCCAGGGAAAAGGACTAGGACATGTAGCCTTTATTCTGGACAGTCCTCTGCTCAGCCAGAAATTGGGGCATGCCGTTGCTATGAGAGAGAAGGAGAGAATGGAGATAGGGGGAAAAATGAGCAGTCACAGGGTGCAGGGGAAGAGGGAGGAGGTGGCAGCCAGAGGGCAGCGGGCGAAGGAAGGAAAGCTTTGAGCGTGAGAACACCGCGCGTGTGTGCCCCACAGGTGCCTGGCCCGGGTACCAGGCGGCCTGTACTCCATTGTGGAGGCACTGCAGGTGGGTGGAGAGGGGAGCTATTGTTGCTGAGAACTATATCCTGCTGGCTCGGAAGACAGATCACCGATCTTTCCAACAGAATTTTTCAAGATTCCCTGGAGGTCCTTCTGGCCCCAAACCAAAGCCAAAATAGCATAGAGAGAAAGAAAATATTTTCCTTCCACTCCTTTGAGCTTTCGGCCATTGTCATTGGGTCCAGTGCCTGGGCCATGGTCATGGGCCTTGGAGGAAGAGCGATCACCCCCCCAGACCCCTCCGCCGTGGCAGAGCTGGGACTCCAAATATATGGCCAGAGAGGCCAGACTATTCTGTCCCTCTAAGGAACTCTCTTCTCTCCCCGTGAGCTTTAGGAAGCAGGATAAGAACAGACCCATCACCTAGGGATGAAGGGGTTAACAATAGGGGTGTCTCTGTTCTCACTGGGCTGTGTACCTCTGGCCTTCTGCTGCCTCTCTCTGCTCCTCACTGTGTGTAGAAAATATATGTTGGAGGGAAGGAAGGCAGGGTCTTTGAATTCAATCTCAGTAGGACTAAGTGGTCCCGAGGGTTGATTTCCCCCTGGGTTTTTTTGGCCACAAAATGCAGGCATGTGCTTTGGGCACCATGTTGTGAGTTTACAGTTTGCCCCTATGTGCTGCATTCTCTCCATTTGTGAGTGGACACAGGTCTCATCCTTGGTGCGTGCCTTCCCTGGGGACTTCATTAACTGGATTCTTTCAGTCAGACAGTTGGAAACATTCCCTGCGGCTCGTGTCAGCTAAGTACCACAGGATAGCTTAGTGTGGTGGCAGCATAGAGTCAGGTCTCCGCCACCCACGGGCTCTGGGACTTGGGTATGTTACAGATGGGGAAACTGAGGCTCAAGGTTGAGTAGCTGGTATAGTTAAACCAGGATTGATTCCAAAGTTCTTCATTCTTTTACTAATTCTAATGTTATTTATTTATTTTTTTAAGTTTATTTATTTTGAGAGAGAGCGTGAGCGGGAGACGGGCAGAGAGAATTCAGAGAGACACAGAATCCAAAGCAGGTTCCAGGCTCTGAGCTGTCAGCACAGAGCCCACCGAGGGGCTTGAACTCACGAGCTATGAGATCATGACCTGAGCCAAAGTTGGCAGCTCAACCGACTGAGCCACCCAGGCGCCCTTATTTATTCTATTTTTAAGAGAGAGAAAGCAGGAGCCAGGGAGGGCCAGAGAGAGAGAAAGGGAGAGAATCTCTGCCCACCAGCCCAAAGCCCGATGCGGGGCTCAAACTCACGAAACTGTGAGATCATGCCCTGAGCCAAAACCAAGAGTCAGAGGCTTAACTGACTGAGTCGCCCAGGCACGCCCCCATTCTCTTACTAATTCTAAAACAAAGATAATTGGGTCCTAAGTGAAAGCCCTAAAGGCATTTGAAAAAATGTGCAAGAGTGCTTACGTAGTTGGCAGCATCTGTCTTTTAAAACCCCATTTCCTTGTTTGCAGGTGTGTTCCGGATAGAGGAGGTGGCGAACCCTGGGGCTTCCGGATAAGTGAGCAGGTGTCTCTTTGGGTGAGCTTGCACATGGGCATGGGTTTGTGGGAGCCACTCTGCGTGCAGAGCCCACGTGGGTGCTTCCAGGCCTCTTGTGCAGCGGGGTGAGCCCTTCTCAGAGCTGAAGTAACAAGCCTGAGCTGAGCCTTCTTTTTAGGCGCAGAAGGGAGCCCACTGCCTCCCCTCAGAGTCTCCAGGGACAGGTCAGCAGAGGCCGCCATGTTTCTTCAGGCTCCTTTAGGCCCAGTTTCTTCCTTCTGCTGAATCCTCCTTTCCTGTGGGTTTTCTTCCCTGCAGCCAGTGCACCGCAGGGTAGGCTCTTCTTTGGTTTTACTCAACTACCACGGACTCAGGCATTTGGTGTAGGCCCCTGGGGCACGAGAGGAGGGAGGATTCACAGCAGCTGAACACAGAGAACAAAGTTAAATGAAGCTCAACCGCTATTTTCAAGGGTCCTGGGATGTCTCCACCACCAGAGTTTCTCACTGTTCATTCTTTAGGAGCCAAGGCCCTTCCCTTGTCCCTCCAGGTCCTATATTCCTCCCTTGTCTCAGAGCCAGCTCTCACCTCCTCATCCTCCAACTCCTGTTTATTTCCTCTCCAGAGATGTCCAGCTCCCCACCTCCAACCAATATTATCTCCAAGCCTAACTCTGCAGGTCCCAAGACTCCCTGAGGTGTTCTGCTGAACATTAAGACCATTGCTTTCAGATTCTGGCAACATCATGGACTGAACCAACACTGATACCTCTCTTGTTGAAAACACCAAGAAATGTAGAGTAAAATATTAACTGAAAGATAATAGAACCGCAGTGGAGCTTGAAGAATGGGTGGGGAAACATCCAGGTGTCTGGTGTATGGAACGGATTTGCAGTCAGAGTTGAGCTGGATATATGGGCCATGATGACTGGGGCAGAAGAATCAATGCCCTCCAAGGGTCAAGGGACATGGCCTTAAGTAGAAATGGAATGGAGACCCTATATAAGCTAGAACAGTGGGAGGGCTGCCCCTCAGGAAAGAATCTATCCACCAACCTAGAGAACTGACAGTGAATCTTGTCTTGGCTTAGGGCTCCAGGAGAAAAGATTCCTAGGAAAATCAAAACTTAAAACTGGAACTGTTCGGGGCACCTGGGTGGCTCAGTCGATTGAGCGCCTGGCTTTGGCTCAAGTCATGATCTAGCGGTTTGTGGGTTCAAACCCCACGTCAGGCTCTGTGCTGACAGCTAGTTCAGAGCCTGGAGCCTGCTTCGGGTTCTGTGTCTCCCTTTCTCTCTGACCCTCCCCTGCTCATGCTGTCTCTCTCTCAAAAATAAATTTAAAAAAACATTTAAAAACTAAAAATAAAAAGCTGGAACTATTCATGGAAGTAGCATCTAAATTTACGCTGCCCATGGGGCAAAGAATTCCCAAATTGAAATTTTAACACAAAAATATTCCCTTTGGGGGCTCCTGGGTGGCTCAGTCAGTTAAACTAGTCCAACTCTTGATCTCAGCTCAGATCTGGATCTCAGGGTCATGAGTTCGAGTCCTGCATTGGACTCTGTGCTAGGCGTGAAGCCTGCTTTAAAAAATAAAAAGGGGCACCTGGGTGGTTCCGTTGGTGAAGCATCTGACTATTGATATCGGTTAGGGTCCTGATCTTGCAGTTGTAGGATTGAGCCCCGTGTCGGACTCTGTCCTGAGCGTGAAGCCTGCTTGGGATTCTGTCTCTCCCTCTGCCCCTCCCCCTGCTCTCTTTCTTCTCTCTCTCACTCTCTCTCTCAAAAATAAATAAATCTAAATTTTATTTATTTTTAAAGTGTTTAAAAATTTTTTTCTTATGTTTTTTATTTATTATTGAGACAGAGAGAAACAGAGCATCAGTAGGTGAGGGGCAGAGAGAGAGGGAGACACAGAATCTGAAGCAGGCTCCCGGCTCTGAGCTGTCAGCACAGAATCCGATGTGGGGGTCGAACCCACAAACCGTGAGATCATGACCTGAGCTGAAGTTGGTCGCTTAACCAACTAAGTCACTCATGAACCCCAATAAACTTAAATTTTTAAAAAATCTCCTGATAAGCCCTTGGGGAAATTGTAGAAATAAATACAAAACAGGTCTCTGAGGCCATTTTCACAACTCAGGACACACAGGACTCCCACAGAACAAAACAGCGTCACTGAAGATGAGGTCACAAACACCAGTGATAAATCATCTACTGTGAAGGAGAGTCAGCAAGTGTAGTAAATAGAAGAGTCATTATCTCCAAGAATTGGGGATGATACAACAAGTTGAAAAAGATACCAAATCAGGATATTAAAATAATTAAAAATATAAAGGAAGGAATAAAAAGAATAGTGAAAGAACAGGATACTTTGAAAAAGAACAGATTGAATGGATGAAATTTTGCTAGAATGGAAAAAAGATACGAATCTTCAGATTGAAAAGGCACACTGGGTCCTGGGTAGGATAAATTAAAATAAATCCACATATAGACGCAGCAGAGCACCAAAGATAATCTTAAAAGCAATCAGAGAGGAAACATGGCAAAAATTACATGGATTGGCAACAACTTGCCCACAATAATGGAGGCCATAAGATAATCCATGTATAAATCCTCACAGTCATTTATTTGGGCACCGCTCTATTTATTGCAGCATTATTTACAATAGCTAAATGATGGAAGCAGCCCAAGTATCCATCTATCTAGATGAATGGATAAAGAAGATGTGGCATTTGTATTCAATGGAATATTACCCAGCCATAAAAAGAATTAAATTTTACCATTTGCAACAACATGGATGGATCTAGAGAGTGTAACGCTAAGTGAAATAAGTCAGTCAGAGAAAGACAAATATCATATGATTATACTCCTATGTGGAATTTAAGAAATGAAACAAATGAACAAAGGGGAAATAAAGAGACAAACCAAAAGACAGATTTTTTTTTAAAGCAGACTCTTAACTATAGAGAATAAACTGTGGGTTACCAGAGGCCAGGTAGGCAGGGGGCTGGGGGAAATGGCTGAAGGGGCTAAGAGCACACTTACCGTGATGAGCACTGAGTAATGTGTAGAATTGTTGAATCACTGTATTATATACCCAAAACTAAAAAACACTGTATGTTAATTATATGGGAATTAATATGTTTAAAATTAAAAATACATCAAAAATGTCACTGATTTATACCACCACCAATGATAATAAATAATTTGAGACGTTAAAACTAAGATGAAATAAAATATTAGATAACAATGCGTGGGAAATGAGAGGTGGGTAGTTGAAGTTGAAGCTTTTAAGATCCTTGGCATTATTTGGGACGAGCATAAAGATACGGATTAATTTCATCCCTTGTTAAGTCGGATGTGCCTGATAGAGATGTAAATTAACCACTAAAAGAATAAAAACCCAGTATGCAATATCCAAAGCAGTACAGGGAGAAGAGGTGAGCGTAAACAAAATTTGATCCATCTACCAGAAGCTAGCAAAAGGAGGAAAGAAGCAAAGCAAGAACATGCTGAGTGTAAGATAAATAAAAGAACAAGTTATGAAATATATCAATAATAACAAGGTATGTAAAAGGACTAAATTTGCCACTTACATAGCAGAAACTCTTGGACTACATTTTTACAGCTCTAGCTATATGCTGTTTATAGGAGATATGTCTAAAACAGAATGATACAGAAATTTGGGAAATATTTTTGTATTAAGCAGATACGAATCAAAAGAAAGATAATGTAGCAATCGGGATAGTAGACGAAGGTCATTAATAGGTAAAAAGGAGTCACTATACAATGATGAAAAGAATAATTCACCAATAGATTAAATCCTGAACCTGACTGCACCTAATGTCTGCAGAATATACATGACAAAATGGGGAGCCTGGGTGGCTCAGTCCATTAAGTGACTAACTTCGGCTCAGGTCATGATCTTGCAGTTGTGGGTTCAAGCCCTGAGCTGGGCTCTATGCCGACAGCTCAAAGCCTGGAGCCTGTTTCTGAATCTGTGACCCTCTCTCTCTCTCTGCCCCTCCCCTGCTCTCTCTCTCTCTGCCCCTCCCCTGCTCTCTCTGCCCCTCCCCTGCTCTCTCTGCCCCTCCCCTGCTCGTGCGTGCTCTCTCTCAAAAATAAACATTAAAAAGAAAAAAACCCAACAACCCTTGAATGTTTGAAATACTAAAAAAAAAAAAAAAAAGAAAAGAGAGAAAAGTCTCTTATGGTTTGCCTCCCTCTCTGTTTGAAACTATTTTTTTCCTCATAGTGGCCGATTTTACTTATATTTTTTACTTACAAAAAAATTTATTTTGAGAGAGAGAGAGTGGGGGAGGGGCAGAGAGAAGGGGAGACAGAACAGTGGCAGATTTTAAACAAAGTGCTATCAACCCCAGGTCTCCCTTGCCCAAATCACAGAAGCTTTAAGATTACAATCTTTCCTTTAACATCATCTAATTCTAGACATAATTCCTTCACCCGCCAGCACCTGGAACCTGAAGGAAGGGGTACATATTTTCGTCACCCTGTGTGAATACTGCACACTTGTTAGACAGCAGAAATGTACATAGCCAGATGTTTTTATTGAAATAGTCATTTTTTCCTCTCTGCTACAAATGCATGAGCCTCAAGGGGCAGCAGCTGTCCAAGGATTTCCCTTAAACATAAAGGAGCATCTATTTTACACTCAGGGTAGCTGTGCTCCTTCAGACACCGGGTTGCAGGGATACCTGGGGGGCTTAGTCAGTTAAGTACCGACTATTGATCTCAGCTCAGGTCAGGATTTCACAGGTCGTGGGATGGAGCCCCAAGCTGGGGTCTGTGCTGAAGCGCAGAGCCTGCTTGGCATTCTCTCTTTCCCTCTCTTTCTGCCTCCCTTTCTCTCTCTCTTTCCAAATAAACTTTAAAGAAACCCTTTATATTAAAAAAAAAAACACTAGGTTGCAGTAATCTGAGTTTTTGTAAATTAAATCCTATTCCTCGGCACATAGATGGTTAGATGTATACTGCATATTCACATACTATAAATTCGCAAAGGGGAGTTCTTTAATTATTTTTAATTTTTTTAAGTGTTTTAAATTTATTTTTGAGAGACAGAGTGAGCAGAGGAGGGACACACAGAATCTGAAGCAGGTTCCATGCTCTGAGCTAGCTGTCAGCACAGAGCCTGATGCGGGGCTCGAACCCACGAACCGTGAGATCATGACCTGAGCAGAAGCCAGATGCTCAACCGACTGAGCCACCCAGGCGCCCCAGGGGAGTTCTTTAAAAAACCTTAAATGTTATCTTATCCAACCTCTGGTTTACAGAGAAGCAAATGAGACAGAGCCGATGAGCTTCCCAGGGCCCGCTGGCCAGTGTGGTGACTGAGGGGCACCAGCACCAGCTTTCTGACTTCAGAATTGCATTGAATTTCACGTCACAAAAACCCAAGGATGGCGGCTTAACCACACGGGGGCTCATTTTGTTCAAAGGGCAAGAAGCCCTGGAGTGGGAAGTCCAGGCTGTTCAGCTGTTCAAGCAAATCATCAAGGCCCTGTCTGCTCCCTTCGCAAGTACTTTCTTCCTTATAGTTTCAAGAGAGTTGCCTTACCCTGCAGCACCTTCCAAGCAGGAAGAAAAAGGAAGTGACAAAGAGGAAGGGACAGAGCCTCTAACAGGAAAGTCAAACCCTCCTAGAAACCCCCTGCTGACTTCTGACATCTCATTGACCAGCACAAGGTCTCCAGGCTTCCTCTAGCTGCAAGGGATGCTGGGAATTTATTTACTTAATTTTGCCGACTCCATCAAAAGCAGGGTCCCGCCAAGTACTTCATTAACAAAAATTAGCCCATTCCTTAATTGCCTGCTCTTTCTAGGCCCCTGGCTCAAGCCCTCACCCCTAGGTACTTCCCAAATTAGGATTTTTTTTCTCCCTCATGTTGTCTTCACTGCATCACATGGTAGCTCTCCACAACTTTCACTGAAAACTAAATTGTCAACTTTCTGAAATCAGGGACTATAGTAAGGATGAAAATGAGCTCATGTAGGAAAGCACTTGTGAAGTCTTCTGGGCCACACATATACAAGGTGGAATTTTTATTGTCAATATCCACATCAATACGTTTTGCACAATCCAGCCCCCCCCCATGGTGGCTCTGTCTTTGCACATGTATGTGTTCAGCACGTGTATGCTCTATCGTTTAACACACCACACGGGCATTTCCCCTCCCTCCTCCTCCACCCCCTCCAGTTTCTGCTGGATGTACAAGAGCTCAGGCGGCAGGGCCAGCCTCTAGGTATCAGGGATGCCCTCTCCAGTGGAGAAAAGCAGCCCAAGGGGAGTGAGACTCCCCCAGCCTAGTAGCACTTCCTGATGTCCAGCACAGTCCCTGGGACGAGCCTGACAGGCCTCTGTATGAAGCCCGGGGATACGGGGCGGGCTATGGGAGAGGGTGAAGTGGAGAGGCTAGGGCAGACTAAGCTGGACGGGGGACTGAAGCAGCACCAAGTGTGAATGAGGACTAGAGAAGGCCTTTATCCCCCAGAAACCAAAGCCTACAATGCTCCACCCGGGTCTGTAAGGCCCTGCCCACCCCTGGGCCAGATGCAGTTCTGTTCAGCTGTGAGAAGAGAGCAGGATGCAGGCTGTAAGGTGAGTGACCCACCCGAGACTGATTTTTCACACATTGATCACACTGTCTTCACATCCGGACGAAGGTGTTTCCATTTGACAGATAAGAAGAGTGAGGCCCAGAGGCCAAATAGCGGGTAAGGGCCACACAGTAAGTGGCAGGACGGGGTGGGGAGTTGGTCTGATGCTGAGCCCCTCCTCTTTTACTGAAGACGGGTGCTGTGCCTCATCCCTGAAGTGGCAAGTGGCTGAGGCAGCAGGGGTCAGACAGGAGGGAGGAAGCCCTACAAGCTGAGGGGCCTGGTTGCCACCCTCCCATCTGTGGCTCCCGCCTCCCCCTCCACAGCCAGCAGGAGCAATTCTATGGAGTGCCGGGCTCCCATGGGCTCCCCACTTCAGGGCAGAATCCTCAACTCCTCCATCTGGGGGCCATCAGAGAAAGCTCCCCAGAATACAGCAGACCAAGACTGAGACCTGAAGCCCCCCTCTGCCTCCCAATCCCCCTGTGCTTGCTGGGAATCGGAGCTTGCCCAGCTCTCTCTCCAGACCAGGGGGCCCTGCATCCCTAGGCCCTCCTGCCTTCCCAGGGGCCACAGAGCCTCCCCCTTCCCTGTCTCCCTCCCCAGTGGTCCTCTGGCACGGTGGTTGGTCCTGAGTTGTGTGCAGGGAGAATGGGACAGAGTGGGGGTGGGAACAGAATGCCAGGGAGGCTGAGCCCAAGCCCTATCCTTTTACCTGCTGACCCTTTCCCAGAGAGGAGGCGTGACATATTCAAAGGCTCTAGACCAAGCGTCCTCGGGTCCTTGCAGCCCTGACTGCACAGGCTTTTATGAGAAAGCAAATCATAAGAAAACCATCTCCTTGGGAAGACTTTGTTGGGACAGAAACTGCAGAGTGGTGCCAATCCTGGCCTGTCTCCATGTCACCATGTACAGAGTGGACAACGGCATTGAATGCTAAATCCCTGTGCAGAGCCTCAGTCCACAGTGCGGCTCCTCTACTTGGCAGTGACAGCAACAGAGATAGCGCCTCCATTTCTAGAGCACACGGGCTCCTCTTTCTAGTGCCTGTCATGATCGAGAGAGGTATTGCTGTATGTATGTTACAGATAAGGAAACTGAGGTTACTGAGGTTAGGTAACTTGACCAAGGTCACGTATTTAGAAAGTGGTGGAACTTTTCAAAATACTAAGTTGGGGAAATGCTCGCCATTTGTAGAGACGTTTTCGATAAAGCCTAAGAACCCAGGTTTCCAGTTAACCCTCACTTACCCAGAAAAATCAATTCCCCAGAATGCCCCACATATTCGTGCATGTTGTGCCTGCCAGCTCTTGGGTTTTTTGATTAACAGAGCTCTTGATAGGGGCGCCTGGGTGGCTCAGTCCATTAAGCGTCTGACTTCGGCTCAGGTCATGATCTTGACCAGCTCATGAGGTTGAGCCCTGCATCGGGCTCTGTGCTGAGCTCTCAGAGTCTGGATCTTGCTTAGGATTCTGTGTCCCCCTCTCTCTCAGCCTTTCCCCTTCCCTCTCAAAAAAAAAAAAAAAATATATATATATATAAAAGGAAACCGAGCTCTTGATGAACAGGCCAGACCGATGCTGAAAATGTACAGAAGCCAGTAACTATATTCTCATATCCTTGGAGACCCCCAAGGAAAAGGTAGCAAAACCTACTCCTTTTGGAGCAACCGAAGGGAAGGGAAGGGGCAGGAAGCATCCACTACCCACAGAGGGCACAAGCATCCTTTTGGGTCCCCTCTCCAACCCCTGGCTCCCAGGAGCAGCTGACCCAGGGTTGAGAGGCCACCTCCCTGTACTCATTGCAATGTCGAGGGAAGAGCAAGAGAGTGGCAGGCACAGGATAGTGCAGTCAGCCACCAGTCTGCAGCGTGGCGTTGAGCAGGGACCTTTCCTCCTCTCGAGCTTTGCTTTTCCATCTGTAAAATCAGGAGTCAGCAAACTTTTTTATCACAAATATTTTCTTATGTTTACTTAGTTTTTGAGAGAGAGAAAGAGACAAAGCATGGGTGGCAGAGGGGCAGAGAGAGAGGGAGACATAGAATCAGAAGCAGGCTCCAGGCTCTGAGCTGTCAGCAGAGCCCGATGTGGGGCTAGAACTCATGGCCCCAAGAGATCATTACCTGAGCCGGAGTTGGACGCTCAATCAATTGAGCCACCCAGGTGCCCCAGGAGTCAGCGAACTTTTAATGTAATATTCAGATAGTGAATATTGTAGGCTTAAAGTCTCAGTCATATTTTTTTTAGTTTTTTTTCTTAAGTAATCTCTACACCCAACGTGGGGTTCAAACTTACCACCCTGAGATGAAGGGCACCCACATATTCTTTTTTTCAAAGATTTTCTTTCTTATTTAAGTTTATTGATTTTAAGAGAGACAGAGACAGTGAGCAGGGGGAAGGGCAGAGAGAAAGGGAGAGAGAATCCCAAGCAGGTTCCGCACTGTTAGCACAGAGCTTGACACAAGGCTCGAACCCATGAACCATGAGATCAAGACCTGAACTGAAACCAAGAGTCGAACATTTAACCAACTGAGCCCCCCAGGAGCTCCCATATATATATATATATATATATATATTTTTTTTTTTTTTTCCACACAACCCTTTAGGGGCACTTAGGTGGCACAGTCCGTTGAGCATCTGACTCTTGATTTCAGCTCCGGTCATGATCTCATGGTTCATGAGTTCAAACCCCACGTCGGGGGTCCTGCACTGATGGTGTGGAGCTTGCTTGGGATTCTGTCTCTCCTTCTCTCTGCTTCTCCTCCACTTGAGCACTCTCTCCCTCTCTCTCAAAAATCAATAAAAAACAAAAAAAAAGTTAAAACAAATAAATAAAATAAAACAACCCTTTAACAATGTAAAACCCTACAAAAATGGAACCAGGCCAACAAGGTTTCCAAGAATGTACCATGATAAGGCAGAACCACCTCTGCACCCCCGCCTACCTCTAGGTTCTCATTCAGCTCCTTAAAACGGAGATGCTCCCACCTTTCTCCCAGGAGCAGAGTTTCTCTTCAGCTCTCTCAGAATGAATGGTCACCCCCTGCTCTAAACCATTTATAATAGGAACATATTTCATGTCAGTATCAGCGGCCGCTCCCTGGTGCCTTCCCCCTTTTCCAGACTTCCCTGTAACTTAGCAACTACAGAGGGATAATGCCAGGTGTTCTGACACCAGTGGCCCAGCCCTGCCAGCCTCACCCACTGGCACCGCCCTGCAAGGGGTGGGGGTGTCTATGCACCTGTGTCCTCCTCACTTGTTTAGCTGACCCCGCATGTCCCTGACCTTGGCCATGTTCTGTGCTTGTCCTTGTGTGTGGTGTCCGTCAGCCAGGCCCTCTATGCCACCGCCGTCTTGTGTCCATAGGATCATCTGCTTGAGAGCAGCTGTGTGGCTGGCCCTGCCCGGGAGCTCACGATGGTCCTGCTTACAGGGCGAATTTTGTGCTGAGGTGCTGAGCTGGGCTGAGGGGGCAGTGCAGCCGGCCCAGGCCAGGTGTTCTCGGTGAGAAGATGAGCCATCAGCATCTCCTTTCCACACCTGTCCTAAGGTCAGAATGAACTTGAGTCCAGCAGACTACCTGAGCCAGAGAGTTTCTGTGACTGCAAAGGCTGGGCAGTTGAGTTGGGGTCCAAGGGGTCAAATCCAGAAACTGGATGAGGAGAGCCCCCGAGGCCCCACCTGGCCCATCGCACCCTGGCAGTCCAGCCTGAAAAAAATGATGAACTACTATGTATACATCAATGTTTCTCTCCTGGTTAATGACAGTTCAAAAAAAATAATAAATCTCATTATTTGGGCCTCACTGTGTCCACTAGGATGCTGGCCAGAGGGCTAGCGCTGCAGAGCTAAGGGCCCTGGAAGTGACGTTGAGTGTAGGGGGCTGTGTCAAGGATGTCGAACCTACTTGAGTGATTCTTTTCAAGTTGGTTTTAAGCTGGTCTCTATGGTGGGAAGCCAGGCCTGTTGGAAGAGGGGGTAGAGGCCCCCAGGAGTGTCAATATGAGACTTCCAGGGAAAATTCTGAAGAGCTTCATACCTCTACCCCCAGGAGGGTGTACAGGCATTTGCAAACTGATGTAGAGGGAACAGAGGATGCAAACACACAGAAGCATGAGGGTCTTGTTGAATGAGCGGAGAAGGGTGGAGGCAGGGCAGGGCTTACTGGAGTGAGTAGATGGAATTTTTCATCCCTGCCGGAGCACCCCTGCCATCTGGGCCCAAAGGAGGATCCCTGGAAGGCCCCAGACGCCCGACGGAGCCTGTGGGACTGGAGGAAGCACCTTTTCCCCAGCCAGCCCTTTCTGGCCTGAGCCCTTCCTGGCCCCCTTTCTGGGGAAAAGAACTATGTGGGGACACGGGGCTTTCATCGAAGCCCGAGGGGCCAGCGAGGCTCAGGCCCAGGAGCTCCCTGCCTGGCAGTAATTTGGGTCCCTGAGAAATATTGGCGGCCTTGGCTAACCGAATTATTCTTTCGGTTTGAACCAGCTCTCCCTTTTGACTCAGATCCAGCTGGGCAAGGAAAGCGCTTTCCGAAACTCCCGCCCCGTCCTGCCAGCCCAGAGGGAGAGGGCGGGGCGCGGCGCAGCGCGGCCGCTCGGAGACAGGCTCCGCCCGCAGTTGGGGGCCTGGGGTCCCCTCCCCCTCCCCCCCACCCCCGCGCCGCCCAGCCCTACTCAGTAGGACTGGCCCGTGCTCCGCTGGGCGCCCGCTGGAGCACCGGAGGACTGGGGCGCGAGCCCGGTTCACCAAGCACGTGCTTAAGGCACCAAAATAGAAAAAGAAAATACTTGGAAAGAATCTGATATTTCCAAATGAGCATCGAAATCGCCTTACGGGAAAAGTCAGTCTTGTGGGACTTCTTTACACTAATTTAACCGTTCAGAGTTGTTTTTATTTCAAATTACGCCAGGGAGTGGGCATCCTGATCTTTTTCGGGGTGTAATGTCTACTCCCCCACCCCCCACCGCCCAGCGCTGTCCCCAGGGGGCCTCAGGCTCGGTGCCTCTTTAGCGGCACCCCATGTCAAATATTTTCAAGTCCCCATGTCAAATCCCTGGGGCCACAGGGCCGCCCAGCTGTTATTTTGCAGAATTTCTCTCGCGGCTGCCCACTAGCAATTTTGCTTAATGCTCCTGCCACTGACTCACAAGGGGAGGAGGGGATTTCTGAGCTGTTTCAAAACTTAACCAGAATAGGAGGGGGTTCATGCCGCCCTTGTTTATTTTTTCAGAAAAGCCCCCAAAGCGAACAAAATATGACACATACAACAGAAGGGAAGGTGGGGTGGGCAGGGGCCTTCCAGGGCCAAACCGCCTGTCTGTTTATTAGAGCTGGACCTGGAGCCCAGGCTTCCTGTCTTTCTTCCCGGAGGCCTGGCTCATACCATGCCTGCTGCTTTGCTCTGGGCTTTGGAGAAGAGCTGGCATTTATGGACAGCTTCCTCCTACCATGCACGGTTCTAAGCTCTTTATAAGAAACAGAGCTCATCAAGCGTGCACACTTGCACTAGGAGGTGTGAGGGCTATTATTATGTTATCCCCATTTTACAGATGAGAAAACTGAACGTTAAGAACATCACTGACTTATGGAGAAAGATCCTGCTCAGTCACAGCGGGCCCCAGACTCATCAGAGCGAGGCTCCTGGGTGTCTGGAACTTCCCTATTGCAGAGGCCAGCGGGTTCAGAGGTTGGGGACGCGGAGATTCTGAAGGAATTGAGGATGTGTTGCCCTGAGTGGCATCCAGGGCCCCAGATCTTGCTCACTGCCACCACGGAGGGTCCACCAGCGGGAGAGATATCCAGTGTGGGGGCTCTGATCCAAGCTGCCAGCCTGGGGCCAGAGGGATGGAGTGACCACCAGACCTGCAGAGTTACCCAGCCCTGGAACTCCAGGAAGGAGGGGTGTGTGTGACCTGAAGGTCAAAATATAGAGTTTCTGCCCTTAAAAATTAGGAAGTGTTGGGGCGCCTGGGTGGCTCAGTCAGTTAAGCATCTGGTTTCCGACTTCGGCTCAGGTCATGATCTCACGGTTCATGGGTTCGAGCCCCGAATCGGGCTCTGTGCTGACAGCCAGCTCAGAGCCTGGAGCCTGCTTCGGATTCTGTGTCTCCCTCTCTCTCTGACCCTCCCCTTCTCATGCTGTCTCTCTCTGTCTCTCAAAAGTAAATAAAAAACATTAAAAAAATTTAAAAAAAATTAGGAAGTGCTGCCCTGGGGAAGGCCTAGATGGTGTATGGTTATGAGAGAGGCAGTGGGAGCAGGTGGAAACAGATATCCTGCCCTTTCTCTCTTCCTTGCCCTCCTTCAGCCCCTTCTGTGGATCTTCATCGCACACCTGCTACGCGCTTGCCCTCAGTGGCCTCTCACTTGCTCCTCTTCCTTCCCAATTCCTTTTTTCGCCAATGGAGATCTCCTGGCCAGTGTGGGACCTCAGACAAGTCCTTTCCATCTCTCAACATCAGTCTCTCTGGAAGAGCAGTGGCCTGAGCGCTGTGGCTCTGCCAGCAGATGGTGCAGGCCAATGGGAAGGACCATCCCTAACTGGGGGATAGAGCCTCCGTGGATGCTGGACAGTCACACACAATGACATGGGACTGCCTGCAAGGGCAAGTGTGGCAAATGTCACAGCAGAGGTATATGCTGGGAGCCCTGGGACCTAGAAGGGATGTGGATTCCTGCTTCATGATGAGCCTTGGAAGATGAGCAGAGGTTCCTGGGTGGACATGGCGGGACCTACTGAGCCAGGGAAGGGCACACAGGCACAGAGGGAACAGCACGCACAAACACTTGGTGTCAGGAACAGTGCATACAGCACTGGGAATACAGTCCTCTGGCTATATTGCAAGATTTGTCAGGGAGGGGTAAATGTCAAGCCGCCACCATGCCCAAGAGCTGGCCCAATGCCCAAAGAAGCCACCTACATGTGGCCTTATGTCTTCAGCTGTGGCTAGTACCAGTGGTCGGACCTGCCGAGGCCAAGGTGGAGGGAAGTCAGTTGCAACAGCAAAATCCCACAAGGCCCGTCCTATGGCTGAAGAAACCAAGGCACAGATGGGCAGCTAGGGAGAGGCAGGACGGCTGGATGACCATCTTCCCCTCCAGGGTGTCCAAGGTAGGTCAACATGGTGCCCCAGATATGGAGAAGGAAGGTCCAGGGGCTGTGGACTCTCTAGTACAGCTGAGTGTGTCCATATGTGTATGTGTTCCTGTGTGTGAGCTAGGGGCTCCTCTGCACACAGGATGCGTGTGCAAATGCACAGGTTTGTACACATGGGCTTGGGTACACAGAAGCAGAAAGGATCTATGGTGGGTGTGGGGAGAATTTGAGCTTTTGGTTGGCAGAGCGGGAAGGAAGGAAGGCCTGAGGTGCAGGCAGGACCATTTGGATCTGAGTTCCCCTGGGCTTCTCCCTGCCAGGCACTGCTTCAAACATTGTTGGGATGTTCGGAAGGGAGGAGAGGCCTCACCAGTGGCCGTTGCAGGGTAGGTAATACCGAGATGATGAGTGCAGAGGCCTGGCCTTCAGGCATGGGATTAGGTGTGAGGAGCCATCAGGAGAGCAGGAAACGTCCAACTGACCTAAGTTCTGGGAGCAAAAGGGTCCCAGAAAACTCCAAGCCTGGAAGTTTTAGTTTTGATGTTAGCAGGGTCCCATGCATTCCTCTGGGGAGCAGGAACTAAAGCAGCTTCCTCTAGCCCAAAGCCCAGGCTTGAAGCACTGAAGAGGCTGATGGAGCCTTCTCAGGTTGGAGATGACTCACTTACCTTGCCCATAATTCCTCCCGGCGTCCTGTCTAGACCCTAAGACCCCACCAGAGACTTCAAGACTTTGAAGCTACTACCTGAAAACTTAGAAAATCTGATCAGGAGGGGAGTCTCAGGGCCCGGACCAGATCACCAAGAACAAGGCCTGAGGGGAAATTCGGCCTAGGTCTCCCGTGGGGAGCACACCGGGCAGGGCTGTGCAGAAGGGCCATTGGGGAAGATGCCTGTTGTGCAAAGAGATAGTTGCGGTGGGGGAAGAGGGTTGATTAAATATTCACTTCTTTCTTCTCCCGACTCAGAAGCACACTGCATTTGCCCTGGCTGTTTTCACATAACACCACCAGCACAACAGAATGGTCATTTGTTGGAGGCCTATTTTATTTCTACCTTCATATTAATCTTGCAAGGTAAGTATTGTTAACCTTGTTTTACACGTGGGGAAATTGAAGATGAGAGATCGTGAGGAAGTCATGCTAGCTCTCCTGCAAACGGGGCCACCAGGACGGGAAAACAGCCTGGCTGGCTTCAGAGCCTGGGCAATTCCCACTCCAGTAGCCCGGCTGAGACCGAATGCAGCCTCCTGGGAACTTGTGAACTGGTCTGTGCATCCCCTTGTCCTTTGGCTGAATGAATGAATGAATGAATGAATGAATGAATGAATGAATGAAAAAATATATAATAAAAGGGCCTAACTCACTGCCAAGAGTGAATGTGTGTAAGGAGCTTAGAGCTGGCCCTGGCCTGCCTCAAATTTTCAGTCTCTCTAAGCTTCAATTATTCTATGCTGCCTTGGGGGCCAGTGGGCAGTCTCAGGGCCCCAGCAGCTTTCCCTGGTAAGGATCTGGGTTAGGGCCACGAGTGGGAGGAGACCTGTGTCTGGCTGGCAGCTGGCACTCACCTCATGTTGCTGCCCCTGGAGGGGTCTCAGACAACAGGTTCTAGATGCGAAGAGGCAGCTTCTTGATCAGATAGCTCTCCCCAATTCAACACAATCCTGCCCTCAGGACTCCAGAAGCTGTGCTGGTGGTCATCGCCACACCCATTACTTTGCTGCAAGTTTAAGGGAATTCTCAGGAGATCGGGGACCCTCCCCCCTTTCCCTTTCCCTTTCCCCAATCCCCAACCCCTCACTCCGACAGTAGGCCTGCAGCTGCCTGGGATATGAATTCTGGAAACCGGGAGCTGAAGAAAAGAGAACCCCTCTGGCCTACTCCTCCCCGCCACCATTCACTTTGCAGGGCTGCCTCCAAGAGGGACACCGATTCTTCCGACAGGGGGCAGCCCCAAACTTTCCCCGAAGTCCTTACCAACGTAGTAAACTGAGGACTGGCGGGACGCGAACCCGCCCACCTCCCGCCTCCACCTCCTTCGCCCCCGACCCCTCTAACTGGCTGGCTGCCCCAGCCCAGGGTCCAGCTGTCAAGGCCCTGGCATCCAGCCCCGCCCCGGGGTAGGGCAGAGCAGCAGAGGCGCGCCAGCCGCGCCCCCTCCTGGCTGGGCTCCCGGCCGGACCTCTGGAGCCTGCTTCTCCCCCTCTGATGTAAACTGATATTTTAATTCTCTTACAAGGAATGGTGTTTAGAGAAATGACTTAACCGGATTACTCATCGTCTATAATGACTTGGCCTGGCTCCGAGGCTATTCCTAGACATGACGCTTGAGGCTTTGATTCTTTCTTTCTCCGCTTGTGCTACCTTTTTTTTTTTTAATACCAAGAAATTACAGCCTAGTGCTCGCGGCGGTCCCGCCCCTACACACCCCTCGCACAGCATCCTGGGAGACGTAGTTCTCCCCTAGCCGGTCCGTCGCGCTGCACCCCAGCTTTCCGCATCTCGGCCAGGTGCAGGCGTGCGGCGGGGTCCGTACTGGGAGCCTGCCTGTGATAGGGAACCCTGCAGGAGAAACCCCTGTTGCGCGGTAATTGGGCAAGTCACTTAACCCGTATGTGACTTGGTTTACTCCTCTGTCAAATGGGAGACAGTAGTAGAACATCGTGTTGAAGAGACAACGGAGATCTTATTTTTAGTAAAAGGGCTGCACAGGGCCCACGTTTTAAGAAGTCTTTGTTCTGTGCGTATGTCCTGACCTCCAGTTTATTTACTTACTTTGTGACACAAAGAACCAGGCTTCAGTTATTCCTGTCCCTAGGACTTACCTGGGACCTAGCGCAGAGTGGGCCTTTCTTTACGACTTACTGTTTGCAGATGAGCCTCCGAGGTTGTCCAGCACTTAATGCTCTGCTCCTCAGCGTCCCCAACTGTAATATGCGGCTAAATACAGTGTCCACATCACAGGGTTGAGATGATACTAAGTGACATAATTAACCTAACATGCTTGGTGTATTGTCTGATAAACACTGGTCCAAGGCATTGTACCCTCCTAGGGCCAGACTATGGCTCAGTAACTGTGTGAAGAAATTCTCTGCAGTCTATGAGGTTGGCAGGCTACATCTTCTGATCCAAAAGATGAGGGCTTTGTTCTGGTTGTGGCTACTTCCTCAGTGTCTAGCCCAGTGCTGGCACATAGTAGGACCAACAACAAATGTTGGATATATGAGACATTACTCCTGCTTTCTAGATGGGGAAGCTGAGGCTCCAACAGGTCAAGTGATTTGCTCAAGGCCACATAGCTGGGCTACCTGAGTAGGGATGGAAACCCCAATTTTTTCTGTCATCCCCCTCCCCCATACACAGGGGAATTGGCTTTCACCCTTCAGGCTCAGGAAGGGCAGAATAAGCAGGTGTCCACCCAGCTAGGACCGTGGTGGGGTGGAGGAGCTCCCAGATGGGGCAAGGCCTAACAAAGGAAGTTAGTTGTTCCAGAATCAGCTGAAGAGCTTGGCTAAGGGGTGGGGTGGCGGGGGTGGGGTTAGAGTGAACAAGCAGTTGGGTGTAGACAGGGCTCCCTGCACGGATAAAGCTTGGGGAAGCTAGTTTTCATGTGCCCTGGGGGAAAGTGGCCAAAATTCTTCCGGCTGGAAGTTGGGCCCTTGGCGAACTCCATCTTGGCTGGATCCCTGCCCCAGCACCACACCTCCTCACTCCCTCACCCCCAGCAGGTCCCCAAAGGCTGAAAGCTATTCTTGGCTTTTTCTAAAAGAGGCATTTGAAGCCATGAGCCAATTTTTTCCATTCCTGAGCTTGGGTATCATCTATTTTGGGCGTTTGTTGTTTTCCATGAGTTGCAATGCCACTGTGAAGCGGCCTTTCCTGGACAGCTAGCACGAGGGAGCAAGGAGGGAGCAAGGCGGGGCCAGCGGTTAAAAATACTTCCCGCTTCATTTCTCCTTTGAAAACAAAGCCCTGGGGGCCTTGTGCAACTGCTGAGCCTGGGAACACAGCTTCCCAGGGCAAAAACTGGCTGTGTGTCGTTTCCTGAGTGAGCTGGATGGGTTTGTGTGGGTCCCAGAAGAAGTTAGCACTGACTCGCTGTGTGACCTTGTGCAACACACTTAACATCTCTGGGCCGAGTGGCCTCCTTTCTAAAATGAGGCCAGGTGGACAGCTCTTGAATGGTCTCTCCAGCTCTGAGCTCCTGGAGGAGAACCACCCCCAGGGCCAGATTTTCTTCCTAGAATGGGGCCAGCAAGGGGTGCTGGGACATGGAGGGCTCCGGGAAAGGCAGTTTTTAGCCTTAGCTCATTCTCTGAGCACACTTTGTAAGCTTCTGAGCCCTGAAAGTGTTCTAAGGTGGTCCTGAATGTTCTCAGAGGATTCATGTAGTCGAAAAAAGATGAAAGGCCATTAAAGAGGGAGTTATTTAAAGATACTGCGGTAGAGCCACACCAAGGCATGCAGCCCAGGAGTTATGAGACAAGCAGATCTGTGTTCTGACATGGAGGGATCTCCAAAACCTATTGTTGGACAAAAAAGCAAGACTGGAACAATTGGAAATGTATTCTTTGGGGCGCCTGGGTGGCTCCGTGGGTTAGCAACTGATTGTTGGCTTTGGCTCAGGTCATGATCCTGTAGTCCTGGAATCTTGGGAATGGGCCCTGAAACAGGGTCTCTGTGTGGGTTGTGGAGCCTGCTTGGGATTCTCGCTCCCCCTCTACTTCTGTCTCTCCCCTGCTCTCTTTCACTCTTTCTCTAAAAAAAAAAAAAAAAAAAGATTTGTAATATTTGTTTAAAAACACATAGAAAAGAATTGTATCATTTGTTTAAAAACACACATAAAACAGAGCTAAATGCTTTCTTACACCGTGAATACACATATTTATGAACATGCATAATAGGGCAAGTCCTGGAAGATTTTACCCAATCTGATAATAGTCCTTATCTCTGGGGCAAGGAGGGCACTGCATTTGGAGTGGCGTCAGAGAGCGCTGATTTGTTTGTAATGTTTTACAGGAAGAATACATTTGTTAGTGGGGTCTATTTGTTTGCTTGCTTGTTTTTATTGAGACATGAGGAAAGACACCAAGACATTGAGGGGCTAAGCAACTACCCTCAGGCCGTCCTGGGCTGGGACCCCATGGATGGAGGGTGCAGGAGGGGCAGGATGGCTGTGGACAAGAGGTGGAGATGTGTGAGAAAGAGGCTTGAGCAATGGATGTGTTTATGCTTTTAGGGAAGTAAGTGGAGATGTTGTCCCTGTGCAAGGTTTATTGGCCATTGTAAATTACATTCTATTGCAAACAGTTGCCTCAGGAGGTAATTACATTTAGATCATATTGTTCTTAGGTTGGCACAGGCAGGTGTTGACTTGCTGAGGCTTTGCACAACAGCCAGTGTCTGTAAGTGTGGTTGGCTGCCTGGATGGCAGAATAACCTTATTCCCTGGTGGGATGAGCTGCTGCTTTGCAAGGTAGTGAGCTCTTTGTCAGAGGGGCTATGCAATCCAGGAGGGAGGATCTGGCCCAGACAGTGACCCTGAGGGGAGCATGCAGGTTTCTGTCCAGAACCTCAGGCAATCAATCAATCCTGATAGAATGGGTGACAGGGGAACTAGAAAGGTCATTAAACTTCCTGATGGCATCCCATTGCAGTGTCTGCCACCGCAGCCTCAGCCGTCCTGGAGAGTTTGTGAACTGTGGTAAGTGGGGCATGCCATTACAATCACCACAATAACGAGTGTTCTGGGTAGTCACTAAATACTATGGATGATGTGTCTGTTACCAAATCTACAGGCGCTGGCTCTTATGAACCAACCCATTATGAGGGAGACAAGGGAGCTCACAGTGTTGTCTGCTCTGGGCTGAGCCTGTAGGAGATCTTCCATCCCAGGGCCACCAACCTGCAGCCCTGGTCCGTTTGTTTAGATGGGCAGTAATGAGTACAAAAAAGTTTGGTGGGTGCCTGGGTAGGAGGGCTTTTCAAGTCTGCATCTCACTCCTGGATTCCAGGACTCCACTGAAGCAACTGGTGGGCATCTTGCTGGCCCACTACTTCCTCACCAGCGCTCTGTCTTCCCCTCACGCTCCCGCCTGCTCAGGCTGTTGTCCCTGATTCTGTTAATGGCACTGCTGAGAAATGGCTGAGGTGACTGGATAAGGAGGCTTGTTCCAGAGCTCCAATGCCTGGGTTTTTGCTCAGATTCTGCCATTTGCCAGTTGTATCACTTGAGGCAAGTAACCCCCTAGAGCATCAGTTTTACCCCATAAAATGGGGACAATGATTTGATGGGTAATATCTAGAGTTGTTGTACTAAAATAATCAACAGAAAGAAAAACTGTGAGCGCCTACTATGTGTTAGGAACAGGGTTCAAGTCCTAGCTAGCCAAATGTTGAAACCTTAGCCTCTTTTTTCAAATTGTGGCAAAATATACATAATATAAAATTTACCACTGTAACCAATTTTAAGTGTACGTTTCAGTTGCATTAAGTTCTTTCAGGTGGTTGTGCGTAGATCACCCCATTCATTGCTACTTTTTCATCTTGCAAAATGAAAACTCTGTACTTATTAAACACCAATTCCCCATTTCTCCCTCTCCCCAGCCCTTGGCAACCACCATTCTATTTGTCTTTATGAATTGGACTCTAATTACCTCATAGAAATGGCATATATAGTATTTGTCCTTAGGTGACTGGTATATTTCACTGAGCATAATGTCTTCGAGGTTCATCCATGTAGCATATGTCAGAATTTCCTTCCTTTTTAAGGCTGAATGATACTCCATTATATGGATATACCACAGTTTTTATCCATTTATCTGTCCATGGATGCTGGCTTGTTCCCACCTTTTGGCTGTTGTGAATGATGCTGTGAGACCTTGGGCTCTCAAAGGCAAGCCTCAGTTTCCTCTTCTGTGCCACGCACCTGGCCAAGTTACTCCTCCCTATGGTAGAAGCTGCCTCAGTGTGCTCAGCAGCTCTTCTGAGCCCACTCCACCCTAGCCTCAGCCTCAGCTCCCCAAGCAGGGGTATTGCCTCCCAGCTGGAATGCTGGCCTTGTGACATCTGCAGGTGTTGCCCCAAGAGTTTCTGGGACCCCACAGAACTTTGACCAAAGGACTTGCTGGTTTGGGATGAGGTCCTTGTTTAGCTAACACCAACCGCCGTTACTTTTATGTTGGTCTAGGTCGGAGTTGGAAAATACACATAACCCAGTTCAAGTCAAAGTCAGATGCACTTTGCTCAACCCAGTCAGCCCCAGTGTCCTGCTGACGAGCAAGGAGGAATTTTCCAAAATTAGTTTTATCCCTAGAGACATAGGCAGCAGTGATTCCTGCGTGTCCTGCCTATTTCAGGTACCTCTGTCTCTGAGCCTGGGGAGAGGGAAAGCGCACTACAACTCCCAGAGGCCCTCGGGCTCAGGGGGCGGCCCCGGCCGCGCGCGGAAGAATTGGACCCACCAACCGGAGGCCAGAGCGGGAGGGGGCGGTGCCCGGGAGGGGTGGGGCGGGGCTGTGGGGAGGAGGTTGGCTCGCTGCGCCGCAGGCCAGTTGCGCTGAGAGCGCGGGGTTGGAGAGCTGCACTTGTGGAGGGCCCCGGACCGGCGCCGAAGGACCTCTCCGGACCATGGGTAAGCGGCTCCTTGGCCTGTCCCGGAACGGGCCTGGCGGCCTCGCGGGGAGGGCGAAATTGCTCTGCCACGTGCCCTCCAGGCCCTCGTGGCCATCGGGGTCGCCAGGAGGGGCGGATTGGGGGCCGGGGGCGGATTCCGGGGCGAAGGCGCGGACAACTTAGCCCGGCTGGGGCGCCAGCGCCCTCCGCCTTGCGCTGGAGGGGTGAGGCTGGGTGTCGGCGCTCACTCTTCGAAAAAAGGAGAGACAAAAAGTTTTGGCGGCCAGGGGCTTCCCGGACGTTTATCTCGAAACTCTTTTGGTCGTCTCTTGGCTGAAATTTACTAAGTCCTGTACGGTTCTGTCATCCCACTTCCTGCTGTGGTTTCAATCTCGAGCTGGTCTCAGCTAATTTGTTGTGACAGGCTGTCCGCAGCAGTTTCTCTGCCTCCCAGCCCCCATTTGCTCCCCCCGCCCCGCCCCGTCACATCCCCGCGGTTCTCAGAACCCGCCGGCGCCGCCGAGAAGAGGCACCGGGGTCCCTGGGCGCGCGCGGGGCGCTTTCCACTGCGGCCGCCGTTTCCTGAAAGTGACTCTGCGCGGGTTTTGAAGAACTTGCTCAATGCACTTTGAAGAATCAACTGTTCCTCTTTCAGCAGAGGGGTGTTCTGATCTTCGGCGGTTACCGGCTTCCCGCCCCTTACCCTTTCTCTTTCTCTTTTCTCTTCCCTTTTTCTCTTTTCTTCTCTGTTCTCTCTTATTCTTGTCTCCTGTCCACCTTCCTCTGCCCCCCGCCAGGAAAGAGGTATCTTCTCTCTTTGCTGTCGTCTTCTTTCTTGTGTCTTCTCATTTCTCGGGGCTCCTGAAGGGACAAGGCGGCGGCCGCGGGAGTGGTGGGGGTGGGGGGAGAAGGAGCTAGAGAATTGAAGCGCAGGCTGCGAGCGGGCGAGGAGAGAGCTGTTTGCCTTCGCACTCAGCCGGAGCTGCGGAGTTGGTGCGTCTCGGTCTCTTCGCAGTTCAGCCCCGCCGAAGTGGGTCGGGGGTGGCTGGGCTCTCTAAGCGCGAGACTTTGAGGGTTCAGGGTGCAGGTCCGGGGGCACTGCGCTGGCCGGGTCCAGCGTCCCTTTGTTTTCGGGGCGGTCAGCCGTCAAGGAGGGGTCCGCAGGTCCAAGGGGAGGATAACAGGTGCTTCTCGTCCCCCCTCCCGAGCACCACTATTGAGGGCATCAGCGTCTCTGCGCCTACATGCCCACTGGGGCAAAGGAGGGGTGGGAGATCGTGTCTAGAGAGTCTATCGTTCAGAGTGGCGTTCCAGACTCCACCGGAGCCCTGGGGACCTGTCTGGGGTGTGTAGAACTGGAGTGGTAGAGGTATAAAGGACCTCAGAGGATCAGCCCCTCTTTCTTTGATTTACAGGAGGAGAAACTAAGACTTAGAGTGAGGTCTGGCAGTGAGAGGCAGACCTCCCAAGACCTCTCCCCTACCTCTTGTCCTCCTGTTCCCTGGTGGTTAACTGGTCAGGGATTGCCCACAGTCCCTCTTAGCCCCCTGGGGTCTCTACAGTAAGGTGGAAACGCTGAAAGGCTATGGAGTGTCCCCAGGCAGGAGCTAGGAGCCTTCCTCATGTCCTGGCTCTGTCTCTACTCTTGGGCCATGTCTTGGACAAGCCACTCTGCCTGGTTTCTCCATAGGTGGAATGGGAACACGAACTTTAGTTTATGGGGACATAGGAGACAGACCATAGATGGAGCTGTTACTGTCATCAGATACCACCGGGACTTGGAGGGGAGGGACCGTTTAGGATTCCACCTATCCTGGCATAGGGGTCTTTTAGGATATACCAGAGCTGGCTAATGGGGGACAAGAGTCCTAGTGGGGTTAGGAGATGGTAGTCTCACATTTGGAGCCCCCATGCCACCTACCTTTCTGTATTTCTCTCCACTGTCGTCTTGGCCCTAGCTGCTCTCAAACCCCGTTTTCCTGTGCCCCAGCTGAGACACTGAGGCAGGGCTGGGGCTGAAGCGGCACCCTTCGGGGGTCCCTTGTCCGGCCCATTTGATTTCAGTGCTGGCTGACGCACAGCCCTTGGCAGGTCCTCCCTCCCCAAACTGCCCATTGGAGAAAGCTCCACACCGAGACTGCCAGGCAGCCGGCTCCTGAGCCACGGAGTGGACTGGCCGCCTCAAAGGCTGTCTTTGTTTCAGCTCCAGCTCAAACTAAGAGAAACTTAAGCCAACAACCTCCGGCGAGGTGCGGCTGAGCGAGGTGGGGCGGTTTCTGCTGGCTGTTATTGGGCTGCTGTTACCATTATTGTCGTAATTGACGTAATTGACACAGTGCTCCCAGTGGGTGACTTTTCATGAAAGGAAGTGTTGCTTCCTTCCCATCACACCAAGGGTGAATGGGGTGGGGCGGGGCAAGAGAGAAAGGGAAAGAGAGAGAAGAGGAGAGAGAGATGAGTGGCGCTGTCTGGCACTAGGTCTCTGACAGGCTCTATGGCTTTGAACTAGTCACAGCCCAAGCCCCTCTCTGGGCTTATACTGCGTAATATATAGTGAGATACAGTGTGGGGAGTGAGCAGGACAGGTAGACCTTGGATCTCACCGAGGGGGCTGTGGTTTGTGTGGGAAGCCTTGTTTCTTACCTTGTCCTGCTTAGAACACTAAGCACACTCCGCTATGGAAGGGACATTGCAGTACAAAGGCAGTGGCTGACTTGGTAAAAGATGTACCTTTGTGGGGCCAGAGCTCCTTCCCATTCTTACCTCATTTCAGCCTGTCAGCAGGAGCCAGACTTTTTAACAGATTAACAGGACTGGTGTGATGGGAGGTTGTAGACCCACTCAGGGAAAGAAGCAAGCCCAGACCCTTTGAACAGATAAGGAACTTGGGGTCTCCCTGCTTCCATTAAAAAGTCTAGATCTCAGGGCTCTGAGTTTTGAGACAGTCAGACTGCTCTGGTGCATCCCAGCTGTGGCACTAGTAAGCTATGTGATTTCCGGCAAATTATAGAACCTCTCTGATCCTCATGTATTGTATCTGTAAAAGGGGGCAGATCGTAACCACTGGGTGTCTGGGAAGGTTCAGTGAAGCAGTGTATAAAAATGGCTCTTCCACGGCCCAGCAGAGCACGGAGCTGAGTTGGGGGAGTGTATAATTCGGAAAGGGAAGTAAGGAATCGCTTGAGAACAAGTAGACTTCAGGGAGAATCCTCTTTTGGAGTTAGTGACTGAAACTAACCTCTTCTTGCTGGGGTTTCAGGTTCTGGGGTTTAAGCTTGGACTTAAAACCAGCCATGGAATTAAATCAGACTCCTAATACCAGAAGGGCTTTGGGCAGCACCTCCCCACCCCCCAGCACCCTGGCATCCCTATTTACTGCCCAGGGAAGCACTGAGTCACAAGGGCCCAAGGGCTCATCTCCTGGCCCAACCATCAGTCTCCTGTTCTCTTCCCAGCGGTGAGAGAAGGAAATAAGAGGCCATGGAGCGAAGTCCTACTGTAGATTGCCAAAGCTTTTCTCACACTCTCACCTCGCTGCACCAAACACCAGGAGTCAGCTCAACAGAAAACACGCAGGGCCTTTAAGAAGGAACGTCCGAGGACAGCAAAGGGAGACCTGAATCTGGGGAGATGTGTGGTTCTGAAAAAGGAAGGTGCCATATCAGAAAGGTGTTCTCTTTCTTCAGAGTAATTTCTAAGGTTAAATACAATTCAACCAAAACCCCAGTGGGGTTTGTGTGTGTGTGTTTTTTAAAGGGAATGTGACAAAATTATCCTGAAGTTCAGATAAAAAGAATTCTTTTAGGGGCACCTTGGTGACTCAGTCGGTTAAGTGTCCGGCTTCAGCTCAGGTCGTGATCTCACTGTTCGTGGGTCCGAGCCCTGCATGGGGCTCTGCTCTGACAGCTAGCTCAGAGCCTGGAGCCTGCTTCATATTCTTTGTCTCCTTCTCTGACCCTCCCCTGCTCACACTGTCTCTGTCTCTCAAAAATAAATAAATAAATAACCCATCAAAAAATTAAAAAAATTATTTTAATGCTTATTTATTTTGGGAGAAAGACAGAGTGCGAGTGAGGGAGGAGCAGAGAGAGAAGGAGGCACAGAATCCGAAGCAGGCTCCAGCTCTGAGCTGTCAGTGCAGACAGAGCCTGACGTGGGGCTCGAATTCACGAGCTGTGAGATCATGACCTGAGCCTAAGTTGGATGCTCAACTGACTGAGCCACCCAGGCCCCCAGATGCTCAACTGACTGAGCCCCCAGATAAAATTATTTAAAAAGAGTAATGATGCGGAACTTGCCCTTGGGATAGTAAGTTGTTTGACAATTAAAAGAATGTGCATGAGTACTAGCATTCCACAGTAAAGGAAACAGAGGAGAAACGTCCAGAAACAGTTACAAATGTGTTCCTTTTGTTGTAGTTGTTTATTTATTTTGAGAGCGAGTGTGAGAGCCTACGCAGGTGCACCCAAACAGGGGAGGGGCAGAGAGAAAGAGAGGGAGAGAGAATCCCAAGCAGGCTCTATGCTGTCAGTGCAGAGCCCGATGTGGGTCTGGATCTTATGAACCATGAGATCATGACCTGAGCCGAAATCAAGAGTCAACGGCTTAACTGACTGAGCCACCCAGGCGTCCCTTCTATAGATTCCTGATAGGCCTTTAGATTACGGGTAGAGTAGCATTTTCAAATCCTGGGGGGAAGGGCATCACCCAGTCAATATTGGGACAGCTAACCACTGGGGGGAAATATGCCTAGATCCTCATCTCATACCTTATAGATTCCAGCTGTGTTCACAGTTAACAATGAAATCATCATCATAATTGTTGTCATCATTGCTTCCTGGATGGAAAAAGCTGGGTCTGAATGACATTCCTCTGACCAGCAGAGGTTTTCTTTTTGCAAGTTGGATCCACCTCCTGGTTACAGTGGGGCAGCCACGGCTTTGTAGCAAGACCATAACTCAGTGGCTCCTGGGCAGCAGCGGTCACTCGGGAGCAGGTGGGATTCTCGTGCCTCTGGAGCCTGGATGTGGTTGGGAGACTGGGATGGCCGGTCTCTGAGCTCCTTTCCTCCCCCACAGAGCCAGGAGAGCAGCCCAGCCCTCCCTCGGGCAGCCCTTGTATGGGAGCTGGGAGCCTGCCGGGCAGGGAGACGGGACTGTCACTCGTGGCAGGGGTTTCAAACTTAGTTTTCCTAGCAGAACCCTTTTCCAAATGAAGATGCTCTGCAACCCTGATCTACAAATGCCTGGGGAAGGGAGGCTTTGGGGTAGCCAGGGACAGGACAGAGGGCACCCTGGAGAAGGAGGGAGAGGCCTCTCCTCTTTCTCAGCTGAGGCTGTGGAAGTGGGGCCCAGAAGGCCCCGCCAGGGCAGAGAGCATGCTAGCCTGGTTGGGAGAGAGTGGAGGCTGAGTTCATTTGGGGACTCAGCTGGACGCAGAGATAAAGAGAGCGTTCCCCTTTGTGGCTCTAGGCAGGAGCTCTCATCCTTTTCCTGTCTGGGGTTGAACAGCTCAGATTGGTGACCTCCTTTCCAGGTAACCTGAGTGCCCAGCTTCAGGAGGTTTCCCCCTCAGTGTGGCCCAGGCAGAGCTCACTAAGTCCGGAACCAAGCAGAAGGGATGTGGTCCTCTGGCCCAGTGGCTCTCAAATTGGCTGCCCCCTTTGAGAATCCCTGGGCAGCTTTAAACTGTTGCCCCATGTGGAACCTTAAATCAGACTGGAGCTGGGGGTAGGGTCACAGTCACCAATGGGGACGCAGTCACCAGTGCCTTTAAAACGCTCCCTGGTGATTCTAATGGGTCCTGATCCTACCACTTTATTTTTCTGCGGCTGTGCGCAGCCACGTACCAGGGTTGCACCCCGGGTTTGCAGGAAGGCTCCAGTGAGCAGCCCCAGTGACACCACACGTAGGGACTCAGGATGGAGAGAGTCCTTTCATGCTGAGAGGCTGAGCTGGCAGGAAAGAAGGCAGAGAGGGTGTGAAGATAGGTGGAGAGGGTAGGAGGGCAGGGAGAAGAGCTGGGGGAGGTGGCTGAGTCAGTGATCTGGTGGACTTCAGGGATTCAGAGAGAGTGCCCCAAGGACTACAGGATTTCTCCCTCATTTCACAGAAGGGAAGACTGAGGCACAGACTCACTGAGAACTTTGGAAAGGCATCCGTTGGGGAGGTGGGGGGCAAGTCGGTTGTTACCACCTAGTTGTTTCTGGATACTGACTGTGCCTTGATTGGTCCGAAGCCAGCCTGAGAGGAAGGCCTGAGTGCCTTTCTCTTTGACAAGCTTTAGGGTTGGTTTCTCTTCCAGGCTTACTTGGACTCCTCATCAAGGCTTTGCAAATGCTGGGGATGATAATAGCAACCATGATGGTGGCAAGGCCAGGCCACTTGGATGGGTGGTCAGACAGCCCTTGTTTTGAACCCTGGTCTCCCAGGGAGACCAGCAACTTAGCTCCTCTGGCTCCAGTTTCCCCTCTTTAAAACAAGATCCCTCCTGGGGGGCACCTGGGTGGTTCAGTCAGTTAAGCATCCAACTTCAGCTCAGGTCACCATCTCTCGGTTTGGGAGTTTGAGCCCCGTGTTGGGCTCTGTGCTGACAGCTCAGAGCCTGGAGCCTGCTTCAGATTCTGTGTCTCCCTCTCTCTCTGCCCCTTACATGCTTGTGCGCACTCTCTCTCTCAAAAATAAATAAAAACATTAAAAAGAAATTTTAAAAATATGAAATGAGATCCCTTCTGGGGGCACTTGGGTGTCTCAGTCGGTTAAGTGTCCGACTCTTGATTTGGGCTCAGGTCATGATTTCACAGTGGTAAGATCGAGCCCCATGGTGGGATTCTCTCTCTCCCTCTCCTTCTCTGTATCTTCCCTGCTCACACATGTGTGTACACATCCTCTGTCTCTCAAAATAAACATTTTTTTTTTAAAAAAAAGTGAGCTTCCTTCTGGGACTAAATAAGAGAACGCACATGGAAGAACCAGGGACCCACGGGGCATGAGTGAGTAGTTGCCAGCATGGTGAAGCTTCCATGAGCAACGACCTAAGGGGACACCGTCCTGTGGCCAAATGGCCGGGTGGGCCTCGCTGGTAGGAGTTTATTATTGTAATGGAGATTCTTTTTCTCTCCAGGACCGAAAGGGAATCTCCTAGGTGCTCAGCGGCAAGGATTTCCTGAGCTGGAGCAAACCAGGAGAATGGGACCGCTCATCCTAGGTTAACAAAAAGGAAAAGAAAGTTAGAATCAAAGGGAGATCCGAGGCCCCGGGCTCCTGGTCTGAGGTGCACTGCCAGCCTGTCAGAGGGCCGGAGGCGGTTGCCAGTGTTTTTTGCAGGGACACAGTTGTCGTGTTCTTGCAACTTTCAGCTCACAGCTGCCATTACTAAAAGGGTTCCTCCTGCCCTCCATGCACGTTGTTGTGAGACTCACTCCTTCTTGCTGAAACCTGGTGCCTACTGTGTGGGGTGCTGGGGTTGGGGGGGCTCACTGAACTGTCAGGAAGCCACACACATAGTGGGCAATTCAGTCCGGATGGCCGTGAGTGGCCGAGGGTGCTCAGCGGAGCAAGATGGCTGTGCTGGGCTGAGGAGGGCCACCCACAGGAAGTGGCTTGTCAGGTGAGACCTGAAGGGTCACCAGACCCTTGCAGGTGACAGGAGCAAGTGGCGTAATTAGGGGCAGTTAGGCCTCTGCCGGTGCTCATAGAAAGGTCAGATGTTTCATAAACAGGAGCTTCTAGTCTTCTTGATTATTCCTGGAGGATCCAAGCACCCAGTGTGATGTTTTGGGCTCACCAACATGGGAACCTCTGTGCTCTCCCTGGGCAGAGGTGCTGTGAAAATGCTCTGCCTGAAGGTGGGGCAGGTTTTAGAGAATAGGATTTCCCTGAGTGACACAGCCTGACCCTACTCTCCTCTGACTTGACCCCAGAGTGGTTTAAGTTTTCCTTCAAAAGATGTGGGGAGCTGGCTGGAACAGAGGAAGGAACAGTAGCAGGCATGGAGGTGAGCCTGGCAGAGAGGAGGGTGAGCCCATGGTGTGTGTAGAGGGCCGGCCTGTGTGCAGCCAGGGACCAGGGGGCAGAGGACACACTGCCCAAGGAAGGCGAGGACTTGCTCCCCACCTGGCGGGTTCAGATGGGGGCCGGGAGGACCTGCCATCTCTCCCAGAGGACCTCTCCTTGCTGCCTGTTCTTCCTGCCTGCATCTCAAGTGCCTTCTCTCCCCCCCAACCCCTCCACCTTGCTCCTCTCTTTGCAGCACCTCCTGTCAAAGGGAAAAGGAAACAGTCAGAGGAGGGTGATCCTTTAGACCCATCCGTGTCCCCTCAACCCGATGGTGAACAGAGCAGGAGCCAGAGCCCCATTCATCTGGAGGTGAGTTGGGCAACCCTTGGGGGCCTCTTCCCTGCCCTTCCCCCCTCCCCTGTGCACAGCCTCCCAAGTGAACTTTGGGACTCCCCAGGCTCTCAGGAGGACATGTTCCCTATGCTCTGGTCTGCAGAGCCGGGAGAGGCCCCAGCCCTGTGGGTTCGGGCCTGTACCAGGTGTGGGAGCTGGGAGCCAGGGACAGGAGAACCCTCCCATCACCCATGGCAGGGGTTTCAGACTCAGTTTTCCTAGCAGAACCCTTTTATCATATGAAGACCTGCCTGGAACCCCGATGAATGAAACAGATAAAAGCACTGTTTTAAGGTGTAGAAACACATGTACGTCCATGCGTCCCTCCACGTTTACAGCGTGGGTCTTAAAGCCCCTCAGTGAGATCACTAAGGCCATTTTGGTATGTGGGGTCTGAAAGTGAGCCGTGGGTGACACTGCAGAGCGTTGGCCTCGGAATCCGTTCATGTTGGCCACTTGCTTTGGTGGCACAGTCTGGAGTAAACGTCCTGATTCACATAGAAGAGTAGTTGCAGACGGTAACAGTTTTCAACAGCGTGTGTGGAAGAGCAGATCCGCTGGAAGAGCGGCTGAGGGAATGCCTTCCTTCCGAGGCCTGCACAAGACCAGCTGCCTTGGTCTCCAGTGTGTCACAGTTTCATTGGTGACTCGTGAGTTTGTGTGCCATTCATTATCGGAGTTCTCCGTTCAGGGTCAGAAACACTGAAACGGTATTTGAATAGAATATTTTGGGAATGCACGGCTCTCTGTACTGTTCTAGGCCCTCATGGCTTACCTCCTTCTGGTGTTTGGGGCCTCCCCTTCCAGGACCTGGGAGCTGTCTGCTCTCCAAGCCCTGAGCCCCAACTCACCCATGCCCCTTTGTCCTGAGCCACCAGCCAAATGACTAACATCAGCAGATACTGCCCCTCTGGAAGCAGAAACCGCAGGTCCTGCGTATCTGAGAGAAGTGTGTTAGGAACCCAGGATAGGACTTCATCACCCTGAATCCAGCAGGCAGACTGGAAACTCAGAGAGGCAGGCCACCACGGCAACAGCTCAGTGGACACAGGACCCTGCAGTGCCAGAAAACACCAAGCACCTTTGTTCCTTCGGTCTGGGGACTCTGAGTCTGCCACCAGGAACTCGCAGTTTGGTAGAGGAGCTGAGACACAGAACAAATCCAGAGCAAGAGAGAGAAGTGATCTGTGCTTGGAGAGAGGCCTGGGGAGCTATAGGGTGTCTCCTAAGGCTGTCTCTGGAGCCAGGCCTCTGTGGACCCTGGCCTGGGGGGTCCTGCGCGCTGACAGCTGATGACTGCCTCTTTCTGATGCCAGAGACAATCACTCCAGCCCAGAGCTGTAAGCTGGGTGCTGGGGGCCTGCTCCCTCCTATGGGAGCCTGCGGTTGGGGCCCACACGCCTCATTCCTCCCCAGCAGCCAGTGGGCTCTGCCTGTCCCCGGCCACCCACCAACTGGGGGCTCATCCCAATGCCTCCTGTTCTTTCCCCAGGACTCCCCCGAGGCAGGCGGGGAGCGGGAGGAGGACCAGGAGCGGGAGGAGGAGCAGGCCTTCCTGGTCAGCCTCTACAAGTTCATGAAGGAGCGACACACGCCCATCGAGAGGGTGCCCCATCTCGGCTTCAAGCAGAGTGCGTCCCTGGGGTGCAGGCAGGGAGGGGGAGCCTGGCAGGGGATCCCATCCAGGTAGGGTGTCAGGGCAGGCATCTCCACTCTGGACACCCCTGGGTGATGCCAGCCCACAGAAAGGGCACCCCCCGCTCCAGGCACAGGGCTGCAGTGGGTGGGGCCGGATATTCAGCCTCATTGGCCGCTGGACTGCCAGTGCATGGGGCCCGGTGCACCCATCCATTGCAGTGGCCCTGTCTGGGTGTGCTGGTTCTGTGCCTGCCTGACAGGTCCATGGGAACGGGCTGCTGGTTGTCCCCTCCCCCTACGGAGACTGACAGGGGCCCTGCTCTCTCTTTTCTCCAGTTAACCTGTGGAAGATCTACAAAGCAGTGGAGAAGCTGGGGGCCTATGAGATGGTAAGGAAGGTACCTCTGAGTTCTTGCCTTGCTGCATCTCCCGGGCCATCCCCAACAGCACCCTGTGGGAACTGGGGAGGAAGGGCCCTCTCTGGAGACAGAGCTGTCTTCACCTCCAGATAGGAGGAAGAGGCAGGGTCCCAAACCCCGCCCCTTCCCCAGTATCCTGCATGCTGCATGCTGTGGGGGAGAGGGCCTGCCTTGCCCGCAGCACTTTGCTCCACAAAGCAAGTCTTCCCATCTGTTCTGTCTTCTCCATGCTCCCTTTGCCCGGAAAGCTGCTTGGGCCAGCAGCCGGGCAGCTGCGCCTGGGAGGGAGGACTGGCTGGCTGCCTGGTGCGCCCCTTCCCGCCTCCCCTGCCCCTTCCCGCCTCACCACCACCGCTGCTGGAGGAGCAGCTGCAAAACTGCAGCCCTTGTCCCTGTCCAGTGGGGACCTGGAGCTGCCAGGACCCCACAGCCAGGGGAGGGTGCGCTGGTCATGCCCTCATGTGGTGCCTTTGCAGGTGACCGGCCGCCGCCTCTGGAAGAACGTGTATGACGAACTGGGGGGCAGCCCGGGCAGCACCAGTGCCGCCACGTGCACGCGCCGCCACTACGAGAGGTATGGCTCCGGCGAGACCCTGCGTACAGGACACCTCCCTCGGCCCTCACCTCAGGGCGGAGCATGGCCAAGGCCAGAGCAGGACCTGGGGGCCGGGTGCGGGGTGCAAGGCGGGACGGGACATACGCCCCACCCACAGGACGCGAGCCACCTGAATGGCCTGTGCTGCATTCATCACCGCTCAGGGCTAGGCCATGTGGCCACGCCGCACGACTCCTGGACCAGATGAGGAGGGAGGGAGGTGTGGCGCGGGCCTGCCAGGCTGGCCTCCTGGTGGACACGCTGTGCTCCCGCTCAGGCTGGTGCTCCCATATGTGCGGCACCTAAAGGGGGAGGACGACAAACCACTGCCTCCTTCCAAGCCCAGGAAGCAATACAAGATGGCCAAGGAGCCCCGCGGGGATGACGGGGCCACCGAGAAGCCAAAGAAGGCCAAGGAGGAGAAGCGGTTAGACCAAGTAAGCTCTGAGCCCACCTGGGGCCACCAGCCAACTCCGGGCCTCCCTGTCCCCTGGTCCCCTGCCAGACACCTCCCTCTCCTTGCCCAGGTCATGGCCGCAGAGCACCTTGCCCAGAATAGCCAGAACCCACTCTGACAGCAGATCCATGGGGGGGCTCCAGGTCATGGCTGTGCAGGTTCAAATGAGGGACCCTATGGGGTCTGAACTCCAGCCTGCGACTCATTCACCAGGCCCTGTGTCCCGATACCATGCTGCACCCATGCACAGGACAGAAGACATTTGAAAATTTTTCATAAAGGCTCTGGAAGAGCGAACAGAGGCTCTTGGGACCCCTCTGTGACTCTGCTGCCACAGGGCCCCCAGGTCAGGATATGAGGCTCACACCCAGCCCTGCATGAACTTTTCTCTTTCCAGATGACACCAGGAAAGACCAAACCAGATGCTGCCCCTGACCTGGTGAGGCTTCCCAGCCAGGAGCCCCCCAGGGATGGCACAGAACAGCCAGGCCCAGCCGTGGGGCCCTCTCTGCCCTTCGTGGGTGCCAGCAGCTGCCCTGAGGCCTACAAGCGGCTCCTGTCCAGCTTCTACTGCAAAGGAACACATGGCATCATGTCACCACTGGCCAAAAAGAAGCTCCTGGCCCAGGTGAGCAAGGCAGAGGCCTTGCAGTGCCAGAAGGAGGGCTGTAGCCATGGGGCAGGCAGCCCTAATGGGGACCCCCAGGCATCCCCGGCTGTCCTTTCGGAAAGTCCTCAGAGCCCAGGAAAGCCAGCTGAGAACTCCCGGCACCGGCTCACCCCTCAGGAGGGATCACAGGCACCTGGCGGCAGCCTCAGGGAGGAGGCTGTGGCGGGTCCTCGCCTGCCAGCCCCCATCTTCACTGGCTGTTTCCATGCGTACCCCACTGAGGTGCTGAAGCCCATCAGCCAGCACCCCCGGGACTTCCTCCCCAGTCTTAAAGATGGGGCGCTATTGGGCCCCCCTGGCAAAGAGGAGGGCCTGCTGGTCAAAGAGCCCCAGCTGGTGTGGGGAGGGGATGCCAACCGCCCGTCTGCATTCCATAAAGGCAGCTCAAGAAAGGGCAGCCTCTACCCCAAGCCCAAAGCCTGCTGGGTGTCCCCCATGGCTAAGGTCTCTGCTGAGAGCCCTGCACCCCTGCCTACCTTCCCTAGCATCCCAGGCCTGAGCAACAAGCGCAGCCTGGAAGAAGAGGGCTTTGCCCATGGTGGCAAAAAACTGCGGGCAGTGTCTCCCTTTCTTAAGGAGGTGGACACCAAGGAGTGTGGTGCCAAATCCACAGGGTCTGGCTTGGCTGTGTCCTGCCTGCTGGGCCCGGCACTGGGGCCTGCCCTCCCGGAGGCCTACAGGGGCACCATGCTGCGTTGTCCACTGAACTTTGCTGGCACCCCGGACCACTTAAAGGGCCAGGCCACACTCCCTTTCAGTCCCCTGGTCATCCCTACCTTCCCGGCCCACTTCCTAGCCACGACGGCGCCCTCACCCATGGCCACCAGTCTGATGCACTTCCCCCCAGCATCCTTCGACAGTGCCCTTCGCCACAGACTTTGCCCAGCCTCGTCCGCATGGCACATGCCGCCAGCCGCAGCCTATGCAGCTCCTCACTTCTTCCACCTCAACACCAAGCTTTAGGTCAGAGCCCACGGGGCTGTGCTGTGCAGGGTCTGAAGTGGCCTGAGCCAGGGAGGCACTGCCAGGGGTCTGGGCCAGAGCCTCGTCCTCAGCAGAGCTTGGCTGTGCCCAACGCAGGAACATGCCCTCTGTCTGGGCAGCCTGGCACAAAGAGGGAGGCGATGGGAAAACTGGGTTTGTCTCAAGGAAGCAGCCCATGTCTGGGGCCCCAGTTGCTGCAGTGCTGTGGGAGAAGACAGTGCCGGGCTGGCAGCTCCCAGCTAGGTCCTCAGAGCGGAAGTCGGGAGTGTGGTGACGGGCCAGGGAGCTGGGTCGCAGCTTGAGATATGCAGGCTGCCCATGGAAAATCCAATAAAAGACCAATGTGAATCCACCCAGCCCTGAGGTGTGCGTGGTTTGGACCTTCACAGGGGCAGGTGAGGCTGGGGCATGCTTGGGGGGGTGGGGTGGAATCGGTGGCAGGGCTGGGGCAGCCAAGGAGGGAGACCTACCTTGCATCCACTCAGACCTGAAATGCTCCCACCCCTGCTGAAGAGGAGGAGCCAAAACAGAACTCCTCTCCTGTTCACACTTGAGGCTGGGACATTCATCTTGTGCTTTCTGTCCGCTTTCATGGTAGAGTCTCAGGGCAACTGCCTGTCAGGTGGGGGGGGGGGGGTCTGAGGCTCAGAGAGGGCCAATGACATGCTCTGCACCCCCTCTGCCCCGTAGTGATTGAGTAGAGCTAGGTACTTGGGTGCGACTTCAGTACTCAGAGCTAAACCACAGGCCCCCAAACAGCAAACAGTAGGAAGAGCCCTGGGGGCTGTGGATGTGAGCAGGGAACCTGAATTGGTCTGTCCCAGTGGTGGACTTACAGGGACTGCTGCTCAGTCCTCCCAGCGAGCCCCCACCCCACTCCCCCCTCGCCTGCTGCCCAGGAGTGGCCCAGGAGGTTCCCGACCTGGGTAGGTGCCTAGAGGGAAAGGGGAGTGAAGGGGCCAGAATCTTGGCCTGTGCATCTGTGTTCATTAGATAGGGTTGTTCTGGGGGCTCACTCTGACCCTGCAGCCTGACTCCCTCCTTGCTAAAGGCTCTGTTTGGGGAGCAGTGGGGGCCATCTGACTCAGTAGGAGGGTGGGCTGGAGGGCCCCTTTCTGAGGCTTCCCGCCCTGCCCAGGCTGCCTGTCCTCAGCAGCCTGCTGAGCCTCATGATCCTGCAAAGGCCATGCTGCTCAGGGATACAGGATGGTAGGGGTGGGGCCAGGCCCCCAACTTCTAGCCTCCAGCCTCAGATTGGTCGGTCAGTGGTGGCCTCTGACCTGCACGGCTGGACCTTTCTTGCTTTCTGGGAGACTCATGACCTTAGGCCTTGGGAGGGGCAATCCAGTATGACGACCGAGGCCCTAGATGGGTTGTTTGCCCAGTGCTGCCACTGAGTATGACAGAATCTGGACCAGGGCACACACAACATATCTGGCACCAGGGGGTGGGCTACAGGGCTGAAGGGATCCCATCCAGCCTCCGGCTCTGGAAACTGCCTGTGGAGGAGGAGCTCAGATGGGCACACACCAGAGAGCTGCCCCCCTAAGTGATGGGGTAGCCAGAAGGTGGTCATCCCCACTCTTGGCTCTGCTGGGGGGTGTCCCAATTCCCCACCACCCTCCTGGGCAATGCCAGATACCAGCCTGAGTACCAGTCCTGAGCCCCCAGTTCCCACATGCTGCCCATCTTTCCAGGTTTCTGGAGTCTCTGTGGTGGACAAAAAGGGGTGGGGGGGCTGAATTTTGCCACCCTCCCTGCAAGTGCCCTGGGTGCTGGGCCGCAGGCCATGGGGTCACATCCCCTGCATGTGGGGGCGGTGAGGGCTACCTATTGTGTGCAGGGTCCTGCGTGAGATGGGGCAGAGTCACTGGGGTCCCTTTTATCTGCAAAGCCACAGTGGCCTCGCTCTGGTGCAGAGGTGGGAGGTGCGCACCAGGCCGCAGAACTGGGGCACTGACTGTGCAGAGCTGTGATGTGGTGCCCTCTGGAGGCTGTTTGGGGGACTGTGCCTTCCAGAGCAGGAGGCTGCGGCCCTTACTTGAGTGTCAGCAAATACCCAGGGCTTAACGTGGGCATGCTTCCTGGGAAACTTCTGCACCCTGCATTTCCGTTGTGCTGCTTTACATGTTTCTCACTCGCACCTCAGAATTCCGGGGAAGGTACCGTCCTGATTTACAAATGAGGAAACAGCTCTGAGAGCTATATTAGGTCCAGAGGCAGCTGACAGGCAAGCCTGACTCACTGGAAGGACATCCTGCACGTGCCTCCTGGCACTGCCCCCCCAAGTGCACAGGCGTGTGCGGGTCGTCCTGTTTTCATACTATTTCTTTGCATTCCTGCTGTGTCCTGACAGTCCTTGCCTCTGACCCAGGGACACACAGGCCAGCAGGACTGGCCAGAACCTGCTTGGGGCATAAACCATGTTTCAGAACCCCTTTCAAACTGTTGGTGGCATTCAAGCTGCTGAGGGTAGCAGTGAGTGGAGACAACTCCGGAAGGGACATCCCTTTTCCTGGTGACAGTTAAAGCAAAAAGCCATGTGTTAGGCATTCGACAGACATGGAGCGTACGTTCCTAGCGGATGCTCTGGTTTAGGTGTTGGTAAGGACACGTCAGTAGACAAAAACTCAAGCCCCTGCCCTCATGGAGATGACATTCTACAGGTGAAGAGGGGCAGAAAATAAATGAATTAAATACAGAGCATGTTAGGAGGAGTTAGCCCCAGGGAGGAAAATAGGGCTGGGGGTGGAGTGTGCAGTGTGTTTTTGTGGCAAAATGTAACTTAGCATAACATTTACTTTACTTTGCCCATTTTTAAGTGTATGTTTGAGTACACAAGTGAACAGGGTCGGGCTGCCATCACCGCTATCCATGTCTAGGTTAAACAGAGTGGCCCGGAGCTCTCAGTAGAAGGTAGTATCTGAGCAGTGGCTGGAGGAGATGATAGAGGGAGTCATGTGGCTCTTGAGGGGAGGGGAGGGGGGTGGAGGGACACAAAAGCCCTGGGCAGGAGTGCACACATGTGTCTGAGGAACTAGAAGCCTATGGAGTCGAGCAGCGTGAGCTGGGGGAGAAGTGGGTTCCATGGTTAGAGTCTTCCGGGTTCCGATGTGAGCCAGAGCAGAGGGGGTCATGGTCTCCTGCTCTCACAAGAGGCTTGTGGTTTCTGAGTGGGACTAGGTGCTGGGGGGTGAGAGTGGCAGGGAGCCCATCTACAGACACAGGTCTGGAGTAAGTGGGGGCCGTGCACATCTCCCATGAGTGCTTCTGTTTTCCCAGGGAGCATACGGGGAGAGGGTGCAGGTTGGAGGTCTGAGGAGGAAGGGCAACTAGGGATTTCCAAGAGAGGTGGGAAAAGCTACACAGAGCAGGGTGCCAGGGCTTCTGGAGAGCCCCAAGTTCCCCCCAAAGAGGCTAGTGGCAGGAGTGTCCGTGGGACTAGCAGCGGTGAGGTGGTCTCCCTGCCGCTTGGGCCGGCTGGCTGCAGAGCTGGGACTTGCAGAGGGGGTGTTAGGTCCCACGTGAGTGGGAACTGCACTGGAGAGCGGGCTAAGCAAGGGTGACCATGATGGGGAGCCGCAGAGCGGAGGCTGGATGGTGGGACCAGTGGATCGTAGGTGGCTTCAGAGGAAGGATGAGGGCGTGAATTGGTGGGAACCCGTGCTGAGGGAGGGCTCAGGGTGGGTGAGGAGGCCTGGGTATGGGAAGTCTTGAAATCAGCACAATAGCAGAGCAGTGGTTTAGGGCAAGGCCTACCTGTGAGTCTTTGAGGATTAAGAATGGAGGATGGGGGGAGGGAGGACCCTAGTCAGGGTCTCCTGGCATGAGCTTCACAGCGGGAGGCTCACAGGGTCTGGGAGCAGGGCTTCGCTCAGCACCCTCAGGGGAGTGTGATGGGTCCCACACCCAAGAGGCAGCAGAGCAGCATCCAAAGGTGGGCCCAGCATTGGCTGGCAGGGGAAGCCCCACAGGTAAGAGATTTCCACTGACCAGAGCATGCAGATAGTGGCCTGAAGACATGTTTAGTTTCTGTAAACCGATGTGATTTAAAAAAAATGTTTTTGTAACTAGCTGCCAGCATTTAAAAAATCAAGAGATTTCCCATAAGGTTTGGCTATCGGGCTTCTCCTTAAAAATAAGAATCTCTGGCCACACAAGACCACTTCCTGGAGCTTGGTAGTGGCTGCTGCCCCTTGGGCAGGGATTCCTGCCCATTCAGTACAGTCTTCCCGACCCCACCTTGTCCTCAACCCAGAGGGACCCAGCTCCTTCCAGGCCACCTGGTCTCCCCTCTGTTCAAGCCGAAGTCCTGCTGCTGCATGACCACTAGGGGGCAGCTTTCATTCTTTATTGTCCACAAGATCAGTTTCCTAAGCGAGAATGTCACTGCTGGGAAACTCAGCAGGGCTTCGGGACCAGAGGGCTAGGCCGAGTCTGGTCATTGCAAAGTCGTCTGTGCAATATCCCCTGGTGTATGGGGACAGGGGCAGGCGGTGGTGGGCTGGACAGGGTACAGGCATGGGTCCCTATCCCAGCCAACGAAAGCCTTTGCCCCTCCCTGGGCCACATCAGTGCCAGTGAAAGGAGTATAGTCACTTCCAGGTTCTGCCTGTGACCCAGAATGAGATGCAGATAAGTCTGGTGACTGAAAAAGGACAGGTGACTTCCCCCTTGACACATTCCTGATCCTAGGAGGACCTTCCCAGCTCCTCTGGGCCCCTGGCCACTCCCGGAAAGCCAGTTCTCACCAGCACTCAGCAAGAGGAAGCCACTGTGAGGCCCCCACAGGGAGGGGAGGGGCTGCTGGAGGGAGTGGGGAGAAGGGGCTCCAGGCAGGGGTCTTAGCAGGACGGCTGCACCACCAGCACCCCCCCCAGCCCCACACCCTCCCAGCCAGGCTTCCAATTGTCTCCAGGGGTCCTGCTTGACCTTGTCACCCCTCCCCTGATGGAGCCCCAGGTTGAGGAGGAAAGATCCAAGAGCTCGAAGCCAGAACACAGGCCCTGAGACTGACTGCCCCACAGGTTCAGTGAGGGTTCCTCAGCCCTGTACTTGCAACAGCAAGGAACTCCCACCCAGGCAGAAAGGAGCCCGTGGGGCTCAGAGACCCCAGGGAGAACTGAATAACTGCCCCTCCTCTGGGGCAATTCCATCCCGGAGCTAGAGCTGCCTCCTCCTCACTCATCTCTTCCCAACTCCAAGTTCAATGATGCCACCCTGGTAGCTTGAACTAGGCCACACTGAGAACATTCACACCTTCCAGGAACCAGCATATGTACCAATCAGAGCAATCAGAGCAGCCCCCTTCCTTGTCACCCCGTGCCCCCCACGCTTGGGTCTCCAGCCTTTATAGGCACACTGCCACCCTCTGGGTCAGTTTCAGCTCAAGGATAAATTTGGAGGAGAGAGGGTCTGGTCTTATGTCCTGTGCTTACCTGTGTTCCCAACGCACCAGCCTGTTATTTCAGAAGGGTGTCCTCCAGGTAGACCAGAACAGTAGCGGCCAATGACATCAGGGGAATACAGTTCCCCTGGGTTTCTGTTCCCTCTTCTATAATATGGAAGTGAGTAATTTCCACCTCAAGATGCATGGCAGTTAGTGAAAGTGCTTTGTAAACTAAAGTTTGGGATGTGTGTGGATCATCACCTCCTTCTCTACAGTTCTGTCTGGCCACACTGACCACAACCTGCCTGCCCTTTATCTTTATACATCAAAAAAAAACATTATATATTTTTTTTAAAAATAACGTATTGTCAAGTTAGCTAACATACAGTGTATATGGTGTAGTCTTCACTTTGGGAGTAGATTCCTGTGATTCATCGCTAACATACAACACCCAATGCTCATCCCAACAAGTCCCTCCTCGATGCCCACCATATCGCTCATCATGAGGGAAATACAAATCAAAACCACACTGAAGTACCACCTCACACTGGTCAGAGTGGCTAACATTCACAACTCAGGAAACAACAGATGTTGGCGAGGATGTGGAGAAAGGGGAACCCACTTGCGCTGTTGGTGGGAATGTAAACTAGTGCAGCCGCTGTGGAAAACAGTGTGGAGGTTCCTCAAAGAATTAAAAATAGAGCTTCCCTACGACTCAGCAATAGCACTACTAGGAATTTATCCAGAGGATACAGGAGTGCTGATTCGTAGGGGCACATGTACGTCAGGGCTTTTGAAATTCCGGCTTGTTGCTGACTGCTCTCCTGCCTGGCTTCTGACTTAGAGCCATCCTGACCTTTGGATCTTGTCTGGGTCTGAGTCAAGAATGGTGAATCTGGGGCACCTGGTTGGCTCAGTCGGTAAAGCATCCGACTCTTGATTTTGGCTCAGGACATGATCTTGAGGTTCATGGGATTGAGCCCTAAGTCAGGCTCCATACTGATAACATGGAGCTTGCTTGGGATTCTCTCTCTCCCTCTCTGCCTCACCCCCCCAAATAAATCAATAAACACTGGGGGAAAAAAAGAATGATAAATCTGCTTTACCCCAGATACCAACTCTCATTGTTCCTACTTGCCTACAGTTTGGAATTGGTTCAGTCTGAGAGTGATGCATTGATTAGTAATGTCTGCCAAGGACCTGGGACATGGAAGATACTCACCTGCCACAGTGTTGCCATCCTCATCTCTCTCTCTCTCTCTGCATGATCATGAGCCAACTTAGTGCCACATCTCAGCTGCAGGTCCTGTGCTCATGAGCAAGGGTTGTGGGGCAGAAGAGCTGGGGCCAGGGATCCCAATTCTAGAAGCCTGGGTTGGATATCACTTGCCTGGGTAGTAATCAGGGAAGCAACTTCTTAGGAGACATCCAGATAGGTTACTCCCGCCACTCCCAAAAGAGGTCTTCTCCCCACTATCCCCATAGGCTGTGTGGAGAGAGGTAACTGATGATGAACTCCAAGAGTAGAGTAGAACAAGTGGCCTTGTGTGTGGTGGAAATCAGTAGATGATCCATGAAAAGAACTCCAAATTCCAACTCTGGTTGGCTCACCCCTCCATAAACTTGGCCTGTGGCCCTCCGCCCTCAAGTTAAACCCCACATGTCTTAGTTTGGAAGGCTTTTCCCTCAATCTTCTGGCTCTCTGCTCCTCCCAGCCTCTGTCTGGGCTAAGCCCTGAGGTACCACCTCAGCTCTGGAAGCACAGAAAACATCTACCTGAAAAACTTTTCTCTACTGCTTCCACTATTTCAGCCTCACCCGAAAGTTTTCCTCCAAGAGTCTCACTGGGTTAGGTGCCCATCCCCTGTGCCCCCACAGCACCTAGTACTGCTCGCATGCTGCCACTGCGGGACCTGCTAGAGTCTGCACCCTCCCCACACACTGCAGGCTCCCTGAGGGAAGCCCGTGTTTCCCCCTCACCACCAATCCCCAGTTCTACCTGGCCCAAAGGACAGGTGTCCTGGCCCCACCCTATTTTTCAGCTCAATTATTATCAGAAACACTTCCCTTCAGAGTGTTCCCAGCTGCCTCTGAGTGGTTCCCAAATGACTTGCTCAGGAGCCATCCCCAAGTTATTTCTAGAGAACTGTTCCTCACCCCGTCAGCCCAAAATGCTGGTGGCCCTGGAGAGGAGCAGGTCTTCCCAAGGGACCTCAGCCAATTCCTCACCTGGCTTTGGAGAAGGGGTAGAACCCACCCTTGACTATTGCTTCAGAAATATGGGCCAAGCCCCCACTCTTGTCTCCCCCCGCCCCACCGACTAGACAAGAATAGGAACAAGATTTCATTAAACTTTCAGGAAAAACAGAAGGGATCCACAATGCATAACTTCTAGAAATTGCTACTCAACCTAACCTTATGGTGCCCCACCCAGTTCCAAAGGCACTCTTAATAGGAACCTTATGAGGATATCTAGCCATTCCTTTTTTTCTTTTAATGTTCATTTATTTTTGAGAGAAAGAGAGTGTGTGTGAGCAGGGGAAGGGCATATATATAGAGAGAGAGACACACACACACACAGAATCTGAAGCCAGCACAGAGCCCGACGCAGGGCTTGAACTCACGACCTGTGAGATCATGACCTGAGCCGAAGTTGGGTGCTTAACCGACTGAGCCACCCTGGCGCCCCTATCTATCCATTACTCTTAACATTTTATCATGAGAGATCCACCCATAAAAGAGCATCAATTACCACAGCATTTTGCCCACTATAACCATCCCATTTACCTCTAGGCTTGTAATACACACTCCGACCACTAGAGGCACACTTACCAGCAACAAAGAGAGACTTCACTCACCCACTCACCCCCAACCTCCACTGGCTGCCTGCAATACCAGTGAGGTAAGTCTTAACATCTCCCTCCTTGAAAATTCTAGTTTCTGTGTTTCAGCTCCTTGGAAGTTCCCGGCCTGGGCCTATGTGTCAGGAGCTAGAGCTCCAGATGCTCTATGCAGCCTCAGGCAGCGCCACACCTTGGATGTTAGCCCGGCTCGCTCCTTGCCTCAAGGAAAGGAAGACAGTTTCTTGGGCTTCACCCACTTTTGAGGTTCTTCTCTCTAAATCCTCATTTCCAGTCTCTGAATCAACCTCTGCTACTAGACCCGTGGTTAAAACTTTTGAAAGTGGGAGGCGCAAGGACTTTGGGTCAGGGCTAACGGAACGAACAAAAGAAGCCAGAGAGAGACTTGTAGGCGCTCCTGGCGGCACTGAAGCCTTCTGCATCCCGCCAGTTTACATTTGTTGGCAGGATTTGCCCCCTTCTGTCCACCTTCAGTTCCTTTATTCTACTCCTCGAGGGACTCCACAAGGGAACTGCTATGATCTCGATGTTGAAAAAATTTGTATGTTGAAAACTTAATGTCCCATGTGATGGAGCCTATGGGAGGAAATTAGGTCATGTGTCCAGAGCCCCTGCAAATGGCATTAGTGCCCTCATAAAAGAAGCCGAAGAAAGTTCCCTTGCCTGTCTCCCCTTGTGAGGAAATAGGAAAAAGCCAGCCTAGAAAGCAGGCTCTCACCAAACACTGAATTTGCTGGCACCTTAATCTTGGATTGCCCAGCCTCCGGAACTCTGAGAAATAAATTTCTGTCGTGTATAAGGCACCTAGTTTGTGGTATTTTGTTCAAGTAGCCCAAACTGACTAAGACAAAACCTAGAAGGAAACTGTTGCTGTGTGCATGAATGTGCATACATGTGTGTAAGGTGCATGTGGGTTTATGTGTAGAGAAGTGCACATGTGTGTGTAACCATGATAGCAAATAAAATATTACCCACTTCCCCATGTCCCTTCTCATCACATCCCCATGCTTTCCAAACCAGAACTTGGGACATGTAGTTTCACTGAAATTTTTTCTTTTTTTAATGTTTATTTATTTAGTTTTTGAGACAGAGTGCGCAGGTGGAAGGGAGCATGGGGGAGGAGTAGAGAGAAAGGGAGACAGAGAATCACCAGAAGGCTTGATGCTGTCTGTGCAGAGCCTGACACGGGACTTGAACTCACAAATCATGAGATCATGGCTTGAGCTGAAATCAAGAGTTTGACGCTTACCCAACTGAGCCACTCAGGCACCCCTATTTCTGGGAATTTATTATGGAAAATGATTGGAGATGTTTCTCAATAGAAGAAGAAAGGGCTCGTAAAAGATAATCATACCTCTGACAAGGACTGTCTGTATCTGTGGCATTGAAATTTTGAATAGGAAGGCTATGTAGCAAAATAGGAAAAAACATATATATTCACACATTATTACTATTATTTTTAATTTAAGTTTATTTTTTTAATGTTTATTTGAGAGAGCATGCACTCTCGAGCAGGGGAGGAGCAGAGAGGGAGAGAGAGAATCTCAAGCATGCTCCATGCACAGTGCAGAGCCTGACTTGGGGCTTGACCCCACAATCCTGGGGTCATGACCTGAGCTGAAATCAAGAGTTGGATGCTCAACTGACTGAGCCACCCAGGCACCCCAATTACAATAATTTTTTCAATGAGTTTTTAGTAGCTCTCTTTGAATGTAACAGGAACCATCTTGGTAATTTAAGCAATGTATGAAAAGGAGATGATGGCTCACACACTTGAAGGACTAGAAGAGGATCGGGCCCTGGAAAGTGTGGGCCAGATCCAGGCATGGTGGTCTTGGGGCAGAGACGGGTGGAATCTCCTGGGGGCAGTGGGTGGAGGTGGCCAGAATGAATCTGCTCCTGTGTTATTGGGCTCATGGGGTGTGATTAAATGTTTGCTCAGAGGCATGCCTGCACACAGTGGTGAGCAGACTCTGTCAGTTGTCCATCTAACAGCCATCACCCATTTGCTCTTGCTAACAGAATTCCAGCTAGGTCCAGGGCATCATCCTGGATGATTAATGTAAACCAGTCACAACCATTCTGTTCCCCACTTCCCTAGCCTCCTGGCAGCTGGGAAGTGCCGTCACCCGCTCTGACCATTGAGATCTGGTACAGATTCAACTTATCCCCTACAAATTCATGTTAAAGCTCTAAGTCCTAATATGACTGTTTGGAGATGGGGCCTTTACGGAGGTAATTAAGCTTAAATGAGGTCATAAGGGTGGGTCACTAATCCAATATGACTGGGATTCTTATAAAAAGAGATATAAGAGAGCTCCAACTGCCCCCCACCTCCCCAATAAGGACCAAGTGAGGATTTAGCAAGAAAGCAGCCATCTATATTACAGGAAGAGAGGCTTCATCAGAAATCAACCCTACTAGACCTTGATCTTGGGACTTCATTGACAGCCTCTGTGTAGTTGCAACAGACAGCCCATGGCCAATTCCAGAATGGTCCAACAATATCTATCCCCTTCCAGGGCCAGGTAGTATCTAATTGGACTAATGGAGCTGAGTCAGGGTCATGACCATGCTCTAGGGAGGCCTGCATTTCCTAGGGCATCCCAAATTTTTCTTGGAGCCTGAGGGAATTCCCAGAATCCTCCCCATAAATCCCTCTTTTGGTATAAACCATCCAGAAGCAATTTTTGGCACTTGCCACTCAAACACCACCAGCCATCCAGGTGTCCTTTATGGTGAATGTCCAGGGGCTCTAGCCATGGGTCCCAGGCAGCAGACCCACGTCAGTGGAGTTGGGTTGAGCCTTGTCCCCCTGCCAAGTCAGTAATGACTGAGAGGACTCCCTGGCCTTGTGCTGAGCTGGGCCACCAAATAGCCCTCTGTGGCCAAGACAAGGATATTGGTCTTTGGTGGCCAAAATTACTTCTCCATCACTTTTGCCAAAGCACACCCCTGAAGGCAAGGAACTCCTGGTACCCTAGTATCCTGGGCTTCCATTTCACAGGTAAGTGAAGGACTCTGTCCAGACAGTAAGTCAGGCCTCTCTAAATTGTAATAAGGGGAGGAAGACGTGCGAGATAGTGGAGAATCTGAATCACTCTGGAGTTTTCAGTAAATACTGCTTTGTGTTCAGCTCTACATTCGAGAACCAGGAGCAAGAAAGAGACCTGACTACTCTTTCCTAGGAAAAACCTAGTCATCAGTTGTATGCAAACAATGCCTAGAGTTTATAAGGCAGTTCTTGCAGCTTCTTTGCCCCACTTTGGGCCTTATCAGACCTGTGCTTGTATAGAAAGCAAAGGAAAGCCAAGTCAGACACTGGAATTTGGGGTCTAAATCAGAGAGAGAAAGAGAGAGGAGAGAGGGCAGGGTTGGGGGGAGAGTAGGTAGATACGAGACCTGTCCTCCCTAGGAGGGCAGGCTTTCACTGACCTGCAGAAGGGATGCGGGAAGGTGCTACTAAATGATAGAATGGTTTATAGAGGTCTTGTCCTTGTTGGTAAAAGATAGTACGTGCCTAGTTTGCTACTCTTCTGTTTGTGTATTTTGAACTCAAACCAATAACGAATTCATACCCATTAAGAAGAGACAGGAAATGTGTCTCTGTGTTATTTCTTGTTTTGTTGTGTTTTGTTTTTAGAGAAAGTGTGTGAGCAGGAGAGAGGGGCACAGAGGGAGAAGAGAGAGAATCTTAAGCAGGCTCCACACACTAGCACGGAGCCCAACGCGAGGCTCATTCCACAACCCTGGGATCACGACAAAGTCTATATCAAGAGTCAGGGGCTCAACTAACTGAGCCACCAGGTGCCCCTTCTCTGTATTCTTTTTTTTTTTTAATGTTTTTATTTATTTTTCAGAGAGAGAGAGACAGCATGAGCAGGGGAGGGTCAGAGAGAGAAGGAGTCACAGGATCTGAAGACAGGCTCCAGGCTCTGAGCTAGCGGTCAGCACAGAGCCTGACACGGGGCTCGAACCCACGAACCATGAGATGGTGACCTGAGCCGAAGTCGGACGCCTACCCGACTGAGCCACCCAGGTGCCCCCCCTTCTCTGTATTCTTGACCCATGATTAAAATTTTAGATTTGAAGCTATAAGCCCTACTTATATGTTTGTGTCTAAGTGTGTAGTATTTTCTTACCTTCAGCTTATCAAATTAGTTAAATTATAAATCTCTTACAGGACCTCTATCTGATTGAGATTTATTTATTTTAGAGACGGAAGCTTATATAAACTGAATATTCCTAAAATTCCTCCAAATTAAGGACATTGAACCTCTAATATTTTCAGTGGGGAGTGGGGGGAAGCTTACACACTATGTTTAAAACAACTCAAATGTTTTTTAAGAATTCAGTATCATAGCCACGCCTGAGTTGCTCAGTTGGTTGAGCATCAAACTCTTGATTTCAGCTCAAGTCAAGATCTCACCCTTTGTGGGTTCCAGCCCCACATCAGGTTGCCCCTGACAGTGCCAGGGGCAGCCTGCTTGGGATTCTCTATCTCCCTTTCTCTGCCCCTCCCCTGCTATGTGCCTGCCTGCTCACTCCAAATAAACTTTAAAAGAAAAAAAAAAAAAAAGAATTCAGTATCACATTATGTGTGTGTGGGGGGGTGGGAAGGTTTTGTTTGTTTGTGTGTGGGGGTTTGTTTGTTTTGCAAATGAGACAAATTTAATACTGTTTTAACAAAAACATCTATGCAGTCTTTGAGTTATCAGCACTAAGCTAAGCTTAGCGCAACCGCTTGGGTCACGGAGTTGCCTTGGGCGGTCTCTGCAAATGAGTCCTAGCATCCCTGTCCCCACCACTGGTGACAGCGCGCCAAGGCCCATGAGGAGTCGAAGCTGAGGGTGCCACCTCCAGCGGCTGCTCCCGGTCACCCACGACTATTGGGGGCGCTGCCTGGGCTCCACCTCCAGTAACAGCCCCTGCGGGAGGGCCCAGTATCCGGGGAAGCCATCCCTCACCACCGGCTCTCTCCAAGACCAACGCAGCTCACTGGTTGGCAAGCTTCTTTTTCGGGAAGTCTACTCGCCCGTTCGCGGCTACAGTGTTGGAGTCCCCAGCACGCTCAGAATCTCCCCAGGCCTCCAGCGGCTTGGTCACCCGTGACTTGACTCTGGAGGCCACGAGGAAGCAGCCTGGTGGCCAGCCTGGCAAAGCGAACACTGAACATCCGGCCCCAATCCTGAGAGGCCACTGCCAGGCTTCTGGAGGCACTAGGCTCATCAGAGCCTCTCCCCTCCCCTCTCTTCCCCTCCCTCCCCCCTCCCCTCCCCTCTCTTCCCCTCCCTCCCCCCTCCCCTCCCCTCTCTTCCCCTC
>NC_043703.1:131391263-131432392 GCF_006229205.1 Suricata suricatta
CTTCCCCTCCCTTCCCCTCCCCTCTCCCCGTAGACTAGGCAGGCTGCAGCAAGTGAAGCAGTTCAGGCTAGGCACCCCCCTCCTCCTTCCCTACTCACTCTCTCAAAAATAATAAAAAATAAATTATAAATTTAAAAAATATGGCAGCCAAATATTTGTTTTATAGTAATTCATAATCCTACCTTAAGTCCTCAAAACTCCTGACAGAAGCTTTGGATATTTTATCTTCCTTAAATCAAATCCTCCCTTGCATATAAATAGGGGCACCTGGGTGGCTCAGTCCTTGAGCATCTGGCTTCCACTCAGGTCATGATCTCACGGTTTGTGGGTCTGAGCCCCACTTTGGGCTCTGTGCTGACAGCTCAGAGCCTGGAACCTGTCTTCAGATTGTGTGTCTCCCTCTCTCTCTGACCCTCCCCTGCTCATGCTATCTTTCTCACTCTCTCAAAAACAAATAAAGCATTTAAAAATTTTTTAATAAAAAAATAAATGCATATAAATAAGTGAAAGAAGCCAGTCTGAAAAGGCTACATACAGTATGTTTCCAACTAAATGACATTCTAGAAAAGGCTAAACTATGGAGACAGTAAAAAGGTCAGTGGTTGCCCTGGGGTTTGGGAGTGGAATGGGTTGGGGGGGAGAGTGTGGGAACAATAGGCAGAGCACAGAAGAATTTTAGGGCAGTGAAAATACTCTGTGTCATACCATAATAATGGATAATGTCATTTATTTTATAAATAAAACCTTAATTTAAAAAATCAAGTCCTGGGGTGCCTGGATGGCTCAGTTGGTTGAGTGTCCAGACTTCAGCTCAGGTCATGATATTGCAGCTTGTGGGTTCAAATCCCATGACGGGCTCTGTGCTGACAGCTCAGAACCTGGAGCCTCCTTTGGATTCTATCTTCCTCTCTCTCTGCCTCTCCCATGCTCATGCTCTTTCTCTTTCTGTCTCTCAATAATAAATGTGAAAAAAATCCCTAAAAAATAATCAAATCCTGAAGATTATCTTTCACACCTAAAACTGTCTTTAAGGAAAAAAAATAAAAAAAATAAAACTGTCTTTAAGATTTCCCAGAGGGTCCTTAGAAAATCATTTAGGATTTTTTTGTTTGAGTTTGTAAAAAGAAAGGTTTTACAAATAATTAGGCTTATGTGATACATTAATATTAAAGAGCAGCACAGGAAGGTTTGTTAAATCAAGAGATGCTTTCATTCAGGTAAGATGTTATTAACATAAAATTTTCAGGAATTGTATGCTGCAAAGGAAGTTCTAGAGAATTGTCAGTGCCCCAGCTGTCTATAGTATGTTTCTATTTATCAGAGTCCTGGTGCTGCTTTGCCTGATATTAGACAAAAATGGGATAGTGTTATCAATCATAATTTGTTAGTTTTTTAATTGTTAACTTGGTTGTAACTTTATTTCTTGGATTCAAATCTAGTATCTTCTAGGCCAGTGGTTTGGTGTTGTTGTTGTTGTTGTTTTTTAAGTTTCATTTATTTTGAGAGACAGAGAGAGAGAGCATAAACAGGGAATGGGCAGAGAGAGGGTGAGAGAGAGGATCCCAAGCAGGCTCGGTGCTAGTGCTGAGCCTGATGCAGGACTTGAACCCACGAACTGTGAGATTATGACCTGAGCTGAAATTAAGAGCTGGGTGCTTAACTGAGCCACCAAGGTGTCCCAGCCCAGTTGCTTTAAAAAAATTTTTTTTATGATGATTTATTAGAAAGAGAAGGAGAGAGAATCTGAAGCAGGCTCTAGGGTTCAAGCCGGCACCACAGAGCCTGATGTGGGGCTCTAACCCACGAACCACGAGATCATGACCTGAGCCAAAGTCAGACTCTTAACTGAACAATCCACTCAGGTGCCCCAGGCCAGTGGTTTTTGATTAGAGATTTACATTGCTTATCTACGGGGTTTTATTAATACATAGGCTAAATTTATGACCTAATCCAAATTTATAGAATCTTTTGACATTCTTAACATATTCTTGTTGTCAAGGAAAAGATCAAATCCAGATTTAGCAAGGAGAGATTTTATTTGAAGGATTACTACAAGGGCAGCAGTAGAGGAGGGACACTTGAAAGGAGGGGTGAGGGACGGCACATGTGACTACTGCAACAGGGAGCACTCCAAGATCTGCATGTGTCACGTGAGTTAGGCAAAAAGAACGTTTCTTTTATAGAAAAGAATGAGTGTCAGGAAGTGGGGTGAAAGGGTGGTAAATCAGAGTGTTTTACCCTGACGCCAGCCTCTTTTCAAGAGGGTTTGTGTGCTGGCTGAAGGTGGGCCAAAGGTCAGGGGCCTATGGGAAGGAGAGAATCTTAACCAAAGTTTGGTTAAAAAGCATTTTGTTGCCATTGATCAGTGGGGATAAAACAATTCAGCTAATCCTTTATGAGGCAAAGCTCAATGAACTCCAAAAAAAAGATAAACTCACAGAGACCCACACTGACCCATATTAGAAGCAAACTTTCAAAAGACAAAGGACAAAGAGAGCATTTAAAAAGCAGGAACAGAGAGGCGAATCATCACATACACGGGGACTCATTAAGCTAACAAGCAGATTTCTCATCAAAATCTTTGGAGGCCAGAAGGCAGTGGACCAATATATTCCAAGTGCTAAAAGAAAAATCTGTCAATCAAGAACCTTGTGTGTGGCAACTTGTCCTTCAAAAGTGAGGGAGACATTAAGAAATTTCCAGTTAGGCAAAAATGTAAAGGGAGCTTATAACCACAGGACCTGCCCGCCAAGACATGATGAAGAGAGTTCCAAGAGTTGAAATCAAAGGACACCACACAGTAACGTGAAGCCACATGTAGAAGTAAATATTTCAGTAAAGGTAAACACATAGATACTTATTAAAGGTAAGTTGCATTCTTGCAATATTATTGCAACAATAGTTTGTAACTGTACTTTTGTTTGCTTTCTACATGGTTAAAAAAACTAATACATTGAAAGAAAAACTATTATTAGTATAAAAGCTAATATTACTATAACTTTGGTTTCTAACTCCAAATCTTTTTTTCCTAAATAATTTAAGAGACTAATGCACTTAAGAGAATCATTAATTTATGTTTTGGGGCACACAAAGTGTAAAAATGTAATTTTGTGATATCAGCAACCAAAAGGGGGGTAGGGATAGAGCTATAAAGGAAACGAGTTTTTAGTATGTGACTGAAATTAAGCTGGTTTAAATTCAAATTAGAGTTATAACTTTAGCATGTTAAGTGCAATCCCCATGGTAACCACAAAGAAAATAGCTATAGAATATACACAAAAGGAATTTAAACACTTTACTACCAAAAAATCAACAAAACACAAAGGATGACAGCAATGTAGGAATGAGAAACCTAAAAGGATATAGTGCATATAGAAAACTAATAGCACAATGACAGAAGTAAGCGCCCCTTATCAGTAATTATTTTAAATATAAATGGATTAAACTCATCAATCAAAAGGCAGAGATTGGCAGAATAGATAAAAACATATGATCAAACTATGTGCTATCTATAAGAGACTCACTTGAGATCCAAAGTCACAAACAGGTTGAAAGTGGAAAGATGGGAAAAGATATTCCATGCAAACAGTAACCAAAAGAGAGCAGGTATGGCTCTATTGATACCAGACAAAATAGCTTTTAAATAAAAAAAGACAAAGAAGGATATTATATATTGACAAAAGGTTCTGCACAGCAAGATGATATGACAATTACAATCATACATGCACTTAATGACAGACCATCACAATATATAAAGTACAACTGGACAGCACTGAAGGGTGAGATAGTTCTACAGCCATAAAGACTTCAGTACCCCACTCTCAATGATGGGTAGAACAACCACACAGAGATAAGGAAACAGAAGACTTACCACAATAAACCAACTAGGTCTAGCCGACACGTACAGAACACTCCACTCAACAACAACAGAATACACGTTCTCAAGTATGTGGAACATTTTCCAAGATAGGGCATATGTTAGGCCATAAATTAGGTCTCAATAGATTTAAAAAAATAAAAACAATAAAAAGTATCTTTTTCTACAACAGGATGAAGTTAGAAATCAATAACAGGGGTGCCTGAGTTGTTCGACTGGTTAAGCATCCAACTCTTGATTTTGGTTCAGGTCAGGATCCCAGGGTCATGGAATTGAGCCCCATGTTGGGCTTTGCACTGAATCTCCTGCTTGATTGAGATTCTCTCTCTCTTTCCCTCTGCCCTTCCCCCACCCCCTCATTCTCTCTCTTAAAAAAAAAAAAAGAAAAAGAAAAGAAAAAACCCACTAGGGACAATGAATCACAAACAGCCAAGTAGCCTGTAAACTGTAGCCAATCAAATAATGAAAAAAAATAAATCAATAACGAAAGCAAAACTGGAAAATTCATAAAACTGTGGACATTAAATGATAGAGTTTTAAGCAACCAATGCATCAAAGAAGAAATCATTAGAAAATAAGAAAATACTTAGAGATGACTGAAAATGAAACAATTAAAAGTAAAAATAGAACTACCATATGATCCAGTAATTCCACTTCTAGATATTTATCCAAGGAAAACAAAGTCACTATCTCAAAAAAATATCTGTACCCATGTTCACTGCAGCATGATTTACAATATCCAAGTCAAGGAAACAACTGAGATGTCTACTGAGAGATGAATGGATAAAGAAAATGTGGGGTGTATACACAAATAGACACACAGGAATATTATTTTGCCGTAAGAAAGGACATTTTACCATTTGTGAGAACATGGGTGGACTTTGAGGGCATTATGCTAACTGAAATAAGCTGGACAGACTCAGAAAGTTACTAAGAGAGTAAATCTTTAAAGTTACCATAAAGGGGGTGCCTGGGTGGCTCAGTCAGCTGAGCGTCCGACTTCAGCTCAGGTCATGATTTCACAGTTCGTGGGTTCGAGCCCCACGTCAGGCTCTGTGCTGACAGCTAGCTCAGAGCCTGGAGCCTGCTTCAGATACTGTGTCTCCCTCTTTCTCTGACCCTCCCCTGCTCACACTCTGTGTCTCTCTCAAAAATAAAGAAATGCAAAATAAATAAATAAATAAAGTTCCTGTAATGAAAAAACAACAAACTTGTAACTATGTGTGGTGTGGGCTATTAACTAAACTTACTGTGGTAATCATTTTGACATGCATGTATAGGAAATGATTATGTTGTACACCTAAAACGAATGCAGTGTTATATATCAATTATGTCTCAATAAAAAAAGAAAAATAAAGGAAAAACTTGCAAAGAAAACAAAACACCTAGCCTCTCTCTCTGACCCCAGGGTCTGTGAAAGCCCTGTGGGGATCCCAGGCCTGCATCTCTTCTAGCGGTAACAAAGTCTCACACAAGGCCTGCTAAAACAGAAGACGGAAAAAAAGACCTAGAGTTTCATAGGGAATACCCAAGGTCTCTAGGTTTCAATCAAAACCACTCAACGAACATACCAAGAAACAGCAAAGTAGCTGGAATGAGAAAAGACAACGGGCAGACTGTTAGCACTGTGATGTCACAGACACTCGAATTGTCTAACGAGGATTGTAAAGCAGTCGTCATGAAAACACTGCAGTGAGCAGCTGTGAACACACTTGAGACAAATGAAAAAAAACTTCTCAGGAAGGGCTGCTGTGTTCCATCTGGAGGGGTCCTCCTGCCCCCACAAAACCTTCCCTGACCACTAGTCCTGCCTCACTGAACCCTCTATCCTCTATGTCCATGAAACACCCAGGAAACAGGGTAGAATGCCAGGCATTTGGGTCAGGCTCCCTGTCCCTTTAACAAAACTCAGACATTTCTTTTCTACTTACAGGCCTGAGAAGAAGGTGCTGGACTTTCATCTGTGTAACGTGCAGCTCCTGCCACCTGCCCGGTAGCCTTTCTCTTGCACGGGGGCCCAGCACACAGCCCCACAACGCGGCACTGGGCCCAGCAGTGCAGGAGTGGTTTATGGGGAAAGGTTCCTCCTCGTACCTCCAGGCCCAGGGGACACGAGGGTCAAAGGCCACCTCCTGGAGTGACCTAGCTTCGTGTCCTCAGGATGTGGCTTATGAGACAGTACAGGAAAATGCAGACCCTAGGGAAAGGTCTCTGAGAGTCTCAGTGTGGCTGGGGGAAATCGGCCAAACCAGCCTGGCCTGTGAACTAGGCAGGAGGGCCGGGACCCGAGACACGGAGCACCTGCTGCTGAGGGCTGGGGCGAGCACACGCTGAGCCTCCCAGCTGAGCCACCATCCCAGCAAAGGACAGCATAAAACCAGACATAATCTCCAGAAATTTATTGGAAACACGATACAAATTGATTAGTAGACGGCATCTACTTACAGACAGACAGTTCACACTGCAATATCACGCTCCGAATGAATTATCCTGAGGAAACACTCATGACCACTGATGCATGGTCCAGGCTAGTGTCCTCTGGCAGGGAAAATCAGAAATTGGGGACAGAGGGAACGGAGGGGAGGGATGGACAGAAAACTAGGACATGGCTTTCCTGAGGGGAATGGTGAGGTGGGGTTGCTAAATGCGTAAATTCCCCCAAAGGAAAACAGGGACAGCTGGTAAGAATAAAGGTTTCCCCCTGCCTCCCTTCCACAAGCATTTTCCTCTCTAGGTGAGTGAGAGGCTATGAAACCCCCACGGGGGCAGCTCCTCTGTCTACCCTCATCAGGGTCTTAGGATAGCATGGGGACAGAAACACGAGGCTGGACATGACACAGGGCAGACCGAGGCCACGCACATCCCAGCCTGCTCGTCCTCAGACCATCCCCCCCACACCCTGCTCTGAGTGGTAGGCCTGATCTTTGCAGCCTGCTTGTCCTGGGACCCCAGGTCAGCTGGCTTCCAGCAGGGTTTAACTAGCGAGAGGCACCTGAAGAAACTATAAAGCACAAGGAAAGCAGAAGCAGAAGCCAGGCTATTGGTCCCCCACACCTGCCTGGGGAGCAGGGACCTTTCCGGCAGGGACCATGCCTCCCCATGGCCCCAGGTCCCATGAGATCGGCCTCTGTGGGCCCCAATTCCTCCCAGTGGCCCCTGGTCCCCATGCTCTGGTAAAATAGCCTCTCCCTGTGTCCCACCAGCTTTGGGTGGTGGCAGTTCCCTGCCGTTGCTCCCTACCTCTGGGCTGCCCCTTGTTCTCCTGTTTGGCCTCTCAGCTCTTCTTGTTTCTGTGTTCAGCAATTCTCTGGATTAAAACTCCTCTGTTTTAAATACCTGGAGTGGCTTCTGTTTCCCCGGCTGGATGCTGACTGATAGAAACCGGGCTGTGGGCAAGGTACAACTGTGAGAGGCGGGCTAAAAACCAGTCTGCCCTCCTCTTTTACACCATCTCTAGGAGTGGGCAGGTGTGATGGCAGAGTGGGAAGGTGGCTTGTGAGCTTCTGTGTCCTCATCCAAGGGAACACAGACCAGGCTTGGCACAGTGCCACCGGGCACAGCTGCTGTGGTCCGTGCAGACAGAGCCACGCATGTCCACCCCACAAGCTCACTGCACACTGGTGACACTGTGGCCCCAGGAAGGGGGTGGCTTGGAAACTCTCTCAGCACCAACTGCTCAGAACGGCCAAGGCAAAGGTTAGAAGCTCCTTGGTGTCATTTCCCCCATTCCCTGGGAGGAATTCAATCAGAATGCTGGGGAACTTTCCAGAGGTGAAGTGGGAACATAATATCTTCGTCAACATCCTCTTTGTAGGAGGATGGGGCTGCAGACCCAGGAATTCTTACTATAAGGTGAAGGGCTTTATTGACATGTGGCTCAAAGCAAGCTGCACGTGTCCCAAAGCTAAATGTGAGCTACAACTTGGGTGGGCAGGCTTCTCTGTCTCCCTTCAGACCAGGCTTGGTCCTCCCTGCCCTTCCTCCATCTCCAAATATCCTGGGCGTGGGTGAGGAGGGACTCTCCTGACAGGCAGAGAGAAGGAAGCTGGCCGCAGAGTCATGGGCAGCAGACTTCTTTCTAATCAACAGTCACAGTTCACACGGGTCAGGAGAGGTGCGTCTAAGGGCCAGGGAGCCATTGCACCTCCTGTGTCCGTGGGTGATAGTAAATCCAGAGTGGGACACAGAGACAGCCTTCCCGTGTCTTTCTTAACAGAGAACATGCCATGTGGCACGGGAGGCAGAGCGTCCGCTGTCTCTTCTCCAGGGTCTTTTAGGAGGGGGCTTCTCTGTAGGGAACCCTGAGAGCAATGCTTGTCCCCTCTGCTCTGCTCCCTGGACACCTCTGACACAGGCCCTCCGTCGGAGCCCCAAGCCAGGACCCAGAACAGCTCCAAGAGTTGGCAGTGGTATCCCCCGAGCACCCTTGCAAAAGCCAAAGATGAGAAGCAACTCCTTAGAAGGGAAGCCACGCTGGCTGCAAAACTGGAAGGAAAAGGCAGCTCAATCTCTCCACATCGCCTTCGGCCGTCATCCACCACATTCTCTTTGCTGAACTGAACCCAGCCTCTGGGGATCTGGACATCTAGAGTGTCATCATTTTAGTGATACTGCATTCTGCTGGGGGTCAGGGTGGGGGCGGGGAGTGTCAACTCAATGGTAGTAGTCATTCTGTCCTGCAACCGCCTGGCTGTCTGGCCACTCATTCAGCTGCAGGCCCCAGGGACAGCTGGAAGGCCAGACTCCAGCTTTCCTTCACGGTGCTGTGAGCCTGTGCCCCGCAGCCTGTCCCTGCAATGGAGGACAGGGGAGTGGCCAGACTCATGTGCTCGGGGAGGCACGGGCACTGAGTTATTCCTGCCCCTGCCACTGTGTGCCCAGAGCCACAGAGTGGCCAGCCTGGCGTGCCCACGAGGGCTCGTGTGAGGGCAGACAGGAAGAGGCCCAGCCAGGGAACACCGGGGCCCAGGCCCATCTCCCGGGGCCTAGGCACGTTTGTTCAGAGAAATGTCTGGGCCAGAAAGGTGGGGGGCTCGTGCTGTCGTATACACACACATGCTCACCTGTACACACAGATTTCTCACTTCACCCTCTCGGAGGCCAAACAGATTCCGTCTGCCTAAAACAAACCTACGTGATTTGTGACTCGTGGAAGGCCCAACCTGGCTGCAAGTCCTCGGCGGCTGGCTGGGCTGGGCTGCAACGGAACAGGGCAGTACACAGACGGCTTGTCACAGTGATACACACGCTCGGCTCCATTTAAACACCTGCTCTTGCTGGAGCTGAGACCAGGGAGGACCGAGCAGAACACCAGCCTCTGTCCAACAATAGAATACACGTGATGGGAAGAGTTCACAGGCTTACCAAAGACAATTTTCTTATTTTTTGTCAGAATCTCATAATTCCATACCTAGGAGGGGTGGAAGAGGGGGAGCCAAATATAGGATGCTGGGGTGGGAGCAAAATTTCCCCGTTCGAAAAACTAAAGATGAAGCCTACTGAGAGAAAGCCAGCTGACAGTAATGCAAGGATGGGGGAGGGCAACATCATGAGCTGAATAAACACTGGCACATTTCTTAAGAAAAATCCATTCAGAAAGATGCCGTGTCCTTCCTGGTCACCATCGTGGCGCCTATGACAGGGCTGAGCGGACACATGCAGGGGCGGCGGCAGCTCTGAGCTCTTAGCAGCCCCGCTGCCCGAGGAGCCGCTGGGACTGGGAGCGGAGGGCTGGTGAAGGAGGAGGCGAAGGGGTGCTCCCATCCCCTTAATTTTCAGGCAGGTCCCGCCATGGGACAGTGAGGTCTCTGAGAGGAAAGCGAGGTGACGCTGTTTCACACATGGAGATGCAGCTTTGGGGCTGTGCGCTCCCAGTTTCTTCCTCTGCCCCGCTGAGTTTCGAGGGGGCACGTGTGTCTGTCTCCCACTGAAATGTACTGGAAATGGGGCTGCCTCCTTCCCAGGCACGACTGTGAACATCAGCAGGACAGTGTGGCGAGTCTTGGCTTATAGGAGGAAATAGGGATGGCTCAGTCCGACACGCAGCATGTGAATTCTGGGGAAGTAGAGAGACAGGGTCAGAGTTAAAGAGTTCTGATGGAGGAGGCCGGGCGAGAGCAAGGACAGAATCAGCCTTCCCACCAACGACATCACAAACTTCAAGGAAAGGTGGTCCGGCATTAATTCAAATAAAAGCTCTCAGGGTAGTTTAAGGCTGGACCAAGGGAAGTCGAACTGAGGCCAAGAAAATATGTGAATGACACTGAAGTATCTTAAAAGCTGGGCTTTGGAAAGGTGGGTTTGGTGGTCACTGCCAAGGCGCACAGCATACCAGGCAGGTGCCGGCGGGCTTACCAAACCTACGTCGGGGAATGTCTCCGAGCAGACACTAAGGGATGGGGAGCACAATTAGCCTCGAGGAGACAGCGTGATGGGAAGTTGCCATTATTCATCACAGTGATGTGGGCACTCAGAGGCTAGGAGCACATTTTCCTCCAGGAGGGGAGTGAAACTCAAACACCCACAGTGTCATAGTGGCCCCTCCTTCCCACCCTCGCTGCTTCCCCGCAAAACCGTCAACTCTCCTTCCCAGAGCCCAGTGTCTAGAGACTCTCAACAGAAACAAGTCAACGAAAAGCAGAAGTGGCCTGCAAACCACATCGTCATCATCTGGTGTTACTCACAAGGCTGTGAAACCTTTTGCTTGGTTATTAGGAAAGTGGCTGGGAGGGGCGTGGGGGGTGTTTGCCGAGATGGGACCAGGTGCCCCCGCCAAGGTTGTGCTCACACATGCTCTCCCATCTCATGCCACTCTGCAACCAGGAGAGGACACAGGGACGCTCACCTTCACAGCCTCCCGCCATCCTGAGGAAGGTCTGCAGGATGGAGCAGAGCTGCGCCTTCACTTCATGAGCCTTTCTAGAATAGGGGAGATATATGTACACAGCCTGGTAGTTGATAGGGCTTGGCAAATATGTGTTAAATAAAAACCCAGATAATTCCATTTAGGACTCAGGCTAACATTCGCTTCATTGAACTCACTATGGGATATATGACTGCATTATTTAACTTTCATCAGAACCTTGTGAGCATCAGAAAGGGTAGAAACTTGCTTGAGGTCATATAGTAAGTTGAGGATTAGAACCCAGATCTTACTTCAAGTCAAGATTTCCCTATTACACCAAGCCGCCCCATCCTTCCATCCCAGTAAGAGCATACTGTCCTCTTTAGTGTCTACGTGAAGGGTTATGTATGTGTCAGAACCTCTGGTATTTCTTAGAAGGCTGTGTGTCTGTCTTTCTCTTTTGCAGGGGGTAAGGCGGGGATGATGCCCTGTCATTAATTTTTTGTCCAAGCCCTGTGGAATTAAGCCATCTGCAAGAAGAGCCACTTGTAATAGTTTCTCAAGTTTTTTATCTGATTGGTGAACTGTGCTTCCTTTGATCTGTGCTAAACTTACCTGCTTCCGTTTCAAAAGCAACCCTCCGACAACCTGCCTTGTGCACACTGGCTGTGGTTTAAAGTTGAGATACGTCACCTCTGCATTTCTGGCTGAAGATCCCAGTGCTTACCACCTGCCCTGGTATGGCTCTCACTGCCCTCTGCTCAGAGCTTCCTCAGCCCCACTGCATGTCCTTGAACCAAGGAACAGCCACATGCAGGGCCCAGATACAGAGGTCCCAGCACCGCACAGAGCTCCAGGACAAGATGGACACCCCTTCTCAGGTCTCCTTCCTGGATGACATAGCCCAAATCATTTTCCCTTTTTGCTTATAAATACATTCTCAAAAGCATTAATTTACATTTGCTACTTCTGTCTATACTAACCCTGATTCATAAGCCCTTGTTTTTTTACAAACATTACAAACTCTTGGTTTAAACTATTAAGTCCATGTCCATGGACTTGGAGAGTCTAACTTGGAGACACTCTGACCAATGCAATGAAAGCAATCTTCTTTTTTTTTTTTTTTTACATTTATTTATTTTTGAGAGACAGAGAGAGACAGAGCTTGAACAGGGAAGGGGCAGAGACAGAAAGAGACACAGAATCCAAAGCAGGCTCCAACTTCCACTCAGGTCATGATCTCATGGTTCATTAGTTTGAGCCCACATCGGGCTCTGTGCTGAGAGGTCAGAGCCTGGAGCCTGCTTCAGATTCTGTGTCTCCCTCTCCTTCTGCCCACTCCTGCTCACACTCTTTCTCTCTCAAAAATAAACAAACATTAAAAGTTTTTAAATAGATAATTGTTTTAAAAAATAAAACATAAAATAGTCTCTATAAGTTTGTTAAAGAATCTATAGGGGCACCTGGGAGGCTTGGTTGGTTATGTGTCTGGCTCTTGGTTTCAGGTCATAATCTCATGGTTTGTGGGCTTTTGCATCGGCCGGGCTCTGTGCTGACAGCATGGAGCCTGCTTGGGAGTCTCTCTCCCTCTCTGTCTCCTGCATGTGTGCACACGCTCTCTCTCTCTCTAAATAATAAATAGATTTTAACCAAAAACAAAGAAAAAAAGAATCTATAAGAAAGATGAATGTGATGGGCAACAAGATGGTGTATTTTAGGAGAAACATGAAAAAACTAAAAGGAAATTCTAAAACTGAAAAATACAAAATCTGAAATGAATAATTTGTTAGACGGGATTAATAGCAGATCCAGTACTGTTGAGGAGGAGGGTCTACTTGGCTCAGTCAGTAGAGCATATGACTCAATCTCAGGGTCATGAGTTCCAGATGCATGTCGGGTATAGAGTTTACTTAAAAAAATACTGCAGAAGAAATCAAGGAATTTGAAGATCTCTAAAAAATTACTGAAACTGACAAAAAAGAATGTGTACTGTATGACTCCATTTATATAAAATTCTAAAAAATGTAATCTCTGGTGACAAAAAGCAGATCAGTTGTCACCTGAGATGATGTGGGGAAGATGGGGTAGGTGGGAGAGTAGATGATAAAGGGGTACAAGACAGTTTTTGAGGGTGGTGGATAAGTTTATTAAGTGTATAATCGATGGATAAGAGATTGTGGTTTTTCCTGGTGTTATATATATGTTCAACTTATCAAGTTGTATGTTTTGGTTTTTTTTTAAGTTTATTTATTTATCTTGAGAGAGAGAGAGAAAGAGAGAGCATGCAGCAGGGGAGGAGCAAAGAGAGAAGGGGAGAGAGAGAATCCTAAGCAGACTCCGTGCTGATAGTGTGGCTGTCAGTAGAGCTCAGTCTCATGAACATGAAATCATGATCTGAGCTGAAATCAAGAGTCAGATGCTTAATCCACTGAGACAACCAGGCGCCCTCAAGTTATTTATTTATTTTTTAATTTTTTTAATGTTTTTTATTTATTTTTGATACAGAGAGAGACAGAGCATGAGAGGGGGAAGTGCAGAGAGAGAAGGAGACACAGAACCAGAAGCAGGCTCCAGGCTCCGAGCTAGTTGTTATCACAGAGCCTGACGCGGGGTTCGAACCCACAAACGTGAGATCTGACCTGAGCCGAAGTCGGAGGCCTAACCGACTGAGCCACCCAGGCGCCCCTCAAGTTATTTATTTTAAATATATGTAGTTGAAGGGCACCTAGCTGGCTCAGCCAGTTGAGTGTCCAACTCTGATTTTAGCTTGGGTCATGATTCCAGGATGGAAGGATACAGCTATGCACTGGCCTCCATGCTAAGCATGGAGCCTGTTTAAGATTTTCTCTCTCCACCCCCTCTTCCCCTCTCCCTAGTCATGCTCTCTCAATCTTAAGACAAGGAAAAATAAAAATATGTATGTATAAAATATATATATGTATGTATACATATATATGTGTGTGTATGTATATATATAAGGATCATTGCACAGCGATAAAAAGGTAAAAAAGATACAAAAATTCTAATTATATACATCACCAATAATAGAATTTCAAAATACTGAAGCAAAAAATTGACAGAATAAAGGGAGATACAGACAAATCTGGCTGGAATATAAATCTAAGAAAGTCTCCCAGAAAACAGAGCAAAAACACACAGAGAAAGAAAACTGGAGAGAGAAAAGAAAATCGGAGGACCGGTGCAGGAGGTCTAATGTCCAATATCTTGACCCTTTCTTCTGCTGACTTTACAGTTCCAGATACCTTAAATGGGGTCAGCCGCGTTTCCCCAGAACTCACTCTGGGCCTTGCTCACCGGCTGCCCTGGAGGGGGGCTCCTGTAGTCACTCGGTGAAGCTGCAATCAGACTGTAATGAAAACAGTCTTCTTGGATCATCTTCTTCAGGCACCTCCGTTTAACAAAGTTGCCTTCAAGCGTGCTCCTCAGTTTTACATTAATTACTTTTCATATTCATTTATATGTAAATAATTATTGATAAAAATAAATATTTGGTTGAGGGAGAAAAATGCATAAATTATAAGTCAGATGTTTTCTGAGCTTAAAGAGTACTCAGTCATCTGGAAGGGAAAACTGTAAACAGGAAAAGAAAAAAGAGCAAAGTTGGAAAAAAAAAGGTTGGGATGCTTAAAATGAACCCAGTGGGGAGTCTCCAAATCAACCAGATGGTGACAAATCCTTCCATTTTCATTGCCCTGGGGGGCCAGCAGATTCAGAACACACCTCACTTCCATACTGGGACCCACAGAGAACGCTCAGGAGGATACCTAAGTCAGTCGATTTTTGGAGCTGGTCTTGACTTCCCTGGAGCATCAAGATCTAATACTGATGTCCCAATGCCTTCCTCAGACATAGGTGCCTGCTTTTCTGATGGATGGGCCACACTTATTCTAAGGAAGAGCTGTTTCTCAGGGACCAAATCCCCTTCTTCTGCCGTCTCCCTCACTTTCCTTTCCCAAGCACCTACCTTCCCCCACAAAAAAACCCAGGACTTAGCTCTCTCAAGTCAGGGGTTCACTTTCTTTCTCAGAGATTCATCCTCTATCTGTCACTGAGAATGGGAATACATTGGGACAGGCTGTTTAAAAAGGTTTCCCATAATGACCCTTGCACGCAAACAGAGACATTGATTGAGGAGCTGCCCCTGAAAGTTGAGGACCGCTGAGTAACTACCACGGCCTTCTGTCCCTCTTCTAAGATCTCCATATTGCTGAAAGGGTGTCAAGATAAACTTCTGACAGGCTCACACACTACTATTTCCCTCAGGAACAGGATAAAAGTATTCTCTGGGAGAAACTGATATTAGTAAACTCAGGAATGGTCCCAGGGGTGGCCAAGTTGACATCCTTCCAGAATATTCCAAAACACCAAGTTGTTAATTACTTATGCCTCATGTACTTGGATCTGTCTTCCTCTACAATGCTACCCTTATGGCTTCCAAGTATGAGAGAACACCCACTCCCCTCAGATAATGCTTCCGTGTCCTGAAACTCTCTAGATACATTAGAGACATTCAATAAACCCAGGGCCATAATGGTCCATTGGAAAATACTGGGGGAAAAATATTCAAAGGCACTTTTATCTCTTAAACCAGGTTGTAACATTCCATCCTGAGACAAGATCAGAGGCAAATCCAGGGGCACTTGATGTTCTTCCATAAACACTATTTTGGAAGATTAAAAAAAAACTGTAGTCTTTTGAAATGATATAAAAACGTTGACAGAAGGCGGCCTGGGCCCAAGCATGCCTAGGAATGCCATCAGCTGTTGCTGGCAGTCTATTTTTGTTGGGATTTGTGAAGACAGCAGATGCATTCCCAGAGCGCTCTCACTGGTACAATGGACCTCACCCCCACCCATTTCCCAGAGTTGGGATGCAAACAGTTGGAGCTGTTGAATCACTGATTCAGAAACAAGTCATCCAAAGGACAGCCTTCACACCCTAGATCATAATATTGTACTTAGAGGCATCCACATTGGATACCCTCTTCATAGGGGACTTAGAGAAATGATATTACTTAATGTGGAAAACAAATAAGGAAAAAAAACCCAACCTGGCTCTGCAGTGAATTCACAGACCCCAGGGGAAATAAGCCAGAAGAGAGCAGATTAAAAAGGAGTTTATTGTACAATTCATCAGTTTCCTTGGCTCTGATGCCCTGACACTGTCTTACTGATAACTCACCTCAGGCCTGAGCCTATTGCTTTGGCCTTCCTGACACACTGAACCCTGCTTAGTAGTACCCCTGGGACAAAAGCTGTATCATCTCAAAAAAGATGATAAGAGCACACCTCCAATTGCTGTCCCCTTGGTCATATCACTGCAAAATGGAAGATGTTCCCTAGGGTCCCCGTTTGATGAAGACAGACACATAGCAGGCAGTCCCCCTGTCCCTGGGCAGCAGAATAAAAGACCTGCTCCCTGGGGCGGGAGGGCCAGGGCACCTTTTTAGGGGTCAGGAGAGAGGGGTCAGCCCCTCGCTGTCCTCTCTGGAGTTTTTCCTGACTCAGCCTGCACTCAAAAAGATTCCACCGTCTCACGATGCTGTAGGGTCTCTAACTGCAGAAGCCTGGCGGCTAAATGAGCCCTGTTTTCAACCTAATTTCCTGTCTTTAATACTCCTTTAAATAGCTTAATCAAAGGCCATTTCTCTTTATAGATACTAGGCCTTTCTAATATGCAAATATACTTTGGAACATACCTATTTACTTTCAAGCAAACCCATTAGTCATTTTTTGAAAACCACATTTTTAATGTAAGAAATAAATGTAAATAAATGTGTTGACATTTTATTTATATGCAATCCACATATGACTACAAAAACGTTGGTTGATACCTTAACAATTCTCAAAATAGCTCTTCTTTAAAGGGTGGGGGATAGAATCTTACCACTAAATGAATACCTACCATGAGTCAGAGTCAATGCTGGGTGTACCCTATAATTTAATTCAAACACATTTCACCTTTAGGTGATTCTGTGAATTTTCTCTTCTTTCTTTTTTCTCCCCTCTCTCTGACCCTAATATAGTTCTTATGCCCTACATTCCAGAAAAAGTCGGGGGTATGTTCGGGGCAGAAGAGCCTCACAGAGGCAGGAGATGGAGGGACACCTTCCATCAGACAAACGATGCCTTACACCTCACGGTCTACGCCCAGAAAAACACCTACTGTGTTCCTCTCTACACTTACAAACACACCCATCTCCAACGCTCAGAAAACATAAACCTCTCCCACGTACTTGCTGCACTCGGCAAGTCCTGGGTCCTTATACACGCAGTGGAAACAACCCCAGATTGGAGTTTGAATCTCATCTCTGCTTGTCAGGCGTGTGGCTTTAGGGAAATCCCTCAACTTCTTTGAGTTTTTTCATTATTAGAAACCTCTTTGGGTTTTTTCATTATTAAAATGCATGTTGTAACACCTATCTCATAGTTTGGAAGATCAAGTAGCATAGAGCAGGTGCAATATTTTTAATCATTAGCACAACTCCATTAAGGCAAATTAAACTTGTATTTTACAGAGTAGAAAACAGGTTTATAGAATCAAAGTGATTCACCCAAGGCCACACAGGAAGTAACCAGAGAAGTTAGCAGTTAATCCTAGCTGATTCCAAACCCTCAGAAGTACCTTTTCCCCCATGGCACAGAGAAATCCCATCTCCCCTGTTGCCCTGTCTGTTGGGCTCTCATACATGGAAAGGCTTTCCAGTAACTGCTCTTTTATCCCCATGATTGCAGGGCTTTCTCTACTCACAGCAATTTGGAGTTAACCAAGTTGGCCAAATGTGGTAGGTACTTGGTTTGCTGGTAATGGAAAGGCCATCAAGGCATCTGTAAGTCAGAAAAGGAGACAGGATTTGGAAAGCACATGACTGCAGGCGGCACACTCCTGGACCAACCGCCTGACGGGAAAGGCTGGAGTGTAGCCGACTGTGGTAAGGAGTCCTGTAAGTCTATGTTTTGAAATTTCATTCTTCTTGTCATTGCTGACCCCAAATAATGAGGCTTCTTATGGATGCAGATTCCGTTTTCGCCCTTGGAATTTAAGTTCCAGTAGGGGAGTCACAGTGTGGCCCGGTGTCATGGGTTAAGCTTAACAGAGGACACAGAGGTCTGATTTCCAACCACCAGTGCCTTGAAGGGGCCAGAGCCAGATGAAAGACAGTGACTTTCAGGAAGATAAGAAGCGGCCCATCATTTAAAACAATTTTTTTTAACGTTTATTCATTTTTTGAGAGAGAGAGAGAGCTCAAGCAGAGAGAGAGGGAGACACAGAATCCGAAGCAGGTGAGCTGTCAGCACAGAGCCTGACAATCATGACCTGAGCAGAAGTCAGATGCTTAACCAACTAAGCCACCCCCCTCTTTTTAATGTCAGGTAAAATCCGTTCTAACAGCAGGAACCCAGAGCCTCTTTCTCTATCGTCATGAACTTCCACCTGAAGGTAAAGGGTGAGTGAAGGGGCAGGCCCCTGAGAGGGGGACAGGAACCCTGAAGCTTGACACTTCAGGTTCTGTTTCCAGTTAAATTAGTGCTGTCCATCAACATCCTGTTTGGTGTGCTCATCTGTCTGACATGCGGATAATTAAGTAGCAATGCTAACTGATTTTATTATTGGGTCACAGGGCAAGGCTTTTCCATGAGTTTGTATCCATCAGTTCCAGTAAATGATGGTATTGACTATCCCATGAAAACTCACTATTAGCCTAATTTTTTTCCAAGTACTTTGGGTTCACCTTGGAAGTTCAGGTTAGTCTGGATCCTATGTCGAGGAAATAAGAAACAGACCCTTTATCCCAAGGAAAAGCTCCACTGGGAATACAAAAATGGGGGCTTTTCCTACAATGTGTGTTTCCGTTACACTTGTCTCTCAGATCTACCTACATCTATCCATTTAAATTCAGTTTGGCGATGCTGGGGCGGGGCTCTGCAAATACTTCCCCTTTGCCATCCAGCCCCCCCCCCAATACACCAGTAGGGGGTGCTGGAAGGAGGCTGCAAGGCTGGCGGCCACCGAAGGCTCATGCCCAGTCCTGGGGCCGCCTCACCCCAGCAGCAGCGGTCCGCTCCCTTCCCGGCTTCCCTCCATGCTCCGAGAACCAGCCCCATCACACCTGACAGAGGTCAGCACTGGCAGAACTGCGCCCTTCCTTAGGGCCCCAGTTCCAGCTCCTCAGGCCTCCTCCAGCCTCTAGCATGTGATAACCCCAACTCCTTGCTTTTGCTCTCTGAATCCTAGGGATGGCGGCTGCTTTCTGTGCCCCCCGCCATGTTCCATCACCCATTCTGTGCTCCAAGACCTAAAATATTGACTTCTTACGTTGAATTAGCAAGAATAACTTGTCCACTTAGCTGACAAATACAGCGTATTTGAGAACCACAACTTCTTTATAACTGTGGTTCAAAAAGCAGACTCTGAAATCAGCCACACACCTTACTGGGATTCCCAATCCATTTATGCAGTACCTGGTAACTTGGGAAAGTTTAATTTACCTCTCTCTAGGTCTTCATTTTTCTCCCTCACTTTCATTTATTCAATCGACCTTAAGCACCTACTAAGTTCCAGGCACTGTGCTAGGCAGTAGAAATAAATGTTATGCAAAACAGTTAAATGCCCTGACCCCCTAGAACCTTCTGTCATGTGAATCAAATTACCTTACACAGGTAAGGTACATGTCTTCCCAGCCTTCAGAGAACAAAGGCAAAAGGGTCTGGAAGGATAAAGGTGCCTCAACAGCTAGGTCTCTCCAGAAAAATGAGATGAGTGTCTTTCCCTAAACAAGGTTGAAGGACTCAGTCAACATCACACCAGGGACTCACTGTATGCCCTGCCCTTTCCTCCTATTCGGAGCAGAGAAGTAATGACCTTGCAGCAACAATCTTCAGAAGGAAACGGGGCAAACAGGCATAGAGAGGGAAAGCTAGGGTGTGGCATTTTTTAGAAATTCTAAAGATATAGGTAGCTGTGATATAAGGAAAGGACAATGTGAGTTGCAGTGTGGGGCTAGGACTGGGGCCCAGAGTGGGTGTGACCATTGGGCACAAGTGGAAAAAGAGAGTAGAGAGCTGTTATTCCAACTGTAGTCACTGCGGAGTCTTCTTACCATAAAGTGTGTATGTATGTGCATGTGTATGTATCAAATGAACTGGAACTTAACTTCTGCTTTCTGCAGCAGGACTATACACCTGGAGAGGCCAGGGAGGCCATGAGATGGAAAAGGAAGACCTCTGATTCCATTTAAGCCTGAATCCAAAAGGCCCAGGCTGTGGGCAAGGGAGAGCTGGAAAGGAATCCCATCCCCACATTCTGACATGATCTGTCCTTAGTCTTCTGCTACCGAGATACCAGGCATATTGTGGCAAAGACGGCCAATGTCCTTGTTAGCAAAGAGGCGTTTCTGCAAGACTACTGTGAAGCTAAGTTCTTGAAATTCATATCTAGAACATATTGATAGCCTATAAATGCAAACTAAACTCTTTACCCTCAATTCTTTATTCATCTTGACATCACTGTGATCACGAAAAGTCATACTGAAGGAAAACAACCCTGGGAAATGATTACTAGAAGGTCTATTCCACATCCCTGCTCGAGGGCCTCATTATAAATAATTTACTGTCACTGAAGGAATTTAGAGGCCCTGAAGACATGAAAAGCCTGGAGAGAGTTTTACTCGTAAATAAATACCAACATTTAAACAGTCAAGGTGGCTTCAAATTCCAGAACTGTTGAAATGAACAATGTATACTGCCTGCATGATTTATTTTGCTTGTGCTGATGGTCCAAATGGGGAGGATAATTCAATTCCACCTGAAGAGTCATTAGAGGGCCAAGCCCCAAGAGAAGTACTTTGGATAAGAGGTGATATTTCTCAGCTTTTCCATTTCAAACAAATTATTATTTCCGTATTTGAGACATCACCCAGGCAATTCCCTTCATGACTTGCAGCACTCTTGAGCAATTAAAAAATTTTTATACGGTGAAAGAAGTAGGGGACAAAATGCCAAATTCAAAATGATCCACAGAACACTGAAGAATCCCCCCCGCCCCCCCCCGCCCCCCCGCCGAGAGCACGGCTGCCTCAGACAGAAGGTGAAATCGTCTCTTCTGCTCAAGAAAACATAAGTGAGCAGTGAGTATGCATCCCGGCAAGAACATTATCGCCTAGCAGAGGCAGCCTGATAAATACAGACTTCCTCTTCAAACAAGTCTCCTCACAGGGAATGTGAGCAAAGGGCCCCTTCTGAGGAGATGGTGAAATACCACTTGGCAAAATGTCCTCACTGTGGTGCCTTCCCTCTTATCCCCTCACCACACATTCCGTTCAAGTGGAGGGTAGAAGAACCTGTTTGCTACCTGTCTTGGATTTGTCACGGGCCATGCTTAGAGCCAACAAGGGCAGGGAGGTCCTGGTCTATCAGACCAGCCCCCCCACCCCGAATTTCTAGGTTTACATACCATCCAGGCCATTGTGATGACTGTAGTTTCTTTTCCCCAAAATGCTCAGAGACATGTGATTTGGGGTGGCTAGCATCCGCTTGGTAGTGGGGGTTTGCAGGCTTGGTGCAGACCGAGTGACGTTAGGTTTCTTCGAAGGATGGATCTCTGGAAGGGGGAGAAAAGGTTTCCCAACTCAGAACACGGGATTAAAAATCTCTGTGTGCACTTACATTGCCTACTAGGCACACATCTTACTCCTTAATGAGCTGAGAGCCAGTTTCTTATGAGCCAGCCTGCTTTCCCGAGGACTTGCATAATGAGTCAGCTTCCAGTGCTGTTGCCATGGCTTTCCCTATCAAAAGTGAGCTGCCTCTTCCTCTGCGAGCTGGAGCTCTGAGCTTCATGTTGGGAGTATAAGCAACAACAACAACAACAAAACCACCACCAAAAAGCCACTGCCGCTCTAGAAGGTCACAAACACAGATTTGCTAAGGGAATAAGGCAACCAAGTCTTCAAGGTTTTAGAAATGTGGAGATGATCTGGAGAAGTAGCCTGGGAGAGAAAACTAACTCTGGGCTCTATCAAAACAAAAAACATAGCAGGCGGCATGTCTGGGGTGTGAGAGGTTTCTGAAAACAGAATTCCTCATCTGGCCCTGCCACCAGGGTTTAGGACCAGGGTTAATCACGCCCAGTCCAGAACATTTTGATACAGCTGAAACGCTACACCAAACTCCAGAGTCTACAGTCAGGACGCAGTGGAAGAAAAGCTCTGATGGAGGATATGTTCACACAACGATGACGTGCACTGTCTGTCAGCCACACAGCCCACAATTACTTGCATATTTTGGATAAAGCAGACGGACAGAAATTGCAGCCTGTGGGAACTGGCTTTGAGGATCTCAGTCTGTTACTGATACTGAACCACCTCTTGTCCAAAGCTAAACCTGTGCCCTGATTCTGAGTCCCCAGCTGTGCACAAGCCACCCTGTCTTCCCGGGGGGGGGCAGGATATCGGCCTCATTTCCTGAAAATTAGGAAACACCATTAGGATTGTTAGGATTACTGTATCTTGGTCTGATCAAAACTCTACACTTGCCCACATTGAGGAACAGCTCAAGTGCTAACCAACATGTAGTGCTGATTTTTTTTCACCATGGCACCACTTTTCATTACAGCCTCCACGCTACACTCCTTCCAGACCAGACAACTTGCCTCTGGACTCACAGAAGCCTTTGTTTATCAAGTTCTCTTGGCCTCAGAAAGGGAAAAATATTTTTTTTCCTTTTGTCCTACCTATTTAAATACTACTTATCATTCAAGGCTGAGATCAAATACTGCTTTCTCCACATGGGCTGCATAACTCTCATCATCAGGAGTAACTATCCCTTCTTGTAACTGTCCAATGAATATTGCCTGTAATTCCTTTATAGGAGCTAATCCTTTGCTTAACTGTCCTTACCTGTGTGCTTTCCTTACTAAACTAAGATTCTGGAGGGCAGAATCTTATTCATCTTGGTGTTGCCCCAAATCAATCAGCATCATGTCTTGTACACAGTAAATACTCAGAAATGTTAGGTAGGGAGGTGGTTCAGCTAGAAACAAGAGCACATCTGTGGGCTTATCTAGTAGGAACAAAGACCAGTTTGCCTGCAGGAGGAACCCACAATTACCCATGGAAAAACTAGTATGCAATGTTATATTCTATTTCTAAGACCAGAGACTTTTCCTTGCATGGTGGGAGGTGGGGCTTCTAGGCTTAGGTCCTGCAAGGCAATACAAACAGCAACACTCAAGGACTTGATCCGGAGTGCCTGGGTGGCTCAGTTGGTTAAGCATCCAAATTATACTTGGGTCATGATCTCATGGTTCACAAGTTTGAGCCCTGAGTCAAGCTCTGTGCTGACAGCTCAGAGCCTGGAGCCTGCTTTGGATTCTGTGTCTCCCTCTCTCTCTGCCCTTCCCCTGCTCATACCCTGTCTCTCTCTCAAAAATAAATAAAAAACTTTAAAAAAAAAAAAAAAGGACTTGATCACCATGACTAGGTCCTGCCAATGATAACCAGGTGATATTTTTAGGGGCTATCAAAGCAACACTACATGTAGGCCCTGAGAAATAAAACAAGAAATACAGTGACCAAGTAAAATCAAAGAGGGAGCTGGGAGCTTCTGACTTTTGGATGTGCTGATAGGGACCAGATAATATATCAAGTTCAAGGCTACACCCTGAATTAAAAAAAATTTTTTTAATGTTTTATTTATTTTTGACACAGAGAGAGACAGAGCATGAGAGGGGGAGGGGCAGAGAGAGAAGGAGACACAGAACCAGAAGCAGGCTCCAGGCTCTGAACTGTCAGCACAGAGCCTGACGCGGGGCTCGAACCCACGAACGTGAGATCTGACCTGAGCCGAAGTCGGAGGCTTAACCGACTGAGCCACCCAGGCGCCCCTACACCCTGAATTTTAAAGGTATGTCTAGAGTCTGAACACTTCGTAACTGTGTATCTTTCTGACAGAGCAATAAGGTTCAGCAAAACTTTGAGTACCTCTTTCACTTTTACTGAGAAATTTAAAAAGCAAGAATATTAGAAGCACAAAAACATGCCATTGTGGCTCCTAGGTATATTAGGAATCATTTTAGGAACCACTATTTTGTAAATTACCTTAACACTCTGCAAAAAACAAAAAGAGGGTGACTGCCTACTGATTTTTAAAAATACTATTCTTAATTGTGCTATTTAAATATGTATATGGAATCATCACTTTTGGTGACTTCCAAGTTAAATAAGATGATACAAAGCAGAAAGCAATACAAATGTTCCCCTTTCAAAGTAACCTTAATTGGTTACAGCAAAACTGTAAATGTTTTTTAAAGGTAGGTTAAAACCATTTTTATCTCATTAAGAAAAATAAGCCAAGTGGAAGGATCTAAGTCAAAACATTAAGAATATTCATCCTCTAAAAATTTAGTGATTCTTCATTTTCCTTTTTGCTTCATCTGTATTTATATCCATAAATATACATTAGATTTTTATTTAATCCTATTTTGGGGGAAAGTAAACATATCCATAACTTTGTGTATATGCAGTGTATATATGTTTTGGTAATACAAAGAAAAGTTTCTAAAACAAAATAAATTGGCTATATATATGAAAGTATCCAATTTCAGCTACTTGAAAGGCTTGGATTTAGTTTAGGTGTGTCACTTTAGAGTAGCCAAATACTTAGAAGATAGCAGAAATCGTTTGAAATTTCCCCCATTAGAAAATACCCACCTAAGTACCCAATGATACATGCCAAAGGTTTCCTAGTGCTTTTGCTTTTCAGTGGACTTCCAGATAGATCGGCATGTCTGTCTGCATCTGAGGAGAGAAGGAAACACGGAGACAACAATGAAGCTCATTTCTCTACCAATACTGCACACACTGCAGGAAAAAAAAAAGGTGTAAGTGGAAGATGAGGCAAAATAGCTACCAGATTCCTGCATAATTTCCTTTGGGGGTTGAGAAAACTGTTTCTAGTTCTGGTTCCCAATTACTAAATGAAAGATTTATCTGGAGAACACTCACTTTAAATTTTTTAAATTTTTTTATTTATTTTTGAGAGATAGCGTGAGCAGGGGAGGGTCACAGAAAGAGGGAGACACAGAATCTGAAGCAGGCTCCAGGCTCTGAGCTAGCTGTCAGCACAGAGCCCGATGTGGGGCTTGAACCGGGAGGTCATGACCTGAGCCGAGGCCGGACACTTAACCAACTGAGCCACCCAGGTACCCCATGGAGAACACTCACTTTAAAGCCTCATAGGAGTGTGGCTAACACATACCTTACACACGTGCTTTCTTTCTGTGTGGGCCTATCTGAAAAATAGTGGAAATATGCTTCCATTCTAGCCATGATAGTGCTTCATTACAGTAGAAAAGGTTCCATGCAGGATCATGTGAAATCAGTCTCTTAATATAAGATTAATCTAGCATCGAAAAATGACAGCTGACAGAGGAAACACACTGGACCATCCCTGACCTACAGGAGTGAGGCTCTGCTGAGAAGTTTTAATCTCTCTTGATTAAACTCAAGTCCATTAGATGAGAGCCTCATGCGGGTAAAAATGGGTCATTGGCTTTATCGCTGGTTTTCTTATCCTTCATATCCTACTATGATGTCAGTAGGGCTGAGATTTAAAAGGTTACCTGTATGTAGACAGAGTATGTCATCCATTAGAATGGTACGATACCAAAGGAATGAATTTAGCATTCATAGAAGTTCACATCACGTTCCTCATATGCTACCAGAAGACATTTCTGACAGAGGAAAATAAAACATACAACACAGACACTCTCTGTGTTGTAATTAGCTGTCATTAGGGTGAAAAAGTAGGTGCAGAACATGGCTGCTCTCACACCGAAGAGTTAAGTTACAAAAATAGAGTTAGAAGGGACAAAAAAAAAAATGCGTGTTGAAATGTTTTTTAAATTCGCAGATATTGTCAGAAACATTAACAACGTAGTAGCAGATATTATTTTGCTATGTTGATGCCTTTTCCCCACCTTCAAACACTTGACAAAAATGTCCTGTAGTTTTTTGCGGCTAAGGCCACATTTTTAGGCATGCCTACAGGAAATTGCCTTTGACATCCATAGGAATTTTCTGTACTATTACTGTTTTTTTTTTAATTTTTTTAATGTTTTATTTATTTTTGATACAGAGAAGACAGAGCAGGAGAGCGGGAGGGGCTGAGAGGGGCTGAGAAAGAAGGAATCACAGAATCGGAAGCCGTCTCCAGGCTCTGAGCTAGTTGTCAGCACAGAGCCTGACGCGGGGCTTGAACCCACGAACGTGAGATCTGACCTGAGCCGAAGCCGGAGGCTTAACTGACTGAGCCACCCAGGCGCCCCTGTACTATTACTGTTAAGATATACAATTCAATCTGGAGTCTCAAATCATTTAAAATTAAAAATTAGCTTTTTCATAAGCTCTAGCCCTCTCTTTCACAAAGGGAACTATAAAATTTAAAAAAAAAAAAGCTTTTTTATTCATTTCTGAGAGAGAGAGCATTAGCAGGGGAGGGGCAGAGAGAGAAGGGGACAGAGGACCCGAAGGGGGCTCCACCCTGACCGCACAGAGTCCAATGCGGGGCTTGAACTCACGAACGGTGAGATCATGACCTGAGCCAAAGTTGGACACTTAGCTGACTGAGCCACCCAGGTGTCCCACCAAGGAAACTATTTTAATTATGGAACAGAAAGAGGTGGGAAAATAGAATAAAAACAATTACAATGAACAAAGCACATACTGAAGAGAGCCTCAAATAATAGGAATCAGAAGATGTATCCCAAGCACTGGCTAATTATTATACAACCATGGACAACTATAAATGATCCAATTTCTTTTCCTTCTGGCTCAGCAGATTTCCTTTGGGAAGAAAAATTATTAAGATATGAAGTTTTTCACCTGTTGTTGAATAGTAGTAAAAATGTAAGAAGAAATTCTAAGCATATTTTGGAAGAGTAATCTAAATAGCCATTAAAAAGTAGTACAGAGGGCGCCTGGGTGGCTCAGTTGGTTTCGTATCTGACTCTTGATTTTGGGTCACGTCATGGTCTCATGGTTCATGGGATCAAGCCTTATATCAGGCTCTGTGCTGAGCATGGAGACTGGTTAAGATTCTCTCCCTCCTTTCTCTCTGCCCCCCTCCCCTTTTTCTCTCTCAAAATAAATAAACATTTAAGAAAAAGGCTGCACAAACCTTGCAGGGATCAAATACCTGCCCAATCACTAGTAGTTAATACTAAGTAATTCCTTTGTAATATTACTAATTCATGTAAAATTTAAGTTCTACTTGGGATGAGGACAAGAGAGAATTTTGCCTTTTCTATTAAAAAAAGAATGCTTGAATGAATCAGCCTGGTACTTCCTCAGTGTCTTGGACAAAGGCAATCATTGTATTACCAGTAATAAGATTAACTTCGCACTCTGCTCGTTGATAAGGCCTGAAGGAAAACTGCCAATGTGGCTGCACCTGATGGACTCCCAAAGGACTATCACCATGACAAGAATCAACAGGATGAACAGCCTGTCAAAGGGGTCACCAACACAATACCTAAAGATATTTCAAGTTAAACTAATCTGCTTTTAATTTCAACAGGATTAATGATGTGATGTGCCAAGTGACAATTTACAGAGTACCTAAGTGGAAGATCAAATCTCTTTAGAAGGATCGATAATCCACAGTATGTTTAAAAGAAAGTAGTTGGTGGCAAGCATCATCAGGAACAATGAGGAAATTAGGATGGAAAGTGCCCAAACTACCTAGACACTGTTTGACACCGAAACTGCATGCATTCTTGGGGTGCCTGGGTGGCTCAGTTAGTTAAGTGTCTGACTTTTGCTCAGATCCTCGCTCAGGTCATGAGCTGAAGATTGCTGTCAACATAAAAACACCTGTGGAATTTTCTTATAGGAATTGCAAAGGCCCTTCTATTTTTAAGAAAGCTTCCTGCCCAGCATGGAGCCCAACATGGGGCTTGAACACATGACCCAGAGATCAAGACCTGAGCTGAGATCAAGAGTCTGACACCCAACCGACTGAGCAACCCAGGCACCCTGCAAAGGCGTTTCTTCCTTCCTTCCTCTCTCCCTCCCTTCCTTTTTTTTTTCTTTCCTTCCTTCTCCTTCTTTCCTTTCTTCTCTCTTTCCTTCCTTTCTTTTCTTCCTTCCTTCTTTCCTTTCTCTCTCTTTCTTAATGTTTATTTATTTTTGAGAGAGTGAGCAAGCAGGCAGAAGCAGAGAGGGAGACAGAATTCCAAGAAGTCTCCGAGTTATCAGCGCAGAGCCCTACAGGGTTGGGGTTCGGACCACAAAATGTGAGATCATGACCTGAGCTGAAGTCAAGAGTCAGATGCCTAACCAACTGAGCCACCCAGGCATTTTGTAAAGAAGACATAAAACCTAGGTGCCATTAAAAAAAATGATAAATTCAACTATGTTTTTAAAAAAATCTGCTTGACAAATACATCATAAAGTCAAAGGCAAAATGGAGTAAATATTTGCACCATAGATCACAGATCAAGAGCTAACTTCCTTAAAATATAAAAAGTTCTCACAAGTCAGTAAGACTTCTAATAGAAAACAGGCCAGGGGCCAAAACAGTTGATAGAAAAGGAAATACAAATGGTTTTCAAATCCATGCAAAGATTTCTAGTTTATTCAAAATGAGAAATGCAAACTAATATACCTTATGCGTCACCTGTCAACTGGTCAAGGGTTTCAAAGACTGATAACACTGCTGGCAAAGTTCTAGAGAAACAGGCGTTCATTCTCTGGACGTCGTGGGTGGGAGTGCAAATCATAGTTTTTGTTTTTAAAAAATTTTTAACTTTTATTTATTTTTGAGAGACAGCATGAGAAGGGGAGGAGCAGAGAGAGAAGGTGACAAAGAATCTGAAGCAGGCTCCAGGCTCTGAGCTGTCTGCACAGAGCCCCACACGGGGCTCGAAATGACCTGAGCCGAAGTCAGATGCTTAACTGACTGAGCCACACAGGCGCTCCAAATCATAGTTTTTCTAAAGGTTACTGGGTAGTGACTACTAAAATTCCAAATGCATGTTCTTTGACCCAGATGTTCTACTTCTGCAAGTCTGTCCTGTAGCCTACATGCGCACTTCACACATTAGTACGAAATGCTATCTGTATAAGGATATTTGTTGCAACATTACTTATAATAGAAAATAACTGGAAATAACCTAAAAGTCTGTTTGATAGAAAACTGGTTAAAGTAAACACAAAACAGATTATTATGCAGCTGATAAGAAAAAAGATAGCTCTCAATGGCCTGGTATGGAATGGCCTCCAAGATTATGTTAGGAAAGCCAGGGGAGCCTGGGTGGGTCAGTCTGTTGCGTGCTGGACTCTTGATTTTGGCTCAGGTCTCAATTCCATGGGCATGGGATCAAGCCCCTCGTAGCACTCGGCATGGAGCGTGGAGTCTGCCTGAGATTCTCTCTCTCTCCACCCCGCCCCCCCGCTCCCTCCTGCTTGCTCTAAGTTTTTCTTTTTTTAACGTTTATTCATTTTTGAGATTGGGGTGGGGGGGGTGGAGAGGCAGAGACAGAGGGAGACAGAGGATCCAAAGTGGGCTCTGCACTGAGAGCAGAGAGCCCCATGTGGGGCTCGAATTAATGAACCGTGAGATCATGACCTGAGTCAAAGTTGGACGCTAACTGACTGAGCTATCCAGGCTTCCTTTTCTCTAAAAAATAAAATTAAAAATTTTAAAAAGCCAGGTGCAGAACAATGTTGACATGAACATCTGTATTAAAACACATAAAGAATACACCTGCTTAGACTGGTGTAGATACATAGACTCTCTGGATACTTCAGACACTATGAGAATGGGAAGTTACCTCTGAAGATGGTAGAAATGCAAACAGCAGTAAGATTTGTAACCACTTTTGTATCTTTAGAAAAACTTAAAGTACCCATTCAGAAACAAATATTTATTACAAATAAACTACCCAAATACCAAAACAAACCAAAATTGTTCTCTAATACCAGAGATTGAAAATTTCACGTGACTTTATAGGATTATAAACATTTGCTGAGAAATCTCTAGGGAAAAATCCTTATAAAATGCATATTTAAAAGCTTCTGAATACAGGCCCTTGGGATACTTCCAAAGTTGAATTGCATCTTCAAACATCAAAGAGCGGGTCCAGGTGTCTCTCGAGGAGCTTTATACTAGGGATACTAGGGAATGGTGGTCATTCAAGTCAGAAACCACTTGAATCGCCCACGCAAGCTACCAAGGCGGCAGGTCAACAGCTAGGATCCCCTTCCCCTGGCACTTTGCTTCATCTATTGAATGTTGCTGACATACCCACTTCTACTTAACCTCAGTTTCTGAAGCTCCTGAATCTCAAGTAGTAACCCTGCGCTCATCAGGTGTTGGGTGACTTTACAGATCTTTGATAAATTCATCAGAGGGCTCAGTGGTAATGTCTGATGGCGGTAACAAAGGAAGAACACAATTAGCATATTGTGGCTTCCTAATTGAGTGGGGTGGGGTGTCAAGGAGAGAAGAGACAGGCTGTCTGAAATTTGGCAACCCATGCTGTTGGTCTGCAGATCTTGTCAAGGACACACTACTTCTCTTTCTGCAATGTTTTGGTTTTTGGTCTACCAATCCATGTTTAATAGGCACTATCTATGTGGTAGAACTGGCTGAGGCATTGTGTGTTAACGTTAGTAATAAGTGAGTGATAGTAAGAAATGAGTCATGGACTTATATATTTACATACAAAGGCATCTCATTGGGGCACCTCAGTGGCTCAGTTGGTTAAGGGTCCGACTTCAGCTCAGCTCAGGTCATGCTCGTGGGGTGGAGCGCCACGTTATGTTCTGTGCTGACAGCTCAGAGCCTGGTCAGCCTCAGATTGTCTCTCTGCTCCTCCCCCACTGACACACACAGACACACTTTCTCTCTCTCCCCCTCTCAAATGTAGGTATTTAAAAAAATTTTTTTGAAGTTTTATTAGGGTCGCCTGGGTGGCCCAGTCGGTTAAGTGTTCGACTTCGGCTTAGGTCATGATCTCACGGTTCATGGGTTTGCGCGTCAGGCTCTGTGCTGACAGCTACCTCGGAGTCTGGAGCCTTTCTTCAGATCCTGTGACTCCTTCTCTCTCTGACCCTCCCCTGCTCACGCTGTCTCTCTCTCTCTTGCTCTGACAGTGTGGAAACTGCTTGGGATTCTCTCTCTGCCCCTTCCCTGCTTGCTCTCTCTCTCTTTCAAAATAAGTAAAATTAAAAAAAAATTTAAAATTTAAAAATCACCCTCTCTATATAGATCTCATATGTATATATTTTTAAACATGTTGATCATACTATATACTTAAGTTTTTAAAGTTGTTTCTTTAACAGGAAATATATTCCCATGGCTCAAAGTTGAAAAGGTTTAAAAGGATAAGCAGGGGGAAGCCTCCTTCCCAGCCGTTTGCCTCAGCCTCCCGGCTTCCCTTCCCACAGATATCATTACTTCTTATATTTGCTCTGTGATACTTTACGAATATACTAAGATGCCCCTATTTACTCGACTGTTTTACTGCCATTTTCTTAATGAAAATAAAGGCCAGAGGGTGGTGGTGTAACAAACCAAAAAAACATTTTCTCTAAAAGGATCAACTTGTTAAGTCGAACACTAAGTTGCAGTTATGATCTGCACCACCTGAGAATTTATCTCACTCGCTCTTCACCTCCCTCTTCCGAACTCTGGCGAGGACACTGGTGGTGATGGCGCTGCCAAGGCCAGAGGCCATGGGCGGGGTCAGCCTGTGCAAAGCTTAGAACCCTCAAGTTCTCAGGGAAAACTATTTACCTTCATCATATGTAATATTACTCTAAAATGCATCAATTAGAGCTCTTGATCCATCAATATCTACAGAATTACAGACTTTCATCTGATCTGACATTATATCCATACTGCATCACAGGGATTCTTAACTTTTTCTGAGGAGGGATGGGGGTCACCATGCCCTTGAGAAACCAAGGAAAGCTTACTAAAAAAAGAAATACACCTATACGTCCCCACTGGACCAAAGACGTGGTTGCTGCCCAGACATCAGGGTATCAATGTCTCATCTTCTCCACAACAAGCCAAGATCAAGGACCCACTGAAGAGGTTTTAACAAGGTACATACAAGAAGGGAGAAGACAGTGTGAGAACCAAGTAGATGCTAGAAGAGTTCATTAGTTGCTTGTCTTTAAAAAAAAAAAGGGGGGGATGGCTGTGAGATTTTGTTATTTTAAACTTCAAGGTAAAATTATTCTGAAAATGATTCTATATGTAACTTGATCAATGAAGCAAAATTCAAAATAAAATATGCTCCTTGATTCTCATCACAACAAATGACTCTGTTCTTTTATTATTATATATGTTTATAGAAATAAAACACATGTCATTTAACCCTGAACCACAGCTTTCTTAGCAGACTGGCCTTTCAGTTGAGAATACATAAAATGACGTAACAGAAAAATACACTTTACTGAAGGATGATCAAAATAAAGCTAACTTGCAAATTTGCTGTGCAACTAACGGGAAGAGCCACGGCAAATAGAAGAAGCTTCCTCGGCGGCTGATTTAGTTGATGATGAATTCTCTTCCATTCATTGGAACAAACAGGATTTTGGACCCTGGCCATTTTAATGGAAGAATTTCATTCATTTCTTCTCATATGTTTTATTATCCTGTCTAGTTAAGAAATTATATAAATGTGTTTTAAATCAGCTAAGCAGTTTAGATGAATGTAAATATTTTCCATTTCCTTAAAATGGGTAAGAAAGTGTATGAGCATAAATCCATGAACTCAAGAAATGCTAGCATGAAGTATTAGCCTAAGTTCCAATTACACATGAGTCTAATGCAGCGAAACTTCCCTCTGTGGGGCGCAGAGAGTACTACCATTTTCTACTCTCTCTTTACAAAGCACTTTTCTTCCTATAAGGCTTTTACCTGTAAGTTGTAAAGCCTTTCAACCATTCTGCTGAAAATCACCTTTAGGAACAAAAAAATGATTTTCAATCATCACTCTTTAAATGCATATCCTCTTTAAATCAAAATGGAACATCTCATAATAAATTTCTTTTCTCACAAAGAAAAAGCATCTGTTCAATGTTTCTAAGATTTCCTCTCTGTTAAGCCAGACAGAAAGTTTTCTCATCCTTTAGGGGAAGAAGTTACATGGTCTAACGTGGCAGCCAGGCATGTGACTAAATGTAACAAGACTAGAATCAGAGCCTAACACACAAATTATGGACACATTTTAGGGGTACATGGTAATAACAGAACCACCCACAATTCACTGATACATAAGACCTTTGTTCTAACAACAAAAAAAAAATGAAACAAAAGCAAGACTGAAAATGTTGGAAATGGGAGTGAGCCATGTAAATGTTACGCGGTAATATATGTATGATTATGAAATGGAAACCAAATTGGACAAATAGAAATGCTTGCTCAACCACAAATATGGTCACCAGCCTGTAAAAACTAAATACGTATTTTCAGAAAATTCACCCCAAAGACACTCGTCATTTACAATGTGCTAAATCTTCAAATAACTGTAGTGTTTGTTATGAAGCTGTTTGAATTTCCGTAACACTGTACAACTGTAAAAGGTTCGTGGGAAAGCGAGAGGTTTACAAAGACATGCAATTGCTAATCAGTGTAAATTGGCAAATTTTATTCAAACCTAACGAAGCCACGTAAGACTGGACTGTACGTCTCAACCCCAGAGTTTCACTGTGACACCATCCGTAGGGATTATGTGGCGGCACGACCTCATAGGTGAAACTGCCTCTTCAACAGGGGGTCTCAGGCAATCCCATCACAAACCCTCACTGACAAGGGCACCTCCCACCAACTCTCTGCTGGGCACTATTCTCTCTGCAGGGAGACTGCAAGAGGTTTCAGGGTCTGCTTTTCAGGTTGGCATGATACAAATGGCAGCAGACAAAAACGATGTTAAAAAAATAAACCAAATAAAAGGCTGTACACAAGAACTTATGTTTATTGCAAACAAACAAAACAAAACAAAACAAAAAAACAAAACAAAAAAGAGAGATAGGGAAGGAGAGAAAATGATCAGAAGCACAACACATAAGGTTAAGAATTTAAAAGCATCTTACATTCTGCCCTAATGGCAGCATAATTAATAGGAACAAACGGCCGTCTCGCTGCCTGCCGCAGCCGAAGGGTATTTTTGCAGACCTGACGAGCAAATTTTGTGAAATATGTAGTGTGAAGGAAGAAAGCTTGGCGGGTCTTCACTGCAGACTTGGGGCTCCCAGTGTTGCGGACTGGCATCCCCTGCATGGCCTGGCGAGACATATGAGTCCTGACACGAGGGTCCTGCAAAACGAGACACCAACCGACATGTGAAAATAGAAGGCTGTTTGCATCGGGCTCAAAAGAAAAGGGAATTTTTAAGTTTTCTACTGGACTTAATACTCTACCCCCACAGGAGAGCATTTAAAAGTATGCACTTTTGGGAAGAGGGCCGGGGATTAGAGAAGCAAACTGGGTGGGGGTAGGAGAGTGTGTGACCATATTTTTGTTTTTTAAGGTTTCATTTTAATCTCAGTGAGTTCGCACAGTGTTGCATTAGTTTCAGGTGTACAACACAGTGGTCCCCACTCCTTCCGGCATTTGTTTCTAAATGGACCATAACAATCCAAAATCACATTCACAACAGCAAAAAATTCCCAGGGATGTTGATTAAATTATTGCTGTTTTTTTAATAGTGAAGGAGTCCTGAGATCCTGTTAGCCCTTAAAAAGAAATCTCTCTGGAAGACACTGGTCTACGGACGCAGGCATTGCCTGGTATCTGCCATCTCTGAGAATTCTGCCAAAACCCTCTTTCAACTGCTGTTCACCTCAAGATCGAATCCATACAACTTTCTTGTCCCTCCTATGATGGCCCAGGGCAGAAAAAAGGTTCAATTTGTATTTGTTACTTTATACAGCAAGACATATTTTCAACAGTATTTAAAGGTTGCAAACTTTTCAAAAAAGCAATTAAAACGTTAAATTCACGAGCTCTCTACATAGGCTATCACCTCCCACGTACATTGTTCTTTTGTCTGAGTAATCACACAAGACCAATATTCTGAATACCTGAAAAAATCTGATTTGTCCCTGCCCCCCTCTCCATGCCCACCTTAAATGCTGTGGTGCTATGTTTGGTTATAAAAAACAGCTTTGTTTGTTTTTAAGTTATCCTATACTGTACTTCTGTTTCCAAGTGATCTAGCCAGCGAAGTGACATTTCAACATAAAAGACGGTAGCTCATGTACCTCTGAGGTTGGGCTGGGAGACAACTTCTCTTCTTCTGACTGGGTGGGCATTTTCAGGCCTCCGTATTTTTTCCAATAGAGCCAACAGGCTGCACACAATCTACACTGCATATTAGGTGGGCCCCAAGAATACCACTGATGAGACTGTGTAGCTAAAGACAGAGGAAAAAACACAAAAACACAAAAAAACAAAGAATGCTTTACAATTTGTAACATTAATATGCGTACCATCAAATATTTTTAAAATATTCCAAAGCCATATTTAGTTTTCAAGGTTATTTTTCTTCCCTCAGTCCACCCAGAAAAACACAAAAGTCTAATACACTCATGTATTTTTCAAGACTTAGAATTCATTAAACCTTTTATTTCTATATATATGAGTGTCTATGGCTTCTGGGGCTCCTGGTTTTTTTTTTTTTAATGTTTTATTTTTGAGAGAGAGAGCGTGAGCAGGGGAGGGTTAGAGAGAGAGGGAGACACAGAATCTGAAGACAGGCTCCAGGCTCTGAGCTAGCTGTCAGCACAGAGCCGGACATGAGGCTCGAACCCATGAACCGACTAAGCCACCCAGGCGTCCCCTGGGGCTCCTGTTGAAAGAGGCTATTAGATGGAGTATCCTATCTAATACACTGTGCTATTGCTGAGGGAGTTCTGTTGATTAAAAATACTCTCTACTGTGTACATTCCTGAAAATAAGTTATCAGAAAGATATCCTCATTATTATTAAAGTCTAAATCTAGGTTTTTAAATCGATGGTTCAGAAACTACCTCAGAATTTAAGATGTTCAGAGGGGCCCCACTCATTAGTACAGGAATCTGTCAGAAACGGGTATCTGGGGGGGGCACCTGGGTGGCTCAGGTCATGATCTCATGGTTCATGGGTTCGAGCCACACGTCAGGCTCTGTGCTGACAGCTCAGAGCCTAGAGCCTTCTTCGGATTCTGTGTCTCCCTCTCTCTCTGCTCATTCCTTGCCCCCACTCATGCTGTCTCTGTCTCTCAAAAATAAATAAATATTTTAAAAAATTATATAAAAAAATATTTTTAAAAAAAGAAATAAGGGTGCCTGGGTGGCTCAATCGGTTGAGTGTCTGGCTTCAGCTCAGGTCATGATCTCATGGCTTGTGGGTTTGAGCCCCGCGTTGGGCTCTGTAATGACAGCTCAGAGCCTGGAGCCTGCTTCAGATTCTGTGTCTCCCTCTCTCTCTGCCCCTCCCCTCCTTGTGCTGTCTCTCAAAAAAAAAAAAAAAAAATGGGTATCTAAGGACACCTGGGTGCTCAGTCAGTTAAGGTCCAACTCGATTTTGGCTCAGGTCATGGTCTCACAGTTCGTGAGATGGAGCTCACAGTGCAGAGTCTACTTGGGATGGCCTCTCTTCCTCTCTCTCAAAGTTAAAAAAAATAGGTACATGTTTTCTGTTTATTTTAATCAATGAGCAAAGTAATTATTTTAATATTTCTCCCTTTAAAAACAGTATCCCTTTCAAGACTGTAAGTCGAGAACAAATGAGCGTATGAAGCCAACATCACAGAATGCTCAAGACCCAATAACTCAGCTGATTTATCACTTAGCCTGTGTCGGTTTTGTCATGCAGTTTGAATTACTGCCACATAATGTTTAAAGTATTCTCACAAGGCATGAGAAGTTTAAGACAGAAAACACTGACACTGAAACATTAAGTTAATGAGGTACATAAAATTTGAAATTCTGTAAGTAGGCCTTGGAATACTCTTCCTCTTGTAAGTTACCTTCAACAGGTCAAAATGTTCAAATAGCACACCAAGGTGTCAAATAACAGTTCACCAGCCAATGTCAAAAAGAGAAAATATACTGACCATTATAATCAAACTGCTTCTTAGTTTTCAAAAAATTTTTATTTTAGAGAGAGTGTGCAAGCTGGGGAGAGGAGTGGAGGGAGGAATGGGGAGAGGGGGAGAAGGCGGCAGAGTGGGGGAGAGAGAGAGAGAGAGAGAGAGAGAGAGAGAGAGAGAGAGAGAGAGAGAATGAATCTCAAGCAGGCTCCATGCTCAGCACAGAACCAGACATGCAGCTCCATCCCATGACCCTGAGATCATGACCTGAGCCTAAAATCAAAAGTCAGACACTCCACCAACTGGACCACAATAGGTGCCCCAAAGTGCTTCTTAGTTACTGCAAATAAAACTGTGTACATATCATATGTTATTTCTGGTAGACTCCTTGCAAATGGCAGCCCCAAAACCCTTTCCTTTATACACATTTAAGTCAAATAATTTGATTTTTTTTAACACAAATTTTAAAGAATCCTAAATATTAGGTATGGACTTATTTTGGATTCTGAGTAAGAAATTTCACTCATATTTAAAGATACATTTTTACTCATGTTAATAATGGTATGTCATTTTAATATTTGTCAACAAACATCTTTCACTTGCATAATTACCTCAAATTAAAAAGTAACAAAAAGAAAACACCAAATTCTTTCTATAAAGATAAATTTTACATGCATAAGATACATTTTATGATAAATATTACTTAAGGAGTCTATAAAATAAATATTATAAAATAAAAACTGCTGATTTGTCATGCATGTATAAAAATGACAGAATAATTATTAGGGGCGCCTGGGTGGCTCAGTTGGTTAAGCATCCGACTTCAGTTCAGGTCGTGATCTCACGGTTTGTGGGTTAGAGCCCTGCATTGGGCTTTGTGCTGACAGCTGGGAGCCTGAAGCCTGCTTGGGATTCTGTGTCTCCCTCTCTCTCTGCACCTCCCCTGCTCATATCTGTCTCTCTGTCTTAATAATAAATAAACATAAAAAAACTTAAAAAAAAAAGAATAATTATCTAAAGGGTTATGTGAGATTCCACATAGGACTCTAAAAGGGGTAGAGTAAAAAAGTAAGACAGATTAACTGACCATATGTCTGTGGGATTCTTTGTATTTTCATTTAAATATACATAAACTTCAGTATCTAAGAGTTCCCAATTCAAAGGCATCCATGATGCAACAAATAAAAAATTTTGACCAAAAGAATCTAATTTTCCAAAAACAATAATACCCTTTTGTGCTTCCATGACGCAGAGATCTGGTTAGATATGTGCCGTTTCTATGAAGTCGGCGATCTGGCTCACACTTCCCTTGGTTTGAGGGAAGATATTTTTTTTTAGACATTTCTTTTATTTTTCTTTTATTTATTTTTTGAGAGACACAGAGAGACAAGAGTACAAGCAGAGTAGGGAAGAGAGAGAGAAGGAGACACAGAACCCAAAGCAGGTTCCAGGCTCTGAGCTGTCAGCACAGAGCCAAACACAGGGCTCGAACTCCTGAACTATGAGATCATGACCTGAGCTGAAGTTGAACACTCAAGAGACTGAGTCAGCGAGGCGCTCCTCAGACTGAGTCAGCCAGGTGCTCCTCAGGTAAGAAAATTATATGACCTAGTTTTCAAAGTCTTTTCTAGACTTTAAAAATGAAATCTTAAAGAAATAAAAAATAAAAGTCTTCTCTGACTTAGTCTCAGCTTGGCATGGACTATGGAGCAGAGGTCCATGTCCTGAGGGCAGGAAGCCACGTCTGTCCTTCCAAAGAGCTGTGAGAGAGACAATAATTGGGCACCAAGTGGACTTTCAGTAAATATTAGTTTCCTGCGCCTGAGTGGCTCAGTCAGCTGAGGGTCTGACTTTGTCTCAGGTCATGATCTCACAGTTCATGAGTTTGAGCCCCACGTCGGGCTCTGTGCTGATAGCTTGGAGCCCGGAGCCTGTTCAGATCCTGTGTTTCCCTTTCTCTCTACCCCTGCACTGTTCACACTCTGTCTCTCAAAAATGAAATAAATATTAAAAAAATTGTTTTAATATTAATTTCCTTCCCTCTCTGGGCCACTTTGATTGTAAGGAAGTATAGATTATAATGTCACTAATGTCCACTAAGAGATTATGTTGTTGTTTGAAATTTTATTTTTTCAAGTTTATTTATCCTGAGAGAAAGAGAAAGAGGGAGAAAGAGAGAGGGTGGGGGAGAGGGTGAGGGCGAGGGAGAGAGGGAATCCCTGCTTGGGAGCCTGATATGAGGGTCCATCTTACAAACAGATCACAACCTGAGCTGAAATCAAGAATCAGACACCCAACGGACTGAGCCATGCAGGTGCCTCAAGATTTTAAATAATGTAAAAACACAAAAAGGGAGGGGCGCCTGGCTGGCTCAGTTGGTAGAGTATGCAACTCTTTATCTCAGGGTTTTGAGTATGAGCCCCATGTTTGGTGTAGAGATTACTTAAAAAAAAAATGAAATCTTAATACACACACACACACACACACACACACACACACACACCAGTAGACCCCCCCCCCCCAAGACAAGACTTTAAAACATTATCAATTACTTCATCTCACCAAACGAATTTAACATCCTGGTCAAATATAACACCTGTCAGTGTCTGACAGGTTTCGACACGGGGACATATTGATAAATATAACGGGGCCCTGAAGGCAAAAGCAAACGCCCTAGAACAGCATCTCCCAGGCCAGTGCACTCTGAGGGAACCTGGGCTGGGGATTAGAAATAGCAGTTTATCCACACACACGTCTTTCTGACAGAATTTTCTGGAGCCTTTAATTTGTCAGTGTATACTAGGAAACTCCAAAATCGGATTTGTTGTACTTTGTGGGACCGCGGCTTGCACAAAGCTAATGCCACTCTGTGGCCTGGCAAACACGGCTGAGGACTACTCAACCAACGCAGGACCCCGCAGGAGCAAAGCAAAGGAAACCCACCATCGAAATTAAGTGTTCAGGCGGAAGGGAGGGATGGGCATCTATTGGTTCCGCTGCTCTCTGAGAGGTGGCCTCAGGTACCATGAGAGGACACCCCCCCATCCCAGATGCGCCTCAAAGGAGAGAAGAAAGCCCTGCTGGAGTCTTACCGTAGCAGCTCTCACAGGCTCGCCCTAAGAGAGGGTTCTGTGGCTGGAATGTGGTCCCCACAGCTCCATTCACGGCACCAGGTTTGCCATTGCTGGCGGATATTTGGTTGGGATTTGGTTTGCTGCTTTCAATGAAATATAAAAGGAGGTGATAAAAATGACTTGTCTAACAAGGCAAAAGTCTCTATATCTCATTGTCTACTTAACTACATATAAACAACATCTGAAGGTTTAGTAAATAAGAAATAAGCTGGTAAATATAAGGTGTTAATATAAACTCAAACCATTCATCTTTGCAAAACAAGGCCCTATAAAAACCAATCTCTTACGCCTGATACTCAAAAAGTCAATATAGCCATTGGCTCTTCTCCATCCAAATACAATTTCCTTAGAATACCTTCTGCTGCCTTTGAAAGATACAAGTTCCTAAGCCTTATCACTTATCATGAAGTTTCCTGAGAATGAAAGATAATTTTTTGGATCAAATAAATGAAGCCGAAAGCAGGTGTTGTGTTCAGAAAAACCACTGTGCCACTCCAGCTGCAGCTGTGAGAGCTCTTGACTCTGTGCGTTGGCTCTTGAGGGAACTGCACAAAAGCCGCGTACGTGCTCAACGAAGACATTGTGGATGTCAACAGCGCCTACTTCTAGAGTGTAAGCTGTCGGCATTTCAAGAGATTTAACCATTTATGATAATAATTTCTACTATGTTTGAATTTTTCTGAGGAAGACTACCATAGAATTTTATTTTATTTTTAAAATTTTTTCATGTTTTTTATTTATTTTTGAGAGAGAAAGAGAGAGACAGCATGAGCAGGGGAGGGTCAGAGAGAGAGGGAGACACAGAATCCAAAGACAGGCTCCAGGCTCTGAGCTAGCTGTCAGCACAGAGCCTGACGTGGGGCTCGAACCCACGAACTGTGAGAGCATGACCTGAACCAAAGTCGGACGCTTTAACCGACTGAGCCACCTAGGTGCCCTACCATGGCATTTTATTTTATTTTTTTTATATTTTATTGTCAAATTGTTTTCCATATAACACCCAGTGCTCTTCCCCTTAAGTGCCCTCCACCATCACCACCACCTCTTTTCCCCCCTCCCCCTTCCCCTTCAACTCTCAGTTCATTTTCAGCATTCAATAGTCTCTCAAGTTTTGCATCCCTCTCTCTCCCCAACTCTCTCTCCCTCCTCCGCTCCCCCTGGTTCT
>NC_043703.1:131432492-131433264 GCF_006229205.1 Suricata suricatta
CAGTATCACAGTAAGAATTGACAGTGTTTAATGTTTCATAGCAGCCTCCTAGCTGAGCATAGAACTTTTCACAAGCAAAAGGAATTTAATTTTAGATTCAAAAATATTAAAGCCATCTGGGAAGGAATACAATTAACTCTTGCTTTCTCTCTTTACTACCTTACTTTACTCTTATGTAATGAGACACTTTGTTGTAAATTACTGTTTGCCACTACTTTGTAATCTTGCAGAAGTTTCTTGACCTTAGTGCCTCCTCATTTACAACATTAACTAATATAAATCACACATTGCCTAAAACAATTATCTTATCAGGAATTGTAAAACTGTGACTTTCTAATGCTTTCAATCATTCTACATTTGTGGTTTGAAATTATGCTATATTTTAAAACTTACTACATTGGGGTACATGTACTCCTATGCATCAGCATTTCTGTCTCTTTTGGGTAAATCCCCAGCAATGCTACTGCTGGGTCATAAGGGAGTTCTATCGATAGTTTTTTGAGGAACCTCCACACTGTTATCCAGAGCGGCTACACCAGTTTACATTGCCACCAACAGTGTAAGAGGGTGCCCATCTCTCCACACCCTCTCCAGCATATATAGTCTCTTGATTTGTTCATTTTAGCCACTCTGACTGGTGTGAGGTGGTATCTCAGTGTGGTTTTGATTTGTGTTTCCCTGATGATGAGTGATGTTGAGCATCGTTTTATGTGCCCGTAGGCCATCTGGATGTCCTCTTTGGAGAAGTGTCTGTTCATGTCTTCTGCCCATT
>NC_043703.1:131433364-131545714 GCF_006229205.1 Suricata suricatta
TATTTTGAGGTTTTTCTTTTTATGAAAACATTTTTCTATGAAGACGAAAAAGGAGACACCTATCAAGTATCTACATGTAAATTTCCCAGAAGCTGTACTTCCTTAGAAATAGGTAGCCCAGATTACCTTGTACTTACTGTGCAAACATTGCTAACTTTTCCCCACTGAGGATAAGCTACCTCCCTTGCTTAGAAAGCTGGGCCCAACAATACACCCCGGTGCACATGACACGCTCTCAATAAACTCGCAATTCATCAAACATATACTTATTCAGTGCCTAGTAAACAAAAGTGCCTGACCTCAAGGAGCTTTCATTCGAGAGGAGCTTCCACTTCTATTTACTAGACAGAAGGTAAGAAAAATAAAGTGGCCAACTATTTGTTAGCAATGAATGCTGAATGACTAAATGCAGACTACAGTCTACCTCCCTACGGCTACTGAAATAATGATACTTCAAAACTACCAATACACTTGGAGTTTCAACACAGAGTTGGCTCAGGAGTTTCCTCTTGCTGTTTCCTGTTTCTTCAGTTTTGTTTACCAGTCAAAGCCTATTGTATAAACTTGGCCTGACCACAGATTAGGATTTCTTTCTGGCATTGTTACTGTAACTCTTAGGTAAACCCCACCATCATCCTGGATGAAATCATTTACCTCCGTATGCACTGAGGTCCCCATTCTGTAGCAGGGCTATTATTTACACTTCTAACCTGTGCCAGCAATGTGTTTTCTTTTCTTTTTTTTTTTTAATTTTTTAATGTTTTATTTATTTTTGATACAGAGAGAGACAGAGCATGAGGGGGGAAGGGGCAGAGAGAGAAGGAGACACAGAATCTGAAGCAGGCTCCGGGCTCTGAGCTAGCTGTCAGCACAGAGCCTGATGCGGGGCTAGAACCCATGAACGTGAGATCTGACCTGAGCCAAAGCTGGAGGCTTAACCGACTGAGCCACCCAGGCGCCCCGCCAGCAATGTGTTTTCAAGATAAATCGTTCTTTAAAACATACGTTAAACAAGACAGAATGCGTTTTTCTTCTTATAGTTTGCAGCTGAAAACATACACAATTAAAAGTGGTGATTCACAATGACTAAGATTTCCAAGGGTGTGTAATAACATTTGATTCTTAAAAATCTACTATATATTGATAGAAACGATGGCTCCTTAAATCAAATGACTGATCTTAGAATGCTTCCCCTAAAATATGAAAATTCCTGACATTTAACCCAGGGCAAAATATGTGTTAAAGACTAGCTAATACAAATTTACAGTTGAGCTGCCTTAAGCAAACACAAATTTAGTTGTTTAATTCAATTTTGAATATGATTAGACTGAATAAACCACTGATCTTCATTATAATAATTGTAGAGGAGAACAAGTGTGCAAAGACTCAATGACTACAGACGTGTGAATCACTTAAAATTAGTTCTGCAGAACCAAGTACCTACCGTTAATTCTCAGGTGACCAATTCTGATGACCAATGATGCCATTGTGACCATTTGAATAAATGTTTACTCTAAGACAAACATACCCCAAAAAAGTTTTTAAAGCTGCATTATATGAAACTGTCCTTTAATCTACTACCCAAACCTCTCTTCCCTCATCTGTACTCCAGATTCTACCCCTAGTGTCCTCCAGAGAATTCTGTGCATGTGATTCTCTTTCCTGGACCCTCTTCATGGTCATGTAAACTTTTTTCTCCTATTTAAAAATCTCTCTCTGGGATACCTGGGTGGCTCAGCTGGTTAAGCATCCAACTTCAGCTCAGGTCATGATCTCACGGTTCATGAGTTCGAGCCCTGCTTCGGGCTCTCGGTTGACAACTCAGAGCCTGGAGCCTGCTTCTGATTCTGTGCCTTCCCCCTTCTCTGCCCCTCCCCTGCTCGCTCTCAGGTGCATGCACGTTCTCTCTCTCTCTCTCTCTCTCTCTCAAATAAACATTAAAAACAAAACAAAAAAACCTCTGTTGCTCTTTTCCAGTCTACCCCTCAAAGCCAAGAGCTCGAGCTCTCTCATCTGACCTTTCCAGTCAGTTTTGTTGAGAGTGGCCAGTCCTCTCCGTCTGCAGTTCCTTGGTTCAGATGTAACCCTCACCACTATGTTAAAGATGACCAGTGACCTAGCTCCATGTTGCTAAATTCCCAGGCTATTTTTCATCAACATCTGACATAATCTCTTTCCCTCCTTGAAATACACTCATCTCTCAGCTTTTGTGATAAAGCACTCACCTTGCTGTCCTACTTTATTTGATAGGTAAACCCTGGATTTCCTCAAGCTTGATCCAAGGCCCTTTTATCTTATTGCCCCTCCTTAAAAAGCTTATCTGTGGTTTCAAACACAGTACCGTATGCTGATGCAGCTCAAATTCGTATCTCTAGTGCAAAACTTTCCCCTGAGCTTAAGACCAATATATTCGACATCATATTCAACACTTCTTTTTGGACAGAGCAAATGGGAGAATGACCTAACTTGCTTCTCTGACAGTTTCTTAGCTTGGCGAAGAGCACAGCAATCCACCTTGTGCTGGCCAGAAGTCTGGGACTCTGGCTTGACATCTCCCTTCCACCTCTCCATACAAGTCCATCACCTGCAAGTGGTGAACCGTTTCCAGGGCCACAACCCCAGGTCAAGCTACGGTCATCTTTCTTCTCTAAGAACTTCAAAATTGGTCTCCTTACATCCATTATTACTCCCCTTCCTCAAACCATTTCTAAAATATAGCCAGTGACCTTAAAGTACAAATTTGATCATGATATTTTCTTGTTTAAAATCCATTTGCCCTGTTCATCAGATAGGTAAACCCCCGGCCCTTGCCTACCACACCAGCCTCCCACAGCTCACCAGTCTCTTTATAAAAGCTACACTGCCTTTCTCTCAGCTTCTTCACTATGCCCAGCCCCTTCCAATCTCAGGATTCCCTTGACCTGGAAAGCCTCTACCACCTGGTCAATTCTTCTTCCTCCTCCAGAATTCATTCAAACCCACTTCCACAAAGAATCTTTCCTGACAGATCAACAGAGTCTGGTCCCCACCCCCAGTATAAATCCTCATAAGAGCTATTCTATTCTCCATCACAGCACTTGTCACACTAGGCAACTGTTTGGCATCTGTCTTCCTCACACTAGAATGCAATCTGTCTTCTTAACCTTTCTTTCTCTAGTACTGAACCGAGTGCTCTGCATATAGGAGACTGCCAGGCTCAAAAGAATGACAGCATAACCCAATTCTTAATCTATTATTTGTTTCAAAATACTCCATTTCAGAGTTAATTGTGAAATTCTTCAAAGGACTCAGATTCTTACTGAACTCAATGTAACTTCACACCTTCTATTTAGGTAAAGATTTAAGTAACTTTTTAAGTCATGACTAGAAAATATCTTGAGCTTCAAAAGCTGTTCACTTAGAGCAGGCTGGCATTGTAAATAGTATAAGCTCCGTGGACACTACGATTTCTGTCATAACCACTGCGCGGAAGCGGACATACACCCCACATGAACGAGTCTGGGTGGGCTCCAACGACATTTTCTGTACAAAAAACAGGCACCAGGTCAGATATGGCCTGCAGACTGGTGTGTGCTGGCCTTTGACGGAAATCGAGACTCAAACAAAGTTGATGCAAACCATAACAGAGACCATCATCTGAGTCAGTAGGTGAAAACTGGTTAAATGTACTGTTGCTTTGCTGTGACAGCACTACAGCACACAAGAGAGCTGCCGGGCTTGCCTCTGACAACCTGACACATGGACCCCAACTCTTTGGCGAGTTGCCCTTTTACGAATTACTCAAATAAAATATTCTAAAATACGGGAAACTACTGCAGAAAGGACATTAGCCACTCTGAATAAAAATTATGAATCCTGTAAATTACATATTATCTGCCTTGAGATAAAAATATTATTAAAAAATCATAATTCATGGTCTATGAGGCCTCCTATGTATAAAAATATGTATTAGTATATCAAAATTCAGTAAACAAAATGCTATGTATAAAACAACTGCACTGAACACAAAGAGGGAGAAAAATCTTGGAGCAGTACATAGCACTTTGAGCAAATTTCACTTTAATCCCCAAAGAACCTAGTATAGAACTATATACACGGTGCTCGATAAACTAAATTTTTCTGAACAATAAACAACAAACTCTAAAGGCCTCAAAAAAAATTGTAATTCACTTAAAATGTAGCAAATGAAAAGCAAACTGGCATTCATTCTGATGGGACAGTGATTTCTAAGCCCCAAAATAATGCTGATAGAACAGCACACACGTGAGACCGTTGATACCTATTCATTACTTATCCAACGTTAACAAAGTATGGTTCTTATTACTTTCTCTAGCCTGTCTCCCAAGTAAATGATGTAAAATCCTCAACCAAATAAACAACTTCAAAAGGGCAATGCATACTACCCACCCCCCAAAAATCTGTTCCATAATACAGTGTCAAGTAATAGAGTTTCACAGGTTAGTTTTCTGATGCTTTTCTAGGAGTACACTGCGTGGTATTTTCCCTTTAGTCCTTTTGTCTCCTTGGGGTTTTGCCCACCAGCCAACGTCCTTCCAAAAACAAAAATCACTGTAGTGGTAAAACAGAAAGCAAGTCTCGTGCTTTGTAGTGGAAGAGAATAGGATACACAAAGGAACCCAAATTTGGCTGAAACTGACCAAAATAACATATTTTGTTTTGATAGAATTAATATCATGACAAATATTTAAAAAGATTTCCATTACTTACTAAGTTGGGATATACACTTGTTTCAGTTTACTCTCAGCTTCTGCTGCCTTTAGCCGTTTCTAATTCAAAAGACAGATAAAATATTTTACATGCAATGCCTTATTATTGCCACTTTATTGTCTTAGAAAATTTACATGAAAATGAAATATTAAAACATCATTCAAAAATTGCCATTTTAAGAAGGGGCTTTCCCTTCATGTGCACATTCTTAAAATTGTAATAATGTGTCAGACAAGTGACTAGATTCTGGGGTACAGAGTGAATATTAATAATATTTCAGACATAGGTTTTAAAAATAAAGCCATAAACAAGTCCAGTTTCCACTGCTCCCTGAGTGAATAAACAGGACACACAGTGACCATTTTTACTTTTCAAATTTAGTTTCTACTTTCTTTATAGCCCTTCTGGGAGAAACACACACACTCTTTGCTTTAAAATAAAAAATTTTTTTAAAATGAATATAAACAAGGAAGGAAAAAAAAATTGTAGCTATCCAAAGAAAACCAGAATATAAGACATTCATCCATTTTCTCAATGAGGAGAAAACAAAAACATTTAAAGAGACAACTTAAAACTTTGAGACAGTGGAGATTTTTGGAAATAATTTTATTCAAAACTTGATTTATTTCAACCTCCCATGGTGCCATCATCTCCACCATCTTTAGGGGCCTTTTTTGGCCTTGAAACATGCAAATTTCCAGAGTACACAGTCTTCACCTCTACCTATACTGTTTGAAATAAACACAAGCCATGGGTATCTCTTCACTATTCATGACCTTGACAACTCACTACCATCATTTAATAGCCAACACTTGTCACTGTGTGATCACATAACTTAGGGAAAGTAATGTCTGTGTTAAATTTATTTGCTCCTTTCTTTACCAGCTTTAACCTGTGCCGAGAAGAATATAAAAACAAGTAAACTGATGAAGTCACTAAGGAAAATGTACCTTTCCTAAAAAGTAATAGTACTCAAAATAAATGAGAGAATTATCTCAACTTGGAACATTTAGGAAGGACTAAAAATTAAAAGATTCCCTGCTTTTAGAAATAATTTTGGAGAAAACTTTATGTATAATACCAGAGCATCAAACTAGTAAGACTAACAGTGAAGGTCAAAGACTTAGGAGATACATGTATGACACAAATGTCATCTAAGGAGGTTTCAGATGATCTTTTAAAATATCTCAAACTGTACAGTTGATGGCAGTGGTCTAAATTTCTAATATTTCATAAAATGACCTCACATCTTTAATCATTCCCATCAACTGTACTCAGAAAGATGAAGCGCCAGGCCACCTGCAAGGAAAATGCTACCTATCTAGTGGTATCGCTCTCTGTCATCTTTCCAAAATGTTTATCATAGTGACTTTGAAGTCAGAAAATACTAGGAGACTAAAATCTTAAAATAACATCTTAAGGATGTTAAAAACAGCATAGAAAAGAGAAAAAAAAATAACATCTTAAGGATATTAAAAATAGCATAGAAAAGAGAAAGCCAACAAATTTTAAATTAAGTGTATTGCTAAGAAATATTAAGATATAAAAACAGAAAGCTCATGTTGATGCAATAGTATTATTGGTAGCAATATGAAGAAAATTACCTGTTGCACATATCTGTCAGTAGTTTTCCACATGTAGTAATATTCAATGATGCTAGTCAATGATTTCCAAGGGAGCTGAAAAAATATTTAACATGATAATGAAAACAAGGTACTGTAGGAATGGCTTTCTTTTTAAAGTCACTTTTTTAAAATAATGAGGCAAATATCCACATGGAAGATTCACTCTAGGAGAAATGTTTGAGAAAACTGAAGTTAATTCTTAGCAACGTGTACCCCAAAGAAGTTATATTCAGTCGGAGACTCTAAAACAACACGGTCTATTTCTCAGCTCCCATTTTGTTAAAGATTATAAACTTTATGACTGACAGTATTTCAGGATCTATTCGGGGAAGTTATTCTCAGGCTATAGGTGGGATTGAAGTTGTACAATGTTTAGAAATGACATTTAAATAGATTTAGGCTGTTACTTCCAAAGACGCCAGCTACAACTGGGTGTCCTTTGGTCTCTGGCGTAACAGCTCTCATCTTTTCCAAAACTGCTTTATTTTGACCTCTTTTGTTGTAAATAAAATAAAAACCTAAATATCTGAAAGACTACGCAGCAGAGTGTACGTTGCATTTGAAAAACAGGAAGTTTACCCTTTACTATTCTCCGTAATTATTCAAAACTGGCCAAATGAGCTCCTAACTAAGGAGACCCATAACCAAAGAATATATTCAGTGCGTCTCTCTGTAAAGGGAAATCTGTCAGTCATTCCAGATGCAAATTGGAACAGATCAAACCTTCAAGCAAATGACTGTCAAGGGTCAGTTTTTAGCGGTTGCGTCAGATTTCACAGATGCATTCCTCAGCACTCTGACTTCTAGCTAGCTTGCCCTAATGGACTGTCGAGATTAGAGTCAAAACAGAACTTCCCAAACCCCACTGCAGCTAGAGGCTGCTTGAAATCCACGTGTACAACATCCACACCATTCTTTAGTCACCTACACATTTCACTCACCTGTTTGCTATGAAGAGAAAACAGATGGGAGTTTTGAGAAAGGAACTTATTTTAAGCTTAACTGGGTAGCAACTCCAACAGTTACAAATGTGGTCTCCTTAAAGGACCAGATCAGCACAGTCACCGGCATGTGCGTTGCAGCCAAAGCGAACAGTTTTCTACAACCCAACAAGCAATCTAATGGAGTTGAAAGTGTCTGAGGGATGAGGTAAGGAGCCCACCACAAGACCTCACAGGGCAAGACCTCAGAAGACAGTCACAGGCACAGTCCCCTAGGGCTTCAAGCAAGCTAAGACCTCTTCATCTGCTAACTATTCTTCTAAGAAACAAGCCCCTAGTATGCAATTACCTGGAAGCCTGAGAAAAGGAAACCAAGTGACTATGTATCCTGAGCTTCATCATCAACCAGATTCGATCTGCACCATCAAGTCCTAATCAGCTGTTGTCAGCACCACCACTCTCTTACCAAGGATAGTCCTGAAGGCACAAATTACATGTCCCACTGTGTCTACTCCTGTTGCGCCATCATTTCTCCCTCAACCCTCACGGCTCTACAGGAGTTAAGTGAGGAGGAAAAAAATCTGAATGTGGCAGATGGCTTTGCATGATATACTGGCACCAGGCAGAATTCAAAGGCTGCAGCACTGTGGTCACAAGCAGGAGTGGCTCTAAAGCACAATGAAGAAGGGAGATCCTATGGGAGGGCAGGACACTAGAGTCACTATCTGGTTTGCCAGTTTGAGTTGAAGGAAAGGTGGCCAGAGGTACTAATCCATACTCACTCACTGAGAGTCACAATGATCAGGGAGGGATTTGAAAGGAAGCAGATTAGAAGGTTGGTAACAATGATGCTTAGGAAAGAGGTTTGTGGGACAAGACATCTGTGGATGGGCCCAAGTGTGAGGATCTCTATGTGCCCATCCTTATCAAAGGCTCCACCTGGGGAGGAGGTTTTAATTAATATCAAGAGGGCAATATGATCTCCTCTAGGGCTATCAGCCAGCCTCTTTCCCTAGCCACAACAATGATTGCTCAAGGGACGCATAAACAAAAGGGACACAGAAGCAAGCAGACAGAGATTACACATGGGTACCCCACACAGATGTCCTCTTGCCAAATCTGATCTGATTACTCCAGGTGTCCAATCTGCAAGGAACAGAGTACAGGGGCTTCCAAAATGGTACCATTCCTGGTAATATGTCAGTTACATTAGACTCTCAAAATCCTAGAATAAACAGACAATTATTCTAAATATGATTTGCCTTTTCTGCCTGCAATGCATTGGCTAGCAATACCAACCACAAACTTATGAATGACTTACTCTCACAGAATGGCTTCTAACTGAGGGCTCAGAACCCTCAGGAATAAAGGTCTGGGTCATGCTACCAAGGTAAGAATTCTGGTCATCAAAGGTACTAAGGACAGAGCATTGGGGGAATTTGATTTTGAATGCCAGTAGAAAGGAAGACTAAAGAAACGATCTATATTTCCCTCCTTGTTTGTCATAATTATTTTCCTTCAGCAGCGGGAAGGAAATTCCTTTTTTTTTTTGAGAGAGAGAGAGAGAGAGAGAAAGTGAGAGAGCGTGAGTAGGGGAGAAGGGCAGAAGGAGAGGGGGGTGAGAGAGAGAGAGAGAGAGAGAGAGGGAGGGAGAATTCCAAGCAGGCCCCATGCTAAACTATGTCATCCCCACTTTAAAACTGAGAAGAAAAAAACCCAGATAACATGCAAAACCATACCGATTCCTGAGCTAATGTTATGAGACAATCAACTGAACTGGATTCCAAAGTCACTCAGTACTCAAAGACTAGACTCATAAGCGACTTTTACTTTGGCAAAGCACCAATAAATAAATAAAACAAAAACAAAGTAAGAAGAAAACAGCCAAAATTTACCAAATTATTAAAGGTCAGCAGTGAGCTAGGACAACTATTGAGCATCTAGGGGCGCTCCAGACACCAGGGGAATCCATCGGCATTTGCCACGGATCTCCATCAGGTGTTCATCAGAAAGAGCTGGGCCAGAGTAAGCCCCTGTTGGTGGTGAGGTGATCTGAATCTACACAAAGAAACGAAGAAGGGCAGAAATGGTAACATCTAAAATAATAAGTAACAATACGTAAATAAATATAGGGGAGAAAAAAATATTAAAAAAAAATCTCTTCAAAAAGATCACTGATTGTGTAAAGCAAAAGAAGTAATACTTCACTGTGGGATTTAGAACATAGGCAGAAGTATGTGTGACCAAAAACGCACAAGATTGAGAGGAATGGAGATGTACTGTCACATGGTTCTTCCTTTTTAAGTAAGCTCTAAACCCAGCATGGGGCTTGGGGATGAGCTCACGACCTAGAGATCAGGGGTCACACGTTTTGTGGCTGGAACCAGCCAGGCACCCCAATCACACGGTTCTTACAATCTACTTGATCTGAGAGGATTTGACTGAAGATGACTTTAAGATATTAAAAATGCAGACTGTAAACCACTAAACAAATAAAAGTTTAACTGATAAGCCACTAGTAGAAAAATTAAGGGGCGCCTATGTGGCTCAGTGGGTTAGGCATCTGACTCCAGCTCAGGTCATGATCTCACCATTCCTGGGTTGGGGCCCTGGGTTAGGGCCCTGTGCTCACAGCTCAGAGCCTGGAGCTTGCTTCGGATCCTGTGCCTCCCTCTCTCTCTCTCTGCACCTCCCCAAACTTTGCTCTGTCTCTCTCTCAAAAATAAACATTAAAATATAATAATTTTAAAAATTTTTAAAAAGGGACAAATGGAAAATTAATGGTAAGATGATTGGTTTAAACCAAAACTTTTCTTATTGATAATTACATTAAAGGTAAATGGTCTAAGCAATCCATGTAGTAAAGATGGTTAGACTGGTTTAAAAAAAAAAATCCAACTGTATTCAGTCTACAAAAAGTCCAGTCTGAACATAAATGAGATACAAATAAAGTAATGGAAACAAGATATACAATGTAATCAATAAAATACAGCTGACGCCACCATAAGGAATATTACCATGGATAAAGAGGCATGATGTAAAGATAAAAGAGTCAATTCATTACAAGAATGTAACCCTAAATCCTAAATGTATGTGCCTAATAAAAGAAATTCAACATAATTAAAGCAAAAATCTATTATAACTAAAAAGAAAAACATAAAAATTCACAATCATAGCTAGAGACTTTTTAATCCTGCTCTCCCAACAACAGAACAGGTAGACAGAAAACCGGTAAGGCTCCTGAAGACTTGACCACTATCAATAAATCTGACCTAAGTCGCACTTACAGAACATTCCACCAAATAGCAAAATATCTCTTCTCTTCAAGAGCACATGAAACTTTCACCATAATAAGACTATATACTGGATGAGAATCAATCACATCTCAAAAATGTAAAGTTTCATGTTTTTACAAAGTATGTTTTCTGATCAGAACATAATTAAACTAGACTTCAGTAACAAAAATATGTGAAGAAATGTAAATATGTGGAATTTACCTCTGAATAATCCATGAGTCAAAAAAGAAAATCAGAAAGAAAAATGGAAAAAGACTTTGAAGGGATGAAAACGAAAACACAACTTATCGAAGTGTGGAGAGCGGCCCTGTAGAGCGGGGGCACTTGAGAAGCCCTCCCACATTCCAGGTCCACATTAGACATAGGTAAGAATCTGAAGTCTGTGGAAGTTCAGATCACCTCCCATTTAACCCTTCAGTGAAGGGAACCTGCCCCTCAAAAACAGTCTTACATGGTCAGGACATACAACACATGACACTGAAGACGAAACAGAGGAGACTGATTGGTTTATTAGTCACAGATACTCACAGCCCAGAAGATGACACCATGTAGGGCCAGAGTCGCCGGGGCTGTGGAAGAGAGGTTTTGTGTAACCTGAGTGTGAGATGTGCCCTGGGTCTAAGAGAGTTCCCAGGGGAAGACGTCACTGGCCTGTGTGAGGAATTCTGAGGGCTGGCAGGGAAGTGAAATCCATCAGGTTGAAGGCTGAGGGGGTGCTAGAACTGGGCAGGTGGGGAGCCTTTCCTGCTGCGTGAAGGTATTTCTGGCAAAAGCAGTGGAACTCATAGTTAAGTTTTTGGGGCCCAGTGAGGCTCAAAGATGTTAAGGCAGTACATGAAATTTTAGGTCTTCCAATAAATACAGTGGTACGCTGAAGGTAAATAGAACAACAATCAAATCCAGCCCTGGACAACTACAGGTTACATTAATATATTAAAGGATCTGGTTAAAAAGGTAAGACAGCACATGTGATTAGATGGGGAATTTAAACAGAGAAAAAGCATAAAAAAGAACATATAAATGTTAGCAAAATATGCTTCATAATCGAAGAATTCCTTTAAGAAGTTTAGCAGTATACTGCACATGGCAGAGAAAAGAATTAGTGCAACGAGGGGGCCTGGGTGGCTCAGTTGGTTAAGTGCCCAACTTCGGCTCAGGTCATGATCTTATGGTTTGTGAGTTCGAGCTCTGTGTTAGGCTCTGTGCTGACAGCTCAGAGCCTGGAGCCTCCTTCAGATTCTGTGTCTCCCTCTCTCTCTCTCTGTCCCTCCCCTGCTCATGCTCAGTCCCTGAATAATAAAAACATTAAAAAAAAAAAAAAGAATAAGTGCACTGAAAAACAGATCAATATAAATTGTACAAGCTAATACACAAACAGTAAATCTTAGCTCTCAGAAATTCAGTAGAATAATTACAAAGAAAAATATACCCAGGCACACTGAAGTGATAAAACTGCTTAAAAAAAAAAAAAACTGAAAGTAAAGAGAAAACCTTGAGCACAAAGAATAAGAAACATTTATATCTGTAAGAATTTCTCATCAGAAACTATGTAAGCCAGATGGAGACACACCTTTAGAGTACTGAAAGAGGAAAAGAAAAAAAATGAAATCTATAAAGAATAACATTTTTGGGGCATGTGGTTGGCTCAGTCACTTAAGAATCTGACTTCAGCTCAGATCATGATCTCATGGTTCAATAGTTCGAGCCCCTTGTCGGGCTTTGTGCTGGACAGCTCAGATCCTGGAGCCTGCTTCACATTGTGTCTGCCCTTCTCCCTCTCACACTCAGTCTCTCTCTGTCTCTCTCTCTCTCACAAAAATAAACAAACAAAAAATAACATTTTTGTTAAAGAGGACAACAAGATAATTTTAAGACAAGGTAAAATCACTGTCAGCCAAGTACACTCTCAATAAATGATTACAAGGGAGCTTTCAACCTTAAAAAGTTACTAGGAAAAGACAAAGCACTTCAGCACAAAGCAAGCTTTAGAAAGGAAATGACAAACATAAAAGCAGAAGTTGATGAAACAAACAAAAAACCAATCAAGCAAAAAATTGGTTCTTTGCAAAGATCAAAAACACTGATTAAGTCCTTTCTGGACTAATAAGGAAAATCACCAGTATCGGGACTGTGAGGGGGCTTCACTGCAGATCCATCCCACAGATCTCTGAAGGATAATATGAGATTATGAACCACTTTATAACAATAACCACTGTATGACACTTTCTGACAGGGGATACCTGTCTTTGTAACTCACAGCAATGGACAAATGAAAATAGCCCTGGGAGGATCAGAGTCAAATAAGAAGCTATGGCAACACAGTGGTGCAAAAGATGAAGAAAAACCACAGAAAGGATCACTAGGCAGGAAGGCTTAGCTGAGGCACTGGAAATGGCTACGAACAAAGGAGGGCAAAGGCTATCAGTGTAAGTGGGCCAGTGTGGTCCCCAGTGGCCCGCTCTGCAGAGCAGCCTGGCAGTTACCACCAAGGACCTGGAGGACCTCAACAGCCTTCAGGACAGCTGCAGAGCCCCTGCCACATGGGCAGCAGAGGACTCTGCAGTACTTGTTGGCGTGGATGCCAGCAGCCTGCTCTGCAGAGGAAACTGATGGCTTCTGCCACTGAGGTAACCAACAGCCACTGCAACTACGGACCTCCTAGAGAGGGAGATGCTGCTGCACCCCTCCCAGAGGATGCCGCTGTGTCCCCACCCCAGGAACAAGGCTGCCAGCCCCAACCTCCAACTCTGTTCTGTGCACACCCAGGACCCCAGAACTCTGGCCGCTCCACATGCACCTGCACTCCACACCTTGATTCCATGGGGGTTCTGCGTGTGTTCACATCTCAGTCGCGGACACTGCAGGCCAGCCAGCACACCAAACCCCAGACTGCTGTCACTCTGTGAGCATACATGCTCCACTCCTGGTTCTGACCCAAGCTGATCCAAGCCTTGGGTACCACTGCCACACAAGGGTACCCTGAAGCCAGATCCAGTGCGAACAGGGATCCCTTCAGCAATGACACATCCCATGGGGGAGAGAGAGATCAGGAGGTCGCCAGCAGCCTTTGCCATCAAAGAGCCCAAAAGCCTTCACGGCCACTGCAGACACCCAGAGAATAGGCTGTTGAGGAGGCCTGCAATCTTAATTGACACTGACCTTGGCAGATGGAGCTGAACATACACTATGCTGATGGGCCTTCCCAAGAGCTGGAACCATCATATGCAAACTTCCAACACCCTTGTCCCCACCTCCCCACTAAAACCAGTCTGCAAAGTCTGGTAGAGATGACTGACCAATCAAATGCACAAACATCAACACAAGGCTATAAGGAATATGAAGTTAAGGAAACATGACATCACCAAAAAAAAAACACAGTTATTTTCCAGTAACTGACCCCAAAGGAATGGACAGCTATGATTTCCTGATAATGATTTCAAAATCATGGTTTTAAGGAAGCTCAGTGAGCTACAAGAAAATACAGATAGAACTGAAATCAGGAGATAGACTCCAATACCAGGAAAACAATACATGAGATAAGTTCAACAGAGAGAAATTAAAAAAAAAACCAAAAACACAAGTTCTAAAGCTGAAGAATATAATGAGTTCAATGAAAAATGCAATACATAACATCGATAATGGACATCTGTGAACTCAAAAACAGGGCATTAGAAATCACCCAGAGTAAAAAAAAAAAATGAACAATAAAGAGTGTAGCTAGTCAGCAGAAGGAAGGAAATAATAAAGGTCAAAGCAGAAGTAAATGAAGTATAAACTAGAGAAACAAAAGAAAAGAGCAATAAAACTAAAGAGTTCTTTTTTTTGAAAGATAAAACCAAACTGACAAATTTTAACTAGACTAAAACAAAAGAGAGAAGACTGAAATAAATAAAATCAGAAATGAAAATCAGAGGAGACGTTACAACTGATACCACAGAAATACGAAGGAACGTAAGCAACTGCTATTCACAATTTTACACCAACAAACTGGTTATCTGTAAAGGATAATTGCCATAGGAAGCTATCAACGGACTTTTCAAATAGAAATCTCCCCATTTCAAAGAGATTATAAGCTTAATTAAAGAGAGCAACTCCAGGGGCGCTTGGGTGGCTCAGTCGGCTGAGTGTCCAGCTTCAGCTCAGGTCATGATCTCACGGTTCGTGAGTTCGAGCCCCGTGTTTGGGCTCTGTGCTGACAGCTAGCTCAGAGCCTGGAGCCTGCTTCGGATTCTGTGTCTCCTTCTCTCTCTGACCCTCTCCTGCTCACGCTGTCTTTCTCTCTCTCTCTCTCTGTCTCTCTCAAAAATAAATAAAATATTAAAATAAATTTAAAAATAAGAGAGCAATTCCATAAATCCAAGGACAAAAGGAAGTACGTAAAAGTAGACAAGATTATCTAGTATTTAAAATACAAGATACTACATATCATTGAGAGGAGTCAATTACGGAAAAGCCATAAAGGAAATTTTCCATAGTGCTTGCTACAGGTTGTTTCCATAGCAAAGGCACACATCAAATTCAGGCTCAACAATTAGTAAGGTAATTAGAAAAATATAGAAGGTTGAAAGGAGAGCAACAAACCTAAAAAGCAGAGCTCAGAAATATTTTGTGCAAATGGTTAGAAAGGCTATCCATATTTTAAACTTGGAACTCAGAGCCTCCTGACCCTGGGTCTTAGAATTGCTTCCCAGGACAAATGTCAATTTCTCCCTCTGTAAGACCAGTTTTCATTCTATGTGGAGCAGATAAAAAATTACTAAGTCACAAGCTTGATAAATGAAAACTTTAAGGTTTACCATATTTCTAATAAAGATAAAATATACCCATGTCAACATTTTATGTGCAATTTTCTACTTACAAAGTCTTGACGTATGTCATTAAAGTCTTTGCCATATTTTTCCAGTGCCTCTTCAAATAAACTAGCTTCGGAAGCTGACCACTCTTCCATTTCATCTCTGCATAAAACAGGTCCTCCGAGTGGAACTAAGACACTAATTGCACTGCTTAAATCGTAGCCGTGCCTATACAACGTATCCATGGCATGAAACTAGAGAAAACAAACAAAACGGAGAAAAAGGATTAGCCAGGAATACAAACTTGCTAGATTATTTAAGACAGAAACACTAAAATGCATGATGTATTTAATTAACACTAATATGCTTAGGAGTTTATTTTCTAAGTAACAAAATTTAAAAAAATTTAAAAAACAGATTACCTATTTAAAATATCATTTATTGCTTTAAGCAAATGTTGATTTGTGCCTGATAAGATGTGTATTTAAAAAAATTCATTCATTTGTTATAGTAACCTAACCATGAAAATCCAGGGCCTCCAGGCATAGGTATTAACTGGGAAGCCAGTAAGCTTCGTCATCCTTTGGTTAGAAGTGCCAGAAGCACTTCGGCTATTAAACAGGGTTGTCACAGCCTTCCTTGACAAGGGAAAAACAGATTATGTATCAGAGAGAGAAAAGATGTTCTCGGGTTGGATTAAGACAATGATGTACTACGAAGAGAGTTACAGAAAACAACAGAATTGAGAATCAAGGTGACAAAACAAAACTACACATCCATGTTAAACAAAACGCACATCCATGTAAAAACAGTAACTTGGTCGAGATTTTCTAAGACCAAGAACAGATGACCAGGCCTGCCTGAATCAGCGAGGCTGGTGTAGGTTTCCTATATATTTCAAGAGAAAATGATATGAAGAGAAATTTGAATAGAGGACAGATAGTTTAGGATAATATACCCGTTTTTTTTTTTCTTTTTTCAAAAGTACCTTGGGTCTAGCTTACTTAAAAAACATTCTCGGGGCACCTGGTGGCTCAGTCGGTTAAGTCCCCGACTTTGGCTCAGGTCATGATCTCACGTTAGTGGGTTCGAGCCCCACATCGAGCTCTGTGCTTATAGCTCAGAGCCTGGAGTCTGCTTCTGATTCTGTGTCTCCTTCTCTCTCTCTGCCCCTCCCTCATGCTCTGCCTCTCTCTGACTCAAAAATAAATTAAAAAACAAAAACAAAAACATTCTTCCTCCCATCAGAGGCAGTTAATAAACTTAGGTTCCAAACGGTTAAGCTTTGAAAAACTAGTGATGGTATTTCTACTGGCGAGCAAGAGATTCATTCATAACATACACACCCATTTGTATATGTCGAAGGGAAACTGCAAACAGGGTGACTGGCTCTACTGTGTCTGGATAAGATGTAGGTGTGGCCCGGATTTCGTTGGCAGGGTGACCCAATCCTTACCAAGTGAGGACGAGTTCTATTTAAACTTTCTAACATAAGAAAGCCAACTCCTGCACCTTATACACAAAGTATCTACTAATATTAAAATGTTCATAAAGCAGGATAGCATCACATCCATATGACAACATGTCTCTTAAAATTTAGCTGGTGAGTTCCCTACTACTCATAAAAGAATAGAAGGTAAACTCAAATATCAACAAATAACTGTTAAAGAGAAAAAATTATTGGCTACAGTATCCATAAAAAGACATATTTACACTGTGAAACATTAAAACACTGAATAAGGGGGGTGTCTGGGTGGCTCAGTCGGTTAAGCATCCGACTTCAGCTCAGGTCATGATCTTGCGGCTTGTGGGTTTGAGCCCCGCATTGGGCTCTGTGTTGACAGCTCAGAGCCTGGAGCCTGCTTCAGATTCTGTTATCTCCCCCTTTCCCTGCCCCTCCCCCACTCATGCTCTGTTTCTGTCTCAATAATAAATTTTTTAAAAAGCATAAAAATACACTGAATAAGGGTAAAATATGAACTTGTTGACAGAACTAAAGGTGGGATTTAGGACATACTGACATGTTTAAGGTACAGTAACTAACTGCTTTAATAAGGATTAACATCTCTTAAATAAATCACTGGATTCCACAAAACAAAAGCATATAGGAATCTCTATCTATTCCTTAGTCACAATCACAGCAAGGACCACTGACCAGGTATTGTCTTTTGCTATATGTGCCACAATCATGGAATAACTTCAATTTTCAAGTGAATTTCTTCTCACCATTCCGCAACAAGGATTATAAAAATGTTAGAACTGATCTTTACTCTTTGCCTGTGCTCTGCAAACTTCACAATCAACTAAACTCCACTTTTCTAGCTAAACTTCTCACTTGACAGTTTAACTGTACAGTACACTGTTAAACAAGTTTACATCACCCCTGAAATTAGTTTCTTGATAACTGATCTATAAAAATGAAGGCAAAGTCCAAGAGTGTGTAGGGATCCTTTCAATTAATAATATATTACCATAAACAGTTATTTTTGAAACTAAATTTACAGTGGATAACAAAACTGAAGAAGATTAAATGGTATTCAAAATCAAGAAGTATACAAATTAACTTTGCTGCTGAGATTCCTCGGGAGGTGGTAGTTTTTATAATTAGCAGGTGTTCTGAAACCCAAAGTCACAAGACTAAATGAGCGTTTCTCAGATGGTATTACAGCAGCCCCTCAAAGGATGAAAGGATCTTTGGTTTTTCACTCATGTGAGGTGATGAAAAGGTTTCTTTTACAGGCACTTTTACAAACGATGATAGGCTATTATCTAATAGGGTTTCAAAGAACCAAAGTAGTATCACAGCCGTTATAAGTGATTATGACCCAAATCTGAAGTGAACAGATTGTTTTAATGGTTGTGTTCCTTAAGGAGTCTGTAACTGAATGCCGAAGTAAACACTGGCTTTCAGAAGACTAAGTCCTGCACTGTCACAAATTAAATGGAAAGAATGGGTCCAACTTACAGCCAACTGGAGGCAATGAAACCCCCAAAGTCCACTTTGAAACACAGCCCAGAGGAGAACGTTGTCATAATCAGTCTGTGTAGAAAATCTACACCCCATCAGATGTATGCACTGTGGAATTCCCAGGGAATAATTTTACTAAATTGATGACCAACCTCATAAAGGAAACCAGACGGCCACATTATGTGCTAGAGTCCATATTAACTTCATCTTTCTGACACATATAGGAGGCTCCTTCTCCTATGGACTTTAATAGAGTTCAAGATCACCCTTAAAAGCTATACGTAAAACACAGAATTTACCTTCTACTAACAGAAGAGACAACATCAGAAGACTCTCAGAAATAGGCTAACAAAAGACATAGGAAGGAGTCAGGTATATGGCTTACGGTTTATCAGTAAGATAATAAAAATTCCACGAGCTAGACATATAAGAGAATACAATGGGTGATTCCATTTATATGAACTTTGAGAAAAGTAACAATCAACGGTGAGAGAAGTCAGAATAATGATTACCTCAGAAGAAGGGGGGGCAATCAGACTGGGAAGAGGCATGAGGGAATCTTTTGGGATTCTGGTAATGTTCTTTATCTAGATCTGGGTGGTGATGACAGGAAAGTATACATATATACAAGTTTACAAACTATGCACCTAAGTGTACTGAATATACTTCACTGTGTGGATACCTCAATTTAAAGTAACACAAAGAATTTAAAGACTAAATGTAAAATAACAAACTCTTCCCTCCAGATAAATACAAAGATACCATGTTTTCAATAGAGATACAGATACACACAAGATCCATTCAAATCTAAATTTAAAAAACCATAAGAACTCAGCACAAGCTGTTCTCTCTGCCAAATAGTGGTGAAGGTGTTGTCACATTTCATCTCATTCATAACAGATGGAGATGACAAACAGAAGTATTTTCGGAGAAAGACTGACAATGAAATCTTGGCAGTGAAATTCTCATCCTTTGTTCATTAAGTAGAATCACACAATGGTAGACTGGATTATTATTCAGCAATATTCACACCCTCCCCTGGACCTCTATAGAAGAGGAGTCTTCCACTCTACTGACGTGGGCCCTGGCCACGTAACTTGACTGGTAGATAAGATGTTCAAGATACATGACATAACAGAGCCCCGACATGTGTTTGCATATTTAGATTTGCCCTCTTGAGCTTTTGTCACCAGGGATGAGATACACATGGAGCAGATCTGGACTCACACTGCAGCCTGCCACCTAAATTGGCCCAGTCTAGTTCAGCAGAATCCTAGACAATCTGCAAAGGAGTATATAAGAAATTAATGCTTATTGTTATAAGCCACTGAAATACTAGGCAGTGTAACAGATACTGTGTTTTCCCTTTTGAGAATAAAGAACTTACTCACTTCGTGCTAGATGTGCTGTGAGCAGGAGAGTCCTCAGCTGTCACCTTTGGAATGATCTCAAAATGAATCATCACCCAAGGCAATGCCCTTTCACTGGCACAGCCTTTATCCAATGATGCAGGAGCATACAGGCTCAGCCTGTCACCCAGATTTGGGACAACCATTCGAAGTGTCCCATGGAGTCGGCTGAGGCCTTCATTCATACTGTATCATAGCCTATTTTCTTCCTCTGTTCAATCCTGCCTCCATCCCTTCTCTTCCACAGGTTTTTTTTTTTTAAATATTTATTTATATTTGAGAGAGAGACAGAGCACGAACAGGGGAGGGGCAGAGGGAGAGGGAGACACAGCATCTGAAGCAGGCTCCAGGCTCTGAGCTATCAGCACAGAGCCCAAGGTGGGGCTCGAATTCACAAAACCTATGAGATCACGACCTGAGCCAAAGTCAGAGGTTTAGCTTAACCAACTGAGCCACCAGGCACCCCTACAGGCTTGTTTCCCCCTGCAGGTTATGATTCCTACTACATTTCCTATATACAAATCTCCGTCTTAGAGTCTGTTTCTCAGAAACCCAGCCTGTAACATGTGGCACTATTTTGACAACAGCTAACTGATACACATATATATTCAATCCTAACTATTGACTTGGTCAGAATTTTACAAAAACTTTATATGTGTACCTCCAACACAAATTATAGCATTCAGAACACTAAATCTGGGGCGCCTGGGTGGCTCAGTCGGTTAAGTGTCTGACTTCGGCTCACGTCATGATCTCACAGTTCATGGGTTCAAGGCCCGCATCCGGCTCTGTGCTGACAGCTCAGAGCCTGGAGCCTGCTTCAGACTCTGTCTCCCTCTCTCTCTGCCCCTTCCCTGCTTGCTCTCTGTCTCTCAAAATAAAATAATAAAAACATTAAAAAAATAAGAACACTAAATCTATTTAAAAATTAATGAGCATATGTTTTTTTTCCCCAAGCAGAAGGTGAATATAAACTCTCAGGAATAAACCATAAATCATGATCAAGGCAAAACATTTTATACATGCATTCTCAATTTTTGCTTCAATGCTTTCAAATTTAATGTATTCAAAAAAAAAATCCCTCATTCATCATCAAATTTGTTAAGACTTGGTTGTCATTCATTCAAATCAATCTCCAAGACACCCTGAGTCCTGTCCTTATGTGTACTCAGACCTTTTGATTATCAGAAGAAAGCTACAGGGGTCGCAGGCCACAGTAACTCCATGCCCTTACATGTCATTTGCACGCACAGAAGTAGGAATTCTTTCCCCCAGCTTTGATTCTAGACACAAACCAGACAAATACAGTAAAACCTTGGATTGCAACTAACTTGTTCAACGAATGTTCCACAAGACGAAGAAAGATTTCTAATAAGAAATCTTTAACTTGATAAACAAGTGTTGTCTTGCAAAATGAGTAGTATGTGATGCTAAACGTCACACGATCACAGATGAGCCAATGGTTCTTCTCTCTCTCTCCTGCGCTGTGGGATTGTGGATGATTGTTTCCCACGCTTGGATGCTTGGTCTCAGGCCACGGAGTTTGGCAGGAATCAGTAATTTTTCCGAACGTTGGAAGGTGCCCGTATCTGGCACTAGTGTGTTTTTTGTCCCTTCAAAGCACCTATGGACAGTCCCTTGTTTTTCCATACAGGAGTAAGCTCAGGAATGCTTTGCTTCATGCTAGGTCAGGCCACCTGCAGATACAGACCCTTTCCTCTGGAGCCTTATTTCCAGTTACACTGAATACAGTTTATGACAAGAGTTTATCAATACTGCACTGTAGTCAACATCCATTAGTGGTGAGTCATTCTACACGATAACTCCCTCTCTCTTGTCTCCCTCACACCAGCCATGAAGGTTTTCAAAGGTAAATACAGGTTAATTTATTTTTCTTTATGTTTTATATTTTCTTTATTACTTTGTAATGATTACAGTATTGTAATTATTTATATATATTTTTTGGGGGGGATTGTGAAATGAATCCTCCAAGTTTCCATTATTTCTTATAGGAAAATTCTCTTTGATATATAAGTGCTTTGGGTTACAAGCCTGTTTCTGGAACGAATTATGCCCACAAACCAAGGTTTTACTGCATAAAACAACTATGTGGGGACACTGAAGAATAACCAATGCAAGCAAGGGGACGCTGAAATAATTCAGTAAGAATATGTATGACATGTGAGCTTCCACACGGACTTAGCCTTTACCTTGGTGGCATTTTCTAGAGTGCTACAAGGCAGAACAGACAAAAACAGTAAGTTTCCTTTGTACTAGAGGCTGAGGTAAAAGTGGGTAAGACCCACAAAATGCTAGGGAGGATTATATTTCAGGCCCTAAAGGAAATCATAATATATTAAAAGAATTGGTGTATGTGTTCTCTGACCACAACCCCCAAGGCAACTGAGATAAATTTATGAACCTTATTTCCTTGGAAATTAACTGACAATTAAATGCAACATTATAAAGTAAACTAGGAAATACTTAGAACCAAATGATAATTAAAATACTACATATCAAACTCTACAACATACCGAGGCACATTTATAATCTTAAATATTGATGACAGAAGAGCAGACAAATAAAGTTGATGGGCTAAAAGTTTTTTAAAAAGCCTGAGAGGCTCAGTTAAGTGTCTCACTCTTAATTTTGGCTCAGGTCATGATCTCACAGTCAGGATGCCTAAACTCCACCTGAAGTTCCCACCTGGGCATGGGGCCTCCTTAAGCTTGCCTGCTTGCTTGCTTGCTTCCTTCCTTTCTTTCTGTCTCTCCCCTGCGCCCCTCAAAAAAGGAGAAAAAAAACCTGGAATAGAATATCAAAGTAAACCCTAAGAAAAGTAGGAGGAGGAAAATGAACAGAAAAAAACAATGTAAATAGAAAATATATAATCATAATAATTTTAAAAGAAGAAAACATACAATAAAAAAAATCAACTCAACCAAAATCTCATTTTTTAAAATTCTTTTTAATGTTTGTTTATGTATTATTGAAAGACAGAGCATATGTGGGGGAGGGTCAGAGAGAGTGGGTGACACAGAATCAGAAGCAGGCTCCAGGATCTGAGCTGTCAGCACAGAGCCTGACACGGAGTCCGAACTCACACACTGCGAGATCATGACCTGAGCCAAAATCAGACGCAACTGACTGAGCCACTCAGGCACCCCAGAAATCTCATTCTTTTAGAAAATAAAAAAGGGGGCGCCTTGGGTGGCTCAGTCGGTTAAGCGTCCAGCTTCAGCTCAGGTCATGATCTCACAGTTTGTGGGTTCAAGCCCTGCGTCAGGTTCTGTGCTGACAGCTCAGAGCCTGGAGCCTGCTTCAGATTCTGTGTCTCCCTCTCTCTCTGACCCTCCCCTGCTCACACTGTCTCTCTCAGTCTCTCAAAAATAAATAAAAAACATTAAAAAAAAAAGAAAATAAAAAAGAAAACTCTGGCAAAACTGTCAAGGAAAAAAAAGGGGGAAATGACACACATAAACGATAACAGAATAAAAAGCTACATATAACTGGAGACTTACCAAATAATTCTAATTAAAGAATACTCCAAAGACCCAGGGGCCCAGGAAAAACAGCACTGAGGTGTGCTCTGGGGACCTACTGCAGTTCCATCAAGTTCTATATTCTTGCACACATACATCTGCAATTTGTAGCGTTATGTCTGTACACCTTCTTCTTGTCAACAGATAAGAAGTAGGACAGACAGGTTTCATATTATTATTCCCATTGCTGATGAGGAAACTCAGGCATGGGGAGGTTACATAACTTGCAAAAGACTAAATGGATCATAAGCAATAGGTCCAAGGAGGAAAAAAACCCCACAGAATCATAAAACTATATCCACTTGTATACCCATGTTCATAGTATTATTCATATTAGCCAAAAGATAGAAGCAACTCAAGAGTCTGCTGAATAAACACAATGTGGTACATGCATATGATAAAATACTATGCGGCCTTAAAAAGGAAGGAAACAATGACACACAGTATAATATGGATGAAGCTGAAGACATTATGTATGCCAAGTGAAATAAGCAAGTCACAGAAGGGCAAATACCGTGTGGTTCCACTTAAATGACGTACCCAGAGTAGTCAGAAGTCAGAGCAACAGAAATTAGAATGGTGGTTGCTAGGGCTGGGGAAGAGGGAGTTACTATTTGACGAGGACAGTTTCAGCTGGGGAAGACGAAAACATCCTGGAGATGGATGCTGCTGACGACTGCACAGGAGTGTCCGTGCTTAACGCCAGGGAACAGTACACTTAAAAATGGCTAGAGTGGCAAATTTTACATTGTGTATACTTTACCACAGTTTCTAAACAAGTATACCCAATGCCAGAAACACTCTATAACTCCTGGTAGACTGTGTGTGTCCAGCTCTGGTGACATAATGACATTATTATTCCAATATATATCACTCTTAGTGATGAGATTCAGTAAAAGAACTATTAACAAGCTAAATAACATTTTAATAGAAATAATATACTCCAATGACCTATTTCATTAACATATCACAGAATAACCTGCCTTAGACAATCGATTAGACAAGATTTGACAAAAGATCAAGAGTTAATTGGGTGGTGGGGGCACCTGGGTGGCTCAGTCGAGTAAGTGTCCAACTCTTGGTTTTGGCTCAGGTCATGATCTCACTGTTGGTGGGTTCGAGCCCAGCATCGGGCTCTGCACTGACAGTGCAGGGCTTGCTCAGGATTCTCTCTCTTCCTCCCTCCTTCTGCCCCTCCCCCACTCATTCCTGATCAATCTCTCTCTCTCTCTTTCTTCCAAAATAAATAAATAAATTTGGGGAGCCTGGGTGGCTCAGTTGGTTAAGCGTCTGACTTTCACTCAGGTCATGATTTTGCAGTCAGTGAGTTCAAGTTTCAGGTTGGGCTCTGTGCTGACAGTTCGGAGCCTTTTCAGATTCTGTGTCTCTCTCTTTCTCTGTCCCTCCCCTGCTTACACTCTGTCTCTATCTCTCAAAAATAAACAAACATTAATAAAATGTTTAAAAATAAATAAATTACCAAAAAAAAGGAAAATGTTAATTAGGGGGCGCTGTGAGAGCGTCCAGGCAAAGGGAACTTAAGTTGCAAAGGTCTTGTGGCAGGAGGCAGGCCACAGACTCAAAGGAATGCTGGCTGAGGCCCAGAGTACAGAGAGGAAAGTGTCGGGGTAAGAGACTGGAGAGACTGGCCAGGCCAAACCCCACAGCTTTCCTTAAACTGTTTTAAGGATCCGGAAGCAATTAAAAGCCACTAAAAGGATATAAGATAGGAGACAGCAAAATCAAAACTGCATTTTCAAAAGATCAGAATGAATTAGAGGTATTTCAGACTGCAGTCTTCTCCCTACGAAATCAACACAGCCTGACCTTTCTCAGAACCAGACTCAGCATCACAAAACCCGTTTCTAGTGCTGAGTCTGTCACCAATTAAATATGAATCTTTATATGAGTTACTTTACCATTATCTCTAATAAGGTCTATCCTTGAAGATTTCTGAGGCCTCAAACAACTCAAAAACCTCTTTTTCTCAGACCTTATCCTCTAACTTGCTTTGTTTTCGGAGTCCAAGGAAAAGAGAAATCTAGCACTTCGACAATCACCTGTTCTCCGAGACTGAGGCTGTGCTCCCTACCAAGGCACATGGCACCTTCACTCCTGTGACAAGCCCGGCCTCCGCCAACCACTCACAGACCACCTCGGGGTTTACCGTGTTCTAAAGATTTTTGTTTCCACAATGGGGCAGAGGGAGATCAATGTAGGTTGTAAACTGATTTTGTTTCTTTCTTTGCATATTGTACAAAGGACTCTTCACATTTTAATGAAATGAGAGCGAAATCTAGGAAGCCTCCATGACAACTTCAATGTTTTAACAATTATAAATCTTACCATGTTTCTTAGAGTAGCAGTTTGAAATTCAGTCTGGCTATGATTGTAACAGGTCTCAAAATAAGGAAGTCAGACCTAGCAATCTGCAGGCAGCTTAATTACCTGCTCCCAAAACGCTACTGGTGACTGGACAAGTAGCCCGCAGAGTGCAGGGTAAACACATGCTTCAGATCAGCAATGCAGACAGTCGGCTGCAGTCCCTTACAGGAAAAGCCGCGGTGAAAATCACCCAGGACAGGCCACCAGACTTCCATAACCGTGCCCTCTCTGCAGCGAGAAGTTTTCAGATACAGTCTGGTCACCTGATGGAGAAAGGTACTAACCTGCTCTGTATGGGCCTGAAAACACTGACAGAAAAATAAGAACCTGACTCTCTAAATTCAACTGAAGAATCTAATTTTCATTAATTTTTTAAAATCTAATACTTATTTCATGGCACAAAACAATGTACCAGCTTCTCCTATGATCTTTTGGGAAAACAATCTGCAAAACTCACATTATCAATGTACAATTAATCAACTTCTAAGCACTCCCCCTCATTTCTACACAAGTACCCCCAGGATTTTATATGTTAACATCAAAGAGGAAGGCATGAGGCTACCGGGCAAACAGGGACTAAAGGTGCAGGCCAGGGCATCTGAAATAACAGAGCACGTGAATTTCTTCCTGCTTTTGTGACTTCTGAAAGATGCAATTTTATGGCTCTGAAAATAATCTAAACACAAGAACAACAAATAGAAAGAGTCCAAGTAAACCTGAACCTAGAGTCGTTAGAGCAAGAAACCAAAGCATTTCAGTGTTGCAGAGAAAAGACCAGATCTTCGGTACTGCCTAATCTCACCCAGACAACAATAATGATTTTTAAACCCCAGCCATTTTAAGGAAAGTGGAACAGAAGACAGGCAATCTGGGAGAGAGAAGCCCAGGTAGGAGTCAAGAACAGATCCAACTCCTGTCTCTGAAATCAGCTGTACAAATATGACAAACACAATTTCCTGAGCCTCTGAGTATACTTCTGCTTTAAAAAGTAACAATTTCTGGTGCACTTGGGTGGCTCAGTCGGTTAGGCATGGACTCTGAATTTCAGCTCAGGTCATGATCCCAGGGTTGTGGGATCAAGCCCCACGTTGCATCAGGCTCCATGCTAAGCACAGAGCCTGCTTAATATTCTCTCCCTCCCTCTACCCCTCTCCCCAACTCCCACGCTCATACTCTCTCTAAAAAAAAAAAAAAAAAAGAAAAAACCCCAACATGATAGTAGTAAACAATTTAAGATGGCAGATAGAACACAAAGTGGCTTCCCAAGTGCTGAATACTAAAGGAAACAAAACAGAAGCAATGCAAACACTTGTGGGGTGTGAAAGCACCGGCCCAGAAGGCACCGGTAGACAAGTGCTGCAAAAGATAAACACAAAATGATGTTTAAACTAATTAAGGTGCATAGGTTGTGTTTTCTTTAAAATGCTTCTTTTAGAAATCGCCCTCACAAACAAATACTGAATCTTTAAAAACCCTGCCCTCTCAGGAAGCACCTAGGTGGCTCAGTTGGTTAAGTTTCTGACTTTGGCTCAGGTCATGATCTCACAGCTCAGGAGTTTGAGTCCCACGTCAGGCTCTGTGCCGACAGCTCAGAGCCTGAAGCCTGCTTCGGGTTCTATGTCTCCTTCTTTCTCTCTCTGCTCCTCCCCCGCTGGTGCTTAGTCCTTCAAAGATAAATAAATAAACATTTAAAATAAAATAAAGACTGCCCTCTTCCAAAAGAAATCACCCGCTGTTCCACCAGTCACCACCAGTGGGAAGCAGAGAGTTGCTGCAGCAGGAACCAAAAGCCCACATCTCTGCTCTTCGCTGGTTCACACCTATCTTCAGGCAAATCAGCCTGTCACTGAGCTCTGTACCATCTCAGGAGCAGGCTTTCCCTTGTCCCTCCTCACACAGGGTAGAGGGAATCTGCTGCACTGCAAGAGGGGGAGCATCCCCAGTTATAATCTGGGAAGCATTATCTCATAAGATCAGGGTTCAACCACAAGAGACCGGCTGATGTAAGTAACAGTATACCTATACAAGGCACAATCACACCACATTTAAAAAACAAACAACTTTCCAGATACTTTCCAGATTCTCATGATGATATAAACACGTATTTTAAAGGCATGGGGGTGGTTCAGTGGGTTAAGTGACCAACTTCCGCTCAGGTCATCATCTCAGTCTGTGGGTTCGAGCCCTATGTTGGGCTCTGTGCTGACAGCTCAGAGCCTGGAGCCTGCTTCAGATTCTGTGTCTTTCCCTCTCTCTGCCCCTGCCATGCTCATTCTCTCTCTCTCAAAATAAAATAAAGACATAAAAACAAACAAACAAAAAAACAACAAAAAAGTATTTTATATTGTTAGGAGAAATGTGGTGGGGGGAGGCAAAGTACAAAACTCTGATTTAAGTGACTTCCACCATGTTGTAAAAAGAAAGTTCACGTAGGGGTGCCTGTGTGGCGCAGGTAGTTAAGTGTCTGACTTTGGGTCAGGTCATGATCTCGTGATTCGTGAGTTCAAGCCCCACAGTGGGCTCTGTGCTGACAGCTTGGAGCCTGCTTCAGATTCTGTCTCCCTGTCTCTCTGCACCTCTCCCGACTTATGCCCCCCCTCTTTCTCAAGAATAAACATTAAATAATAACAATAACAATAATAAAAATAAAAAAGAAGGTTCATGTGGGACTTAATCAGCTTTTGTATAATGTGGTGCTTGTGCAGGGACAAATCAACAAAACAGAGAAGAATAGATTACAAATCTAGTAGCAGGCCTAGGCATATCTAAAACCTTGAAAGAAGGAAAGGAAGGATTATAAAATCATGAGGACAACAAACTCAATAAAAGGTACTAGAATGGTTATCTTTCATATGGAAAAAAGAATTAGATTCCTATATCTCATTCAAGTTTCAAAAATAAAGTCCAGATATATTTATAGTCATGAATATGAATACTATTTTTAAACTATTAGAAAAAAATAATGACACAGTGAAGAATGGACAAAGGATATGAATCTAAAATACAGAGAAGAAAAATCCTGAAGAGTCAATAAACATGAAAACCTGCTTAACCTTACTAAGTAAAAAATGCAAATTAAAATGAGGGAAGCATGAGGTTAGTAAAAACTTTAGTCTGAAAATACACAATGTTGAAGCCAATATAAGAAAACGGATGAGGACAGGAAAACACTCAGTGACTGCTTGTGGGATTATAAACTTCTACCAGGGCGCCTGAGTGGCTCAGGTGGTTACGTGTCCAACCGTTATTTCAGCTCAGGTCATAATCTAATGGTTAATGAGATCAAGCCCCCCAAAGGGTTCTTGCCCTAAGAGGGCAGAGTCTGCTTAGGATTCTCTCTCTCCCCTTCTCTCTGCCCCTCTCCATCACATGCTAGTGTGCATACACACACACTCTCTCACACAATGAACATTAAAAAAAATAAATACATATATATATTTCTGCCTGTGTAGAATAAATTTGTCTGTGTTTGGTCAAATTCAAAGTGAGCACTGCCCTATGAATCACTATGAATCAGTATTCCAATTCTAGTTCTGCCAGAGAGCTCACATACATGCTCACAAAGGATATGTGTAGGGATTTTCAATGCAGCATTATGGGTAGTAGCAAATGAAAAATGCTTTTGCAGGAGTCCAGATGTTCATCAGTAAGAGAATACATAAATAATGTGGCGCAGTATTCCATGAAGGAGCACGACAAATACTACCCAGTGGATAAAGTGAGTGAACCGGGTATGTGCTCATTAACATGGCTAGATATCAGCAATAGGCAAATAGCAAAATGTCACAGAGTAAACTGAAACACGTGCAGAACAATCCTTATGTTCTTTTCAGACACACAAATACATAGTGGAACTAGAAAAACTAGAGACACAGCAAATCTATCAGAGCAGCTGCCGCTTCACAGGCAGGAAGGGTGATGGGCGTCGGAGGTACAGAGGATGCAGAACTGGACTAGGGAGACCATATTAGGGACTCAAAATTACAATTGTTGAGATTTCTTTAATCCAAAGAACTAAAATACTAACATTTGTCTTAGGTGGCATTATATGGAATTTTATTACATTACCCTCTGTTCTATCCTGTAATTTGCTGGTATTACTGTTTATAATACATGAAAAGTGGCTGGAAGGAAATATTACAAAATGTAAGAATATTTTACTCTGGGTAATAAGACTTTTTTTTTGCCTGCTGCTGTGCTAAAATTTGCAATTTTTCACTAATAAGCATATATTAATTTTATAATTGGGGGAAAATCTTTAATGTGATTAGATTCCATATAATTTTGGTTCACATAAATTATCTGTTGACAGGATTCTGAAGGTTTTTACAAAGGTGACGCTTGTACTCTTCCTCCTTCGGTAAAGTACAACTTCTAAACAACCAAAATATAAACCTATTTTGAAACCCCTAAACTTTTATATAAAACATTAATGTACCAATAGAGAACAGACTTTGCTTCTACAAACAGCATTCTAGTCTCTAAGAAAGCATAAACAGAGGAGCTCCCTGATGGCTACAGAGTGTTCATGCTTTCACCATTATCTATAGTATAAGAAAGCTCTGGAAGAAACGAACTTGATGTACAATCCAGTAGGAGTTGTTACATTCCTGCGGTGTTTAGTGGAAAGCATCTCAAACGGCAACATAATGAGACAGTAGTAGAACCTCTCACTGTCTTCCATTCCATCCCATCAGAAAACGACATTGGGACTTTTAGGAGGGGACTTGCGGAAACCTGCCATGAGTGCCGGTATCATAAGGACCAAGGTGTGGATTAGCAGAGAAGAACCAGAGACAGAGAAGAGTGGTCAGATTTTGGATCTATTTTGGGGGGAGAATTTTCAGGACTTTTTGATGCATTTCACTTGTTGGTGATTATGGCTTGAAGAGGAAAAAGGAAGACACGATTGGAAAGTGTATTTCTTTAAGGTTACAACTATAAAACTCTGATAAATTTAACAGAAAAACAAAATTATTGCCCACATTTTTCTGCATACTCTGGGCAAGATTGCATTTACAGTCATCATCAACAGAGCACGGCACTGAATTTTCCTTTTAGTTTATTTATTTATTTTTAACATTTATTCATTTTTTGAGAGACAGAGTCTGAGCGGGGGAAGGGCAGAGAGGGAGACACAGACTCCAAAGCGAGCTCCAGGCTCTGAGCTGTCAGCATAGAACCCAGTGTGGGGCTTGAACTCATGGACTACGAGATGATGACCTGAGCTGCAGTCAGGCACTTAACCAATTGAGCCACCCGCACCCCTTTTTTTAGTTTATTTTGAGAGGCAGTGAGAGAGAGAGAGAGTGAGAGAGAGAGAGAGAGTGAGACCTGAGCTGAAAACAAGAGTCGGACACTTAACTGACTAAGCCACACACAAGCAGCCCCACAGTAATGATTTTGAAGAAAATGCCAAGAAATTAGTATCCAGAAGAGGCAGGATGGATAGCACGGTGTCATGAGTTATGGTTTATCCAGCATTAAATAAATAGCTGCAACAGCAAGAAGATCTACATTACTTCATAATAAACTGGCTGTGAAGTGCTGTGGTATTGTGGAAAAAAAAACATGGAACTTTTACTATCTGTAATAGGTATTGGTCAAATAATCTCGCCAAAACTCAGTTTTCTCATTATAAAATGAGCATATTACCATGCTTGTCTCAAAGGGCTGTGGCAATCATACAGAAAAGTAACTTGAATCAGCAAAACCCTGGGGCACCGGGGCAGCTCAGTCAGTTAAGTGCACTACTCTTCGTTGTGGTTCAGGTCATGATCTCAGTTCTTGAGATCAAGCCCCGTGTTGGGCTCTGCACTGACAGTGTGGAACCTGGTTGGGATTCTCTTTCTCCCCCTCTCTCTACTGCTCGCCTGCTTGCTCACTCTCTCTCTCTCTCTCTCAAAATAAATAAACTTAAAAACAAAAACAATCTGCAGGTCTACTTTGCTGGACAATGCTGAGAAAGCAGCCAAGCGCCAAGCGCGATGCCTGGCCATAGCAGGCGTTAGTGGCATAAACTGAACATGGCAAGTTGCACTGTTCACGAAGAGAAAAAAGGAAATAGTCTCGGAAGAAGCAACCGTAATGCAATGAAATCATGTACACAAACAGAACCTCTTTCTAGTGAATATTCCACAGAAACTTTAAATATTGATATTGAATAATGACAGAGTAACTCCTATAGCCAACAGTTTCAAGCGGTGGTCACATCCACTTAAAAAAAGCTGTAAAGCATTGGGCACTTGGGTAGCTCCATCGGTTAAGCATCTGACTCAGGTTCAGGTCACCATCTCACGTGGTTCATGGATCTGAGCCCCACAGTAGGCTCCCTGCTGTAGCACAGAGCCTGTTTTGGTCTTCTGTCCCCTTCTCTTTCTGCCCCTCCCCCGCTCACACTTTTTCTCAAAAATAAACATTTAAAGACAAAAGAGTTCCTTCTCACATTAAAACAAAAAAGTGTAAAGCATTATATAAATGGCATACAACGATTTAAGTACATAGATAGAATATGAGGGGGAAAAAAGCATAAAAGTGAAAAGAGATGGGTCAGAATGTTGTTTCCCCCAGAATATTTTTTACTGTTTCATACCTCCTCCATCAGCAGTCCTCATTTGTCTCAGCTCACAAACACAAGCGGTGACTTAGGGTGAGACACCCTACCCCCAGTTAACCAATCAGCCAAGCCAAACCAACCCCACAGTCGGCAGGGCTAAGAGCCAGAAAACTCTCCCCTCCGTAACACTCCTGTACTGGCTTTAAAATTAAAGTAGCAGAGGAAACAAGAGCCCCAAAGTCTCAAGACGCATCTTACCAGGGTGATGTCTCTAGAAGCCGCAGCTGCGCTCATATGCAAACTAGGCTGCCGCACGGAGCTGCTGCAATCAAGGGCTCGGGCGAATGTCCCAACGGCACTGAATAATCCACAAAGACAAAGAAGGAAAATTTAGGCCCCGTTAGTTTATACTTAAAAAAACACCTTTGGGTTGTGCATGAAAATGGTAGAAGTCCGCGCTAAGGACGCAGGGGCTGCGAGCGGAGGTCTGGGTGGGAGGCTCAGGCTGGTCTGCAGTGCGCCCGGGGCGGGATGCCTGGCTTCCTCCTGTGTAGAGAAGAGTGGTGGCCGAGAAGAGCCCAGCAAGTCTCCGCTGCAGTTCATTTTCAGGGCGGGGCTTTTGCTCTTGGTGTGGTCATTTATGGAGGCTCTCTCGGAGCGGACTGCTTTCGGCAATCAGCCTCAGGGACCTAAGAGAGGGGGGACAGCACAGCGACGGAAGGAACCGACCTCTTCTGTGTCTAGCAGTCTCAGAAAGTCGTCATTCTTAAGTGTATCGGCCTCCAAGAGAGGAGGTAATCCCCTAGACAGGCAGCGGGGAATTATTTCCCATGCTCTTTATGGTTGGGGCTCAGCTGGGTCAACGCTTTTCTTCACACAGGGAAACAGGTAAATTTACACAGGTAAGTAACAAATATTGCTGTCAGTGGGAATGTGCAATGGAGAAGAAAACAGTCAAACAAGTTCTTGGATGTCTGAGAATCAAATATCAAATGAAAAGAATTTTCTTTATGATTTAAGCACTAACAAGCGAATTAACCATATATGGGTCATTATAGGGGCGCCTGGGTGTCTCAGTAGGTTAAGCATCCAACTTCAGCTCAGGTCATGATCTCATGGTTCGTGGGTTCAAGCCCCACATCAGGCTTGGTGCTGACAGCTCAGAGCCTGGAGCCTGCTTCAGATTCCGTGTCTCCCCCTCTCTCTGCCCCTCCCCTGCTTGGGCTCTCAAAAATAAATAAAAAACATTAAAAAAAATTAACTATATATGGGTCATTATAATGAAACTGAGAAAAAGTGATGTGTGTACTATAAAGACGGCAAAGGTCTACTATGAAATAATGTGGAAAAAACAACTTGGTATTCAATTGTGCTCAAAAAGTGAGAAGTAAATGAGCTGCAGAGTTTGACTATTACTGTAAAACATGTTGTGACCACTTCTTTTAGCCTAAACTGTATATCCCAATAACATTTTCCCCTTGAAATGAGGTATCATCAATTGTAGCAACCTCTTCCCATAAGGGCTCAGGCTATAACAGATTTCCACTTAAAAAACAGTGAACAATTGCCACAACACTTTTTTTTTCACGTAATGATTTAGAAGGCCTTCCCATAAATAAAGCATGAAATGAACATTAAGACCTGTTGCTTGTTGTATTTTATTTAATTTTAATTTCTTCTCTCCCCTTATTGTACTGTAAGCATGAGGAATAAATTTTTTTAATGTTCTGATGAACATAAACTGCACGCCCACAAAAGCACACCCTGTACAACTATGCAGCAACAACACCCCAGAACCCCGATGTCACTAACACCCAGGACAGGAAACAGCAACACCACCCAGAACCCCGATGTCACTAACGCCCAGGACAGGAAACAGCAACAGCACCCCAGAACCCCCCATGTCACTAACGCCCAGGACAGGAAACAGCAACAGCACCCCAGAAGACTCCTACTCCTTCCCAATCTGTTCCTTCTCCTTCTTCCCCAAAGAGAACCACCATCATGGATTCTAACATCATGGGTTCATTTTGCTCATTTGAGAACTTAACAGAAGCACACACAATGTACTCTCTTCTCATGCGGCTTCTTCTGTTCAAAATGATGTCTGTGGACTCCCCCGCGCTACTGTTAGAGACATGTTCACTCATTTTCTTTGCTATGGAGCATTCCTTTGTGTGATGCCCTCCCACTCTATTGCTGATGGACATCCATGTCCAGTGTGGGACTACTCTGGATAGTGTCATGAATGCCATTTGTAGATGCATCTTCTGGTGCACAGGTGTATGTATGCACTCCTGCTGAGTACACATTCAGGAGTGACACTCAAAGGATGTGGGTGTCAGAGAGCAAAGTGGTTATAGCAACTTTACTCTCACCAGCGTGAAAGGAGAGTGCTGGCTGCTCTAACTCTTTACCAACGCTTGGCACTTCACTGTCTTTTAAATGTTGACCATTCCAATGGGATGTGCAATGGTATTGGATTATGGTCTTCATTTGTGTTTAGATTTTTTTTAAAAAAACAGAAATTGAGGGGGTACCTGGAAGGCTCAGCTGGTTGAGCATCCAACTCTTGGTTTCAGCTCAGATCATGATCTCAGAGTCCTGGGATTGAGCCCCACATTGGGCTCTGTGTGACAGCTCAGAGCCTGGAGCCTGGCTTCAGATTCTGGGTCTCCCTCGCTCTCTGTCTCTCTCAAAAATGAATGAGTGTTTAAAAAAAAAAAAAAAGACAAATACTAAAGATTCTCTCTCTCCCTCTGCCCCTCTCATGTTCTCTCTCTCTCTCTCTCAAAAAAAGAAAAAGGCACCTGGTGCATCTCGGTCTCTCCTGCTGGTTTCAAGGAAAAAGGAAAAGAAACAAAGAAAATCAAATTTGACACTGCGATGTCTACTAAATAATCCCAGATCTGGGCGACAGTGATTCATTTCCACTCTCAGATCTGCAGTCCCCTCTGTCTCCTGACTGGTTTCCCCAACAACATACATCAGGTCCCTACCTAGTCACCAGTGTATGGGCGCTGGAGTCCCAACACCTGGCTGCCAACATGATGTGTGACTTCCATGGGGACAGGCACCATGAGCAGTGCTGTCATGTCGGGGTGGGCTGAGAGAGACCCTTTTATCCTTTGCATCACGAAAACCGTTGAACGGATAATTCGAGAACATAGTGAAGACCCTGGTAGTCATGTCTGTATCTACTTGATTCTAATATTTTGCCAGGCCTGGTTCATTTTTTAAGGAAATAAATATTAGAAATTTTGTTAAGAGTCTCCTATACACATCCCCAGATCCTATACATACACATGATCCACATTCATCTATATGCCCATTAACAAAGACATCGTGTGTACACAGTACAACTTTTATAAGTGATCATACTGTGTGTATCCTCACCCAAAATTATTTTTGAGATTTATCTCTTTGCTACAAATCCCTTCAATTCATTCATTTTCATTACTGTAAAGTAATATTCCGTTAGTGAATATACTTCAATTCACTAATCAAGTGCTTGCTTATGTACTTAGGTGGGGTTTTTTTTCAATTTTCCCACTATTTACAATGCTATGATAATCTCACTTACTTGCTGCTTTGCAGTAACTCCACCATGAGTATCATTTACTTTTATAACTGAAAAAATAAAAATAAGTTTTTGTCCCATTCATTTTCTCAAAGGGTGTGGTGGGCCGAGCGGAGGAGAGAAAGCCAGTTGGGCAGCCAGGCTTAACACTCAAGGAAAGCCATCTGCTCAGCAAAAGGCCCTCCTCGCACGTGGGTACAGCAAGAGGAATGCAAGGTGCACATTATTACGCACACCTGGATATTCTCCATCTAGAGAAAAAGAGCTAACTGCTTTAATTAAAGATATGGGAGTTCTGGTGGTGAATTTCATCTTCATACTGTTCTGTAGTGTGCAAAGTTTTATAAGAAGATATTCTTAAAAAAATTTTTTTTAACGTTTTACTTATTTTTGAGAGAGAGACACACACACACAGTGTGAGCAGGGGAGGGTCAGAGAGAGAGGGAGACATAGAATCTGAAGACAGGCTCCAGGCTCTGAGCTAGCTGTCAGCACAGAGCATGATGCGGGGCCCGAACCCATGAACCACGAGATCATGACCTGAGCCGAAGCCGGACGCTCCAGTGACTGAGCCACCCAGGCACCTCGAAATTATTATCTTCTTAATCAGTAAATTAATAAATATATTTTCAAACAAAAACTAATGATGAATCCTATTTAGGAAGTGGTGTGAAACATATTTCGGCCTTCTTACTTAACTAGAAAAAGAACACAACCAAAGGAAAAGGTAGACTACAAAGAAAGGAACATACATACACCTATAAATTCTTATAGGAAGAAATTTCTTGGGTCTCCTGGATGGCTCAGTTGGTTAAGTGCCCAACTCTTGATTTCAGCTCAGGTCATGATCTCACAGTTCGTTAGTATGAGCCTCGCATGGGGCTCTGTGCTGACCCTGCTTGGGATTCTCTCTTTCCCTCTCACTGCCTCTCCTCTGTCTGCCCCTCTCCCGCTTGTATGCACACAGTATCAAGTAAAATGAACATGAAAAAAAAGAAAAATGTAAAAAAAAAAAAAACAAAACCAATCCAGAAATTTCTCAACTCCACAGTGCCATACTTACCGTGCTACAACTAAAAACTGGTCAATCTGTCGATCTGTAAGCGGGCTATTTGGATCCCAAACTTTAACTTCCAGTTTGGACTGTTCCCTCTCATCTGATTCTCCTGTCCAAGAACAAAAGAAATGGAGTCTTGTTACTTAACAAGGCAACTGTCACATTCAGCTGATGACCGTGGGCACCAGAGCATTCAAAATGTAAGGCGAATATGTGTGATTCTGGTACATTCTTTCAGCAGATGGACATCTTGTAAAGTGAACACCGATCACACTACAACCAAACCAACCATATGAGAACTTCATTTAGTCAGTAACATGTATTTCTTGAGTGCCTGCATGTGGGAGGCAGTAAGCCTCATGCTGAGGGACATAAAGACCAAACAAACACCAATTCTGCCACGACACACTCTCACTGGTAAAACTAACCCATAAGTCACTACGATACAAACAAAAAGAAACAGACGTCATAAGGGACATAGAGAAATGGCTGTAAGATTCCAACAATTAGAGAAATCACTTGAGACGAGCAAGGGAATGAGGTCATAAAGGGCAAGGTATTTCTGCGAAGAACTGAAGGGTCTGATTGCACAGAGTGGGGAGGACTTAAGTCAGAAATAAGAATATGAACAGTTATGCGGCTTTAAGATGTGACAGAGAGAAAACCAGCTCATTTTGTCACAAGCACATTAAAGGAGATGAGAGTGGATAACTAAGAGAAGAGATTATGAACATATTATTGAAGATTCTACAGAGATTTTACTTCGAGGTAAAGAGAAGCACCAGCCTTTTAAGTAGGAGAGTGGCAAGACCAGAACCAAACTTCATATCTTACACTTAGCAATGGTATGTGCTTTGCTTTACAGAGATACCTGATGAAGACAAAATACGGTAGAGAGTAAAGAGAGATGTATGTAGCAGGTCAATTTCAAGTCTTGAGAACTGCAAGCGTAGTGTTGGCATTAACAGAAAGCAGGAATGCTAGCAGGGCTGAGGGAAAGACTGACAATAATGCAAGATGCTTTCTTTATTTTAGGAATCTCTCACAAGGAAATAGATCTGTCAGGTGGGACTCAATGTCAAGATAAAGGATAGTAAGGGAAAAGAGACTTGGGAGGCAACTGGAAGTCAGATTTATAGCTTTGGATTTCTTAAGCTGGGGACTGGTATTGGCTTTGTTTAGCTTTTGATTTATGGTATGAGGCAGAATGCCTTGCACTGGCAGATATGCTCTGAAGCTAAACATCCCTGATAACTGACAAACGTCGGCTAGGAGCCCCTACTGTGCTCAGACCTAGTATAGGAGCAAGGAGTGGTTCAACAGGAGAAAGGGGGTGGGGTAGGGTGGCGGGGCAGACCCAGCCTTTCCACCTGCAGCCTGCCATCAGGGTGGGGCTTGCCCAGCCTGTTCAAAGGCAGGTAACCACAGAGCCAATTTCCGCCCCCAACAGAAAGAAGCACAAGCAGAGCAGAGCAAGTACTAGATCGAAAGTGTTTGAAAGGATTTTGATTTTCATTGTTTTTTCTTACAATTCTTAGCAACCTAAGCCAAGGCATTCAACATTAGCTCACAGTTAAAAGCCAGAAGATTTGCAAACTGTATGAAATTTGAGAAAGTAGAATGACACAATTACACTTTCCTGTAATCTGCAAATAATAAAACTTAAATAATAATGGTATGGGAGTACATGGATGGCTCAGTCGGTTAAGCATTGACTTCTGCTCAGGTCGTGATCCCACAGTTTGTGGCTTCAAGCCCCACATCGGGCTCTAGCTCAGAGCCTAGAGTCTGCTTCAGGTTGTATGTGTGTGTGTTTGTCTCTCTGCCCCTTCCCCACTCACATTCTGTCTTTCCTTCTTTTTCTCTCAAAAATAAATAAGCATCAAAAAAAAAGTTCCATATCTTGGGGTGCCTGGGTGGCTCAGTCAGTTAGGTGTCCAACTCCTGATTTTGGCTCAGGTCATGATCTCACAGTTGTGAGACTGAGCCTGCATCAGATTCCATGCAGAGTGTGTAGCCAGCTTAAGATTTTCTCTCTCTCTCTCTCTCTCTCTCTCTCTGAGACAAAAAAAAAAGTTCCATATCACTCTAAACTAATGAGAATTCCCCATTTTGGATTTGCCAAATAATTACATTTATATCACAACGTGATCATTTCACCACAGGGAAAAACGTTTAAGAACTCGTGAATAAACCTATTTAGAATCTACAAATCTAAGTGCTCAGCTAAGCTAGTAGTAATCTTTGGAATGGTCTTGGTCCGGACCAAGATTACTGGTCATGTTCACGCTCGTCACTGCAATAATCTCACTCCACTCTTCCACTTATGATGATCCGGGCAATGAGTCTAGTCCCAATTGCATTCCACACTAGCCTATGAACATCCTCCTAATCTCTGATTTCTTAAAAGAATATATTTACCAACTAACTGCATGAATGTATATAGCACCTTATTTTTGCTTCAAAACTTCCTCATAATTTTGAAAAAATGTAGATACAGCAATGATTTTAAATGTGGTATCCCTAACCCCTCCAGCTACCTAGAATTTTAAGATTTCTAGAAAATATGGATGAAAGAAAAAGAAAAGAGAAAATCTGGACAAAGCACTTCTTTAGAATTATCATCTAAAAGTACATAATATTGTTCAAAGACTCTGAAGAACTAAACCTGTATGGAACTCATCCTCAAGGTTCTTTCCTGGAAAAAAGGTTCTTTGTTCTAAACACAATTCATTTTCTTTGCACCAATCATCAGAGGACTATACTTCTCGTGTTATATTAAATTCAGAAACTCACAAAGATGCCATTAGTCACCATTTTTATTCAATATTGTTCTGAAAGTTCTGGCCAATGTTTTATATTATGAATCAAAGGAATGATGAGTTACTAGGGACAAATACTGTGTATCATTTATTTGTGGGATCTAAAAAAGCAATACTCATAAAAACCAGAGTGGAATAGTGGTTACACGGGGCTGTATTGTAAGGAAATTGAAAAGGAAAGATGTTGTTTAGGGATACAAACCGCCAACTAGTAGGAAAGCAAGTCCTGGACATCTAAGGCACAGCATAGTAATTACAGTCAATAATACTATAAACTTCAAAGTTGATAAGAGACTAGATATTAATTGTTCCCACAACAAAGAAGAAAGGATATGATGTGATAACCATGTTAGTTAAGCTATGATAGTAATCACATTGCAACATATAAATTCATCAAATCAATACACTGTACACAAACATATACAATGTTATGTCAATTATATTTCGATAAAAATAACAAAAATAAGCAACTATACAATATATAAACGTAAAAAAACATATATATATAAAAGTAATAAGAAAGGCACAATAAAAACAGAATATAAAAAATATAGTGACATTCCAAAGAAAATATAAGGTAAAAAAAATATGTATCTTCTATTATAGCAGCAAAAAGATAAAACACTAAGATACAAAACTGGAGTTACGTTTTCATACAACAAAACTTTCAAAGAAGATAACTTACAAAAGAGTAAAGATTTAAAATCCTAAGGATATAATTTCTATACAAGTACACCAACAGGCTAAATTTCACAAAATTTAGTTTTGAAGGCCAATAAAATAATTTGAATATTAATCTACACAAATCAAAGAATCTTATTGTGAAAAGCGTAATAGAAGAATTAACTAGAGGAGCCCAGGTGGTGTAGTCAGGTAAGCACTGAACTCTTGATTTCAGCTCAGGTCAGGATCTCACGGTTCGGGAGGTCCAGCCCCACACTGGGCTCTGTGCTGACAGCATGGAGCCTGCTTGAGATTCTCTCTCTCCTTCTCTCTCTGCCCTCCTCTGCTCACACTTTCTCTCTCTCTCTCTCAGAATAAATAAATGAACTTAAAAAAAATTAACTACATTGGATGGGATTATAATATATAGCATTAGAAATTAAATGATGCCATACTGGCACAAATAGAAGCAAAAGCATAGAAGTAGACTAGATCACACAACAATTTATACTTCATAATTAGCACTTTTTAAAAGTTTGTTTATTTGTTTAGAGAGAGGGAGAGACAGAGAATTCGAAGCAGGCTCTGCACTAATAGTGGCGCCAAGAGATGATGACCTGAGACAAAGTTGGACACATAACCAACTGAGCCACCCAGGCACCTCCATCGATAAGTAGTACTATAATAATGTGAGTATTAATGCAAAAATAACACTTAGTGTTAACTATTTCCCAAGAACCCTGAGAGCACAGTTTCTGTTGCAACCTCAGCACTATTGATACTTAGGCCTGAATAACTCTTTGTGGAGGGGGCTGTCCTGTGTTACAGGATGATCAGCAGCATCCCTGGCCTCTAGTCACTAGAAGCCGTGAGCATCTAAGCCCCACCCCTCACTCCCTCTACCAGCAGCGACAGCCAAAACTGTCTAGGACATGGTCTTATGTCCCCTGCCCCAGGGTTGAGAATCACTGTTCTACATGGTTGCAATTAATACTTGCTTACACCTAATTGTTATAGGCTGGTGTTTTGAAGTTAGTTAACATCCACCACATTGGATGAACCGCACGTACTGCAAAATTACACACTAAAAAAAATAGGATTTGTGGAAAATAAAACTTTTAAAACCTATTAAACTTGGTAAGCAGAGAATTAAAAAAAAAGTAATAACCATAATAAAAATACTAGCACAGTTAAATCTCTACTGACATTTGCAACAAAAACAATGGTTGCTTGACTCTTTATCTCCTTAAGTCCTGGACTCACACCTCCTCCAATGCGATGTAGGTCACTGTATAGTTTCTACAAAAGTAAAAAAACAAAACAGGGTGCAGGTTTCTTTTTAAATAGTAGAAAATATCTTCAGAGCCCCCCTCATCTGTAATTCATAAGCTCTGCCATATAGTTTTATCATAGTGGAAAGTGCCACAGATTTTGAAGCCACAAAACCAGCCTTTACCTAGAGGAAAGCACTTCTTGTAGAACTTCCTTCTTTTTTTTCTCTTAAACTGGCCTCACTTGTGAGAATACTTGCTTCCCTGACTGCTGAGAAACGTCTCCTACAAACTGACCCAACTTCCATGCTGTATTGCCATTTCCCTATTTATCAATCACATCTGAACTAATTCAAGTTGAAAAGGAAGTATTGTAGCAGAAGAGATTATACTCATTTAATTTTTTAACTCTCAAAGACAGACACGTCTTGAAATGCCCACATTATCAACAAGGGTTATTTAACTGATGGCAGGGGACAGTGGTGGCCAGGGGAGAAACAACTGTGGCAGTGAACACTGAGTGTCGGGCACTTTGCTAAATGCTTCCCAGGATTACTTCATCGGATCATCACAACACTATGATGTGTGCGCATAAATATTCTCTTTTTAAAGAGGAGGATATGGGGGCGCCAGGGTGGGTTGGACATCCAACTTCAGTTCCGATCATGATCTCAACGGTTTCGGAGTTTGAGCCCCACAATGGGCTCTGCACTGACAGCTGAGAGCCTGGAGCCCGCCTGGGCTTCTGTGTCTCTCTCTCTCTCTGCCCCTCCCCACTCCTGCTCTGGGTCTCTGTCTCTCTCTCTCTAAAATAAATAAACATTAAAAAATAAATAAATAGGAGGAAATGGGAACTTAGAGCGGTTAAATATTTTTCCAGATATTCCAATAATATCTCAGCTAAAGATATTATTGCTATGTTTTGCCCAAACCCACAAAACCTCTGTCATTTTCATTTATTAATCTAAAGTTATTATAATACTTCTTACAGTTACAAATTTAATATCTAAATCGATTTTATTGAAAATTTCAGTATTACAGTGAAATAATAATTCAAAACTTCCCATGTTATGACATCTTTTTCAATGGAAAATTCTCTAGGTGGTTTATTCAAACTCAATAAAGATTTAAAAATTTCAAAGAAGCCTTTATCTTCCTTTGCAAACTACATACTGATCTTTCCAGAGCTCAAGAGTTTGTTAGATGGTGGGTAGCCATAAATGAATTTTAAAATTCTGAAACTACAAAAAGATTTATTCACTAGCAAGACAAATGCCACAACAACATTTTAAAATCCATCAAGACACATTCACAAACAAAGCAAGCCTGTTCCATATTCTGGCAGGGTGCTGATGCTGCCACCTACTCGGGGCATTGATTCAGGTTCTAGGTCCCATGCCAATGCAAATTGGAATATGGCCACTGGTCAAAATGTACCCACTTAGGAGTATCAAAAGCGTTCGTTAACAGAGACTGCAGCAAGTCCCAAACATCTGTTGAGTATGGTATTTTCTACTATTTAATTTCCCTGAAAACAGGTGCTAGCTATGTGTATGATGCTAATGTTCATGTTTTTCTTTTTTTAATATTTATTTTTGAGAGAGAGAGAAAGACGGACAGACAGAGAGAGACAGAGCGTGAGTAGGAGAGGGGCAGAGAGAGAGGGAGACATGGAATCGGAAGCAGGCTCTGGACTCCGAACTGTCAGCACAGAGCCCCATGTGGGGCTCGAACTCGTGAAATGTGAGATCGTAACCTGAGCCGAAGTCGGCACTTAACCAACTGAGTCATCCAGGGGCCCCTACAAGACTGGTTTAACTGCTGGTATATCTATTTGCCACCTTATACCCCCTCCCTGAAAATATATTAATTACAAAAAAGGAAGTTCTTTAAACTTGCATCTAGTTAGTTGCCTGATTACAAGTGAAATGAAACATTCTGAATACGCTAAATGCTTTAGGCTCAAATAAGAATCCAATATAACGTCTTCATTTATGATGAAAAATATGGTGTTTTTCTTTGTTAAAGACCAATTCTTATAGTTAACAAATTATAAACTTAAAAATAAACTTAACAAGAAATGTACAGAATCTATATGACTAAAACTATATTAAGAAAAACAGTAACAGGGAAAGGGGGAGAGGGAGAGGGGGAGAGAGAAGTGAACCGTAAGAGACTCAACTCTAGGGAAGAAACAGGGTTGATGGAGGAAGTGGGTTGGTGACAGGCTAAATGGTGATGGGTATTAAAGAGGGCACTTTTTGTGATGAACACTGTTATAAGGTAAGTGATGAATCACTGAATTCTACATCTGAAACCAATTTTACCATACATGTTAACTAACTTGAAATAAAAAAAGAAAAGAAAAACAAAACCACAAGACCCAAAAGTAGCCTTGAACAAAGAAAAAGACATCCCTTGTTTCTAATTAAGACTTTCCAAAACCATCAAAAGTCTGTTCTCCCTAAATTAACTGAAACTCTCATAAACATAGTTAAGGAAGACTCAAGCTGATAATAAAATTCGTTTGGAAAAATAAGAGGAGAATTAGCCTCACTAGATATTAGCCACACAGTACAAAGTCACTATAATTAAAAGAGCTATCAAAGCATTAACAGGCAAACAGACTAGTGGGACAGAATAAAAACCCCAGAAACAGACTCGTGTAGACCCACAAAAAGACTCAGTATTATGAAATGACCAGTCACCTCCCAAAGGAATAGATAACATTACTACAATTTCAATCAGAATTCTAATGAAATCTGGAGGGAAGAATTTGACAAACTGATAAAAACTTCAACAGTCAGAAGAAAAAAATCTCTGAGATGAGACACCGCCCCACACTGCCACACACACAGGGTATTTTAAAGAACAATAAAGGGAAACTTGTTCTATAGTAAGAGACAGATAAACCTGGATCTTTCATCTATCACACAATGAAACATCGAATACAATTTTATGGATCTCTATATAATAGTTATAAAACAAACTGGAGAACATGTTAAAATAATGACAGTGCCTAACAGTGGGCAAGGTGGGATGGTCTAAGGAACTACAATTTGTTTTCAGTTTCTTGCACTTTCTACCACAATTCCTATTATTTGCATTACAGTAATTTTAAAATCTAAAAAATGGGAGGGAGCAAAGAGAATACAGGGGAGCCCCCACTGTTATGCTGTGCTGCAAAGGGACTTGGTCAACGGCACTGCTAACTGTGTGGCTCATCTGGCGATTCTGACGACGTGATGAAGAGACAGGCCTCCAAGAGGGGAGCACGAACCGCGGCCTTCAGCGTGTAATTCTCGCAGTCCTGAGTGTCACTGGGGTATCACAGGAGATTCCGTGGGTCCTCCTCTCCCACCTCATCCACAACAACCAGGCTTTTCTTATTTAAGGTCTTACTGTATAGTGTTTCATCTGGAGAGAGGATTCTGTCACCTAAAGTTGATAAACCATCCACCCAAAAGACTACTAGGAGAAACACTATATTAAAGGCAATTAAGACTTGTTGATGAGAGGTGCCTGGGTGGCTCAGCTAAGCCTAAGACTTGACTCTTGATTTCAGCTCAAGTAATGATCTCACAGTTCTGAGGTGGATGGAGCCTGGTGTCAGGGTCCGTGCTAAGCATGGAATCTGCTTGGAATTCTCCCCCGACCCCCGCACTTGCTCTCTCTTGTATGTGTGTGCTCTCTCCTTCTCTCTCAATAAGTATGTAAACATTTTTTAAAAATCTATTAAGGGGTGCTGGGTGGCTCAGTTGGCTAAGCATCTGACTTCGGCTCAAGTCATGATTTCACAGTTCATGGGTTCGAGTCCCGCATCAGGCTCTGTGCTGACAGTTCAGAGCCTGAAACCTGCTTTGGATTGTGTGTCTCCCTCTCCCTCTGCCCCTCCTTTGCTTGCACTCTGTCTCTCTCTGTCTCAAAAATAAATAAACATCAAAAAAAAATTTTTGACTCAAATAAAAGATCCTTTACACTAATGAACATTTAGTCACATTTTCTAAATACAAAGTATGCCTTTGTCAGAGAACTGGTACAACTCTCCAAATGCTACAAGCTGTTAAGAATCATTCCTCTTACATATCAGAACTTCAGGTCTGGTTTGAGGAGAAATGTGGAATAAATTACTGCACTTTATGAATCATTTTGTTTCCCAAAATCATTCTTTTTAATTCTAATCTAGGTAGAGGCTCCTGGGTGGCTTAGTTGGTTGAGTGTCTGACTCTTGACTTCAACTCAGGTCATGATTCCAGGGTCATAAGATCGAGCCCCACACAGGGCTCCGTGTTGAGAGAGGAGCCTAATTTAGATTCTTTTCTCTCTCTCTCTCTCTCTCTCTCTCTCTCTCCCTCCCTCCCTCCCTCCCTCTCTCCCTCTGTCCCTCTTCCCAGCTCATGTTCCCCCCCCCAAAAACAAACAAACAAATAAAATTCTAATCTAGGTAGATTTGCTTTCCAAATTATATCACACTAACCAGCCTTTATGCCTCTGAGGGGTAAATACTATATTTAAATAGTTTTCTGGATAAACAGGAACTCGTGAGATTCCAAGATCTGATTCTTCTGCCCACTGTTACATGAAACACCCTAACGTCATGATTTGGTTCAGCATCTCTCTCTCCATGTGCAATACACAACAACTTCCAGGCTCTCCACACTTTAGGCCTGATGCTCTGTGCTCAAGGGAGAACCAATGAAGAGCTTGAGTGTTGATTTTTAAATTTCTGAAGTCAAATAATAAAAAATAGTATAAAAGATAACATGAAAGACCGATCTGCACAGTTCAAAGCTGGGAGGGAGCGGAGTTCAGGGAGGAGGGACAAAGAACTTGGCTGGGGCCCTATGGACACATGACCCAGGGACCTTCCTGGCTTTTGGCCTGTGCACAGATGGACTTGCTGAACTAGCTTGCTAGGAATATGGACTTTTGTCCCAAACCCACAGAACTGTTCACTACAAAGGGTAGGACATACTACAAATAAATTACACCTTAATTAAAACAAGGGGGGAAAACACCTGCCAATGACTACCTGGAAGGCAATTTGGCATTTTCTAGAAGATTTCAAACACACATGCCCTAATACTCAGCAATTCTACTTTGTTTGCCTGTTATATCCAGAGTGCAAAATTATTCAGTATACTCATTATAGCACTGTTTGTAAGATTTAAACATCAAGTTGTTTTATTTTTTTGAATAAAATAATTTTTAGTGAACAGTTAGGTATAGAGACAGAAGTCCAAGATCACACATTAAGGACTAAAAACGTAAAAATTCCTTCTGGAAGATAAGTTGATTTGCACATATGAGAATGTCAATGAATGCAATCTCTCCACCTATAATAAACTGACTCACTACTCTCAATCTGTTCAAAATCATTTCCAAACACAGGTGAGTGCAGGTATAAAATTCTGTTCTTCAAGCTTAATCTTTATTGACTGACTTTTCCTGGTACTTAATTAAGTTCATAAAGGGATGCTTGGGTGGCTCAGTCAGTTAAGCGGCCGACTTTGGCTCAGGTCAAGATCTCACGGTTTGTGGGTTCGAGCCCTGCGGCGGGCTCTGTGCTGACAGCTCAGAACCTGACACCAGCTTCAGATTCTGTGTCTCCTTCTCTCTCTGCCCTTCCCCTGCTCACGCTCTGTCTCTCTGTCTCTCATAAATAAATAAACATTAAAAGAAAATTAAAAGAAAAAAACACAGATGTCTGTAGCCTGGCACTATTCACCGCCACTACTGACACTAATGTCTACTACAATCCTCAAACTCTGTCTTAAGTATCTGTTGATTTCACTTTTCTGCATACATTTTCATAGAAGTATGACAAGGTAAAGAGAGAGGAACATATGGAAGAACTTGTATGTTTTTATAAAAATTTAGTTTGGGACGCCTGGGTGGCTCAGTCGGGTAATTGTCCAACTTTAGCTTAGGTCATCATCTCACCACTCATGAGTTCAAGCCCCACATCAGGCTCACTGTCATCAGTGAGGACCCCACTTCAGACCCTCTGACCCTCCCTCTCTCTGGCCCTCCGCTATTCGCACTATCCCTCTCTCTCAAAAACAAAACAGTTTATGTTAGTAATCTCCACACCCAACATGGGACTCAAACTCACAACCCCAAGATCAGGTATCAGATGCTCCTGGCAAGGCAGCCAGGTGCCCCTGGAAGCACTTGTATGTTTTAATAATCAGAGGGCAAAAACAAAAAGTGGAGGCCCTTTTATGAATAATGCAAACTGTAAAACCTTAAAAGACTAATAAATCCCAAACTTTTGTATGATAAAAAATAATATAAAATATATTTAAATTTAAGATCAAACGTGGGGCACCTGGGAGGCTCAGTCAGTTAAGGGTCTTACTCTGGCTCAGGTCAGATCTCACAGTTCGTGGGTTTGAACCCCGCATCAAGCTCTGTGCTGCCAGCTAGGTCAGAGCCTGGAGCTTGTTTCGGATTCTGCGTCTTCCTCTCTCTCTCACCCTCCCCTGCTCATGCTATCTCTCTCTGTCTCTCAAAAATAAATAAAAAACGGGAAAAAATTAAAAAAAAAAGATTTAAAAACCATTATTAAAATTTTTTACTCAAATGCTTAAGTGTGTGGGGGAGGGGCACCTGGGTGGCTCAGTCGGTTAAGCATCCTGCTTCAGCTTAGGTCATGATCTCACAGTTTGTGGGTTCGAGCCCCACGTCAGGCTCTGTGTTGACAGCTCAGAGCCTGCTTCAGATTTTGTGTCTCCCTCTCTCTCTCTGACCCTCCCCTGCTCACACTGTCTCTCTCTGTCTCTCAAAAATGAATAAAAAGCATTAAAAAAAAGTGTGTGGGGGAGAGGTTTATAATCCTTGTAGACAAGGTAAATACTTTTGTGTTTGTTTACCTTCAGTAGTCAAGTAATTATTTCCAATACATAAAAAGGTAAATAACCAGGTAGGAAAAGCACAGATGACACACTACGTAGTTCAGTCTGTTAGGTGTCCGAGTCTTGATTTACACTTGGGTCATGATCTCACAGTTGTGGGACTGAGAGGAGCACTGGTCTCTGTGCTGAACTTGGAGCCTGTTTAAGATTTTCTCTCTCCTTCTCCTGCTGCCCCTTCCTAGCTTGCATGTTCTCTCTCCCTCTCTCAAAGTAAGAAGGTGACTTGGGCATCCAACTCGTGATTTCAGCTCAGGTCATTATCTCACAGTCATTTGATCAAAGCCTGCATCAGGCTCTGTGGTGACAGCACTGAGTCTGCTTGGGGTTCTCTCTCTACTCTTTCTACCCCTTCCCTGCTCTCATGTGTGCTCTCTCTCAAAAAAACCTTTACAGTTTAAAAAAAAAGAAAAAGCATAAGGTATTTACAGAAGGGCTAAATATAACTAGGGCAAGCTTAATTTCAATTTTAAAACAAAGCAAAAAACTCTGAGACAATGATATATCAAAATGTGGGTAGAAAATGGAGGGTGAAAGAATCCCTCATAATCAGTGTTGGTGAAAACACCTGGCTCTTTCTAATATAGTAACAGTCTTTTTGAAGCGCAAAGGAGCATTTTCAATATGTAAAACGTATATACCATTTCACTTCCAAGAAGTTATGCTTGAAAAAATATGTATGCATAGCTTTTCTAGCAGAATCAATTTGTAACATTGAAAAATGTAAACACATAAAAGTCTACCAATAGGGGGCTGGAAGAGGGAGTTATAGTATATCCATGCAAATTTAAGACCTGTGCAGTCAGTGAAAAGAATAAAAGTCACTGTACGCATAGGGAAAAGTACTAAAGATACACAGTTAGCTGAAGAAAGCAGTCACAGAGTAAGATGTGCAACACAGCACTGCCGGTAGACCCATCCTGGAGGGAGGGTAAGCCAGTGAGAACCAAATACACACACCCGAAACAACCATAGTGACTAAAGATGAAGGAAATGCAGATGATGGTCATTTCCTACATCACACATTTCTGTGTTTCATTTTTTTAACGTTAAGGACCTTTAATTCTGAAATCAGAAAATAAAGATTTGAATGTACAGTTTTAATGGGAGAAAGAAAAATTATGTCTTGTTAGGAAGATGTTTTTAAAATGCAAAGCTCTGAATCTCTCCAGTACATAAGCTACCCAGATTAGCCCAAATCCCTACCAAAATGTAACTATTTGCTAGATTCCAGGCAACCTCAGTCAGATGCTGTAGGAGCATTCAGGATTTCCAGGCATGTGCATATCACATTACGACACAAGTTCAATAATAGGAACATTCTTTAAGTTGCATTTAAAAGAAAAACACAGCCAGAAAACTCATAAAACTGTTAAGATAAAAAACAAACAACTGATCAAACGATTTTCTGTTGCTATTTGTTGTATTTCTACAAGTGGAAGAACTTATAACTTTTAAACGTTAGCCCAAAAGATGTTTCTCCCATATGAGGAAAAGAATATTTGAGTTTCGTTTGGAGTGTCATTGTAACTACTATATTGTAAATGATGGAAAATAATTGCATATGTTAAAAAAAAAATAAATTGTGTTACATTAAAAAAAAAAAAGAACATTTCAGTTTCAAGACATATTTGTTTTCATAGCACTTGAAACCCAAAGAAAAAACATACCTTCTAAGAGCATTTCTGGAATGTCGGCTTGATATCTAGGTCCCACTCTGATTTCACCTTTGTCTGCTAATAGTGTTTTCACTGAAGGGTCATAGACCAATGAGTAGAAAAAGGTATCCTAAAAAAAAAAAAAAAGACAGAAAATATCTAGGTAAACTCAATTCCTTCTACTTTTTATAAAGCAATAAGGCCAATGTCATGATAATAAAACCATAAAACCTGAGAATATATAAAATTTCATTTTGGTGAATAAATTCATAAATCTTGAAGAAGAGAACAATGTTATTAGTGTCATCATGTGAGAGAGTAGAAAATTAAATCAAGCAAAACCAAATAGCTTACAATAAAGGTAGATTATGAAGCTTTGTTTTCTGTTTGTGTTAGTCTAAAAGAAAACCATTTAACTGCTCTAAAATAGGATTCTGAAAAGCTAGCAAAGCTAAGCTCTACGTCAAAGGTAAGACACCTGAAATCAAGCAATCATTTTCACAGCAAACAAGGACACCGGGCACCCTTACTTCTGGAGTGTCCATCCACATTTCACCCACATACTCAAATGCATGCACATTTCCCATTAAAGTTTAGAAGCACTGAGTTTACATACAGTTTACTAATTAAAATGTCACGCTGTATTATTCATTAAACATCTATCAATTCCAATTCTGCAGTTCTCCTTTAAATCCTGAAGCATTCATATATATATATTTTTATATATAAACAGGTATATAAATATAACTATCTACCACCACCACCATACCCATTAACTTTCCAAGGCCCTTTAAAAAGCAAAAAGGCCCTGGTTACTGAGCCTAATGGATAAAATGACCAGGTTGCCAGGGCTTTACTAAATTCTGCCTCACTACTGGAGATCTTAAAAGGTCTCGTCCCTGCTTCCTGCTACGATGCTGAAGGTGACCTACTATACAGCTCTCTGCCTTATATCCTGGAGGGGTCTGCTCCTACCATCAGCACTTTACCAAGACCGTGCCGAACAAGCTGCAAGTAAGAGATAGTCTACCAGATTTTACAGCTTTCTCCTTACAGACTGTGATAAAGGGAAAGGAGAAAACTGGACAAGGTGGTACCATCCATTCAGAATTCTTCCGCATGGATCATGGTCAGAAGAAAAGACTGAACAATAAAACAAAACAATATGACAATTTATGCATATAAAAAAAGCCTATCTAGGGAAAAGAAAAAAAATCTGCAGAATATATAAACCAACCTGCTCAACAGGCTGATGGCGAGTGATCAATATGTAATCAGAATTGTTTGCTTTGTAAGACAGGAGCCACAAAGAATGTTAGTAGGTGACTAACGCTACCGCCAATGGCACACCGTGGACTTTCAAAGTACACACACTTCTGGTCACTCTTATTCTGCAAAGTATGTTAGTATAGTATTCCATAAAAATGGGATTTTGCCATACTTTACAGTAAAATAAAGTGAAACTACTACGTAGGCCCACAGAGGTTGCCTAAGACTCTTTAAATTTATAAAGGCTGATATGGGAAATTATTTAAAATGTAAATGTTATCTACTTTTTCCAGAAGTGAAAAATTGTGATTAGAAAGTTGTCCTTTGACGGGTGCCCGGGTGGCTCCGTTGGTTAAGCATCGACTTTTGATCTCAGCTCAGGGTGTGATCTCAGGTCCTGAGTCCAGCAAAAATAGTATTAAAAAAAAAGTACACCATTTTAACAAACACACCAGTAAAATAAACTGAAACATACTCAGGTTTCCTCTCTTAATTTCTGCTTCTGTGCACTAATGCTAACATCTGAGCATTCTCTTTATCCATATTATTATCCATACGTTGACTGACAACAAACACTATTACTTTCTTTCCTAAATTTCACAAGAGGAAGTTATAAAGACTATCGACCTTTTTTCTGCCTTGAACATTTTACCTCCGTTTAGTTTTGCCTATTCGATTTTCTAACGTACACTAACTAGTTCCATGTGTCTGCATCAATCTCTTGGTTATGTTTTCTTCATCTTAGATGAGGAACAACACTTTTTAGTATAATAAAAAATTTTTTTCAAAGAAAATATATCCCTTTGATTCTTTAAACACACACACACAACACACACACACACACACACACACACACACACACACACACATTTGGGAAAACAAAAACACCATGAAACTGTAAAGGTTAAATCCTAAAATGTCAACAGTAAACATTTTCCCATTGTGGAATATTCTGTTCACAGGAATTTCCTCCTTCCAATGAAGTATATGCTCTCAATTAACTTGTTAAAAAAATGTTTAAATGTTTGTTAAAGTTCACAGAAAGAAACACTTGTAGTTGACAAAGTTTACTAGGATTCTAGGAAAGAAAGCAGACAACCAGTGCTAAGATCTCATCTGGAAAAAGCCTAAGGGAAAAACTCTTTATTTAAAAAACAACAAAAACCTAAAAACTGGGAGAAGGACCAAGTACACAAAAGTCACTTATTTCATAAAGCCAAAAATATTTCTACGACTTCCAACTAAATCATCATACCTTATAAAGCCTTTCATTATCAACTTACAAAAGACAGACACAGAAGTTTTTGTCAATTCTTCTCTCAGTTAACCAGAAAAATCAAATTACCTAGATGTATTCTGGTCATTATACTTCTATATAATGCTGCAATAATTTGGTGCAAGAAACAAATTTAAAGGTATGGGCTTCATGTGAAATCAAGGGGGGGAAACATAAAATAATTGTAGTTGTGAATTACCTCTTTATCAAGATATGACAATACTGACTCTGTCTCATTCAGAAGGGCAACACTGCATTTTCCCCTGTTGAAAAAGGGAAAAAGTGAATGAATGTAAGAAAGGCCACCTCACCTTCACAGTGATGACATATACAAAGTCAGGAATATTCAGAATGTAAAGTTGCTGTTAAGAAACTAGATGAAGTTAGGAATATACATAAATGTATATACATAGACTCACTTTACAATCCTGGTATTGTATAGTAACATAAAAAATAAGACTGTTTTTGGAGACATTTATTGCAAGGCTAACCTGTGGAAGGAACTATTGTTAGGCAGTAAATTTTGTAACATAAAATACTTCATAGGTGCTTCCTAAGTATTGGGGGGGGAGAGGGGAAGGAGTACAATGAAACCTTCAGATTAAAAAGGAGTTTCTGAATCTCTAAAGACTTAATATGAAGTGATTTTACACAAGTAGTCATTAGACAAAGACTTCACCATGCAAACCAGTACTTAAATAATCTTCAGATTTTTTTTTTAAGTAGCCACTGCATATGAGGGCCTGAAAATAATATACACTCATCAGGATTCACTAGCTTCCTTTATTGACCTTGCTCTAAAGCCTAGTTAAAAATTAAATGCACTGCTATAAAGGGGCAAAATAAACATCTACAGATTCAAAGACCTTGAAGTCTAATGGCATTTAAAAAAAAAAAAAAAAAAAAAAAAAAAGGCTTGTCCAGACTTGAGAAAAATTAAGGTTATCCAGATAGAGGCATTCATTACAAACACTTTTTAAATTATCCTATCTTGAAATTTTCTACAGAGCTACTAATTTGACAGGAAAATTTTCATAAACAATTCAAGTTACAGATATTTGGTTAGGACTCCCAAAAATATTTTTTAAATGTCATAATGTTATTTGATTTTGTAAATAAAAGTCACTTCTTCCTCCCCACAAAATAACAAGCAAAAACAAATACATCACATATACACTGAATAGGAAGCTGAAAAGAGCAGGCTGTTGGAATATCATTGTGAAAAACAATTCAAAGGAAAAGATTACCAAATGCAAAATAAAATGTAAAACACTAACACCCAGGTCAAAATTTACAGTTTACCAAACATTTTGCAAATGTATGTCCTTAAGGTTAAAAAAGTGTCCCCTCATAAAAACATCTTTTCCTGGTAATCACCTACAGTTAATATCACTTCAAAAGACTCCTGAGAACATGCATTATTTCCATATTATCCTGTCAAATCTCTAATTTGGTTAGTGAGAGTTATAAAGGTTTTTGGTTTTTCTAAGACATTTTATTCATGCAAATTACCGAAGCAGAAAAATTAACATGATTACTTTGGAGCATATAACACCACCCACAGTCAACAATTACCTGACGTGCTCTTAGAAAGGACAGAATTACGGAAAGGCAAATGGCTCAGCTGAGGTCTGCACGTCTCCAGCTGTCACAGAAGTTCTGTGACCTGTGCGCGCACAAGTGATTTCCAAAAATAGGTTTCATCTACTTTTTTTTTCGCCTCTATAACAGCTGACAAAGCAGTATTTCTAACATTTAGTACTTACTTAGAAGAAATAAAATCTTGTTTTTTTAAAGTTCTCTAAAGCCACTTTTTTTTAAGTGCAGAGGAGCAAAATCTGAATGTTATCTTAATAGATGCCACTTCAATACTCACTAGAATTTCAAGGGTTAACAGACACTCAAAATTTACACAAAAAACACAGCATACTTAAGTCTCCTCCATACTGTCTGAAATGATGAGAAGATTTAAACTGAATCATCAAACCACTATTTTCATATTTAGATTAGGCAATAAGATAAGATATACTAGGAGTATATACATTACGTTATATACTCTTTTGGAGATATGGCAGGACTACAAAATCAAGAGGATGTGCAGCCAGTCGAAAATATAAATTACTTGGGGGAATGTAGCTTTTATGCAAAGATGAAAAAATAATATGTGATCTTTCGTTTGTAAATTTTCTTTGCCGCAGCTATCTATTTTTCTTCCAAATTAAAAATGAAACTCTGAGGGGCACCCGAGTGGCTCAGTCAGTAAAGCATCCAACTTTGGCTCAGGTCCTGAACTCGTGGTTCATGAGTCTGAGCCCCACCCACATGGGGCTCTATGCTGACCGCTTGGAGCCTGGAGCCTGCTTCAGATTCTGGGTCTTCTCTGTCTGACCCTCTCCCACTCACACTCTGTCTCTTTCTCTCAAAAATAAATATTTTTTTTAAAGAAGGAAAGTGAAAATCTGACACTTAAAATATTCAAATACATATACTAACAGCTAACAAAGCAGGAGGTTGAGTCAGAATTATTTTATGAAGTAAATATGAATATGTAATTAACAGATGTACTACTATGCCAAGAGTTGTTGATAAAAGTAGTTTAAAAAGAGATTTAAAGTGCTGGCTTCCTTTATGCTGAACAAATGTTGGCTCACAGGAAAAAAAAAAAACAGGATAAATTTTAAGCTATCCCCAAACTAGACAAACTATTAGCAAACTGTGAATATAGATAATCCAATTGATTTATGCGAAATCTCAAGCAATGGACGTAACTGTGCTCTTCCACCATACTTTCATCCTTAAAAAACAAAGGTACCCAAACATGATGATACAAATATAAAATACATCAAAGACCTTAACACAAAAAAAGATCACTCCAGACCTATATAATTACTGATATTGCTTTTCTACAAGGAACTATATACAGTAACACATAATTTTTCACTGAAAAAGGTTTTAAAAACATACTCTGTTTACGTCAGAGACTGGACAGGGTGTTGGGACAGAGAGACATGTGAATAAATAATTAGGACACAATACAGTCCTGTGTTTAATGGCAGGTTCTGATCAACCTATCTGTTTAGTAAGATATTGAGCATACTCCTGCAGACTCAAAAACCACATGTAAAATGTGCACCCAGGTTATAGATTTATTTTATTTAAAGATGTTACCTCTTTGTATAAATGAAAGAAAGAAGAAGTTTAAATTAGCACCCATTTCCCTACCAATGCCTAAATAAGGACTTAGTTTAATACCAGTGTAGCTTGTAGAATGAATGGTGCAGGACCACTAAGGTCCCTGCTTAGGAAAATGAACATTTCTTAGTGTCACACCAGACTTACTGAAGCCAAACATCCTGGGGAAGAATCAAGAAATCTGTGTGGTTAACAAGTATCATCAAGTGATCCTTAGCCAGATTTACGGAGTCCAAAGATCTCAGGGATGGATCAACGAATCTACACGGGAGGGCTCCTGGGTGGCTCAGTCAGTTAAGCACTGACTTCGGCTCAGATCATGATCTCGCAGTCTGTGGACTCGAGCCCCGCATCAGGCTCTGTGCTGACAGTTCAGAGCCTGGATCCTGCTTCAGATTCTGGGTCTCCCTCTTTCTCTGCCCCTCCCCTGTTCACGCTCTGTCTCTCTCTGCCACAAAAATAAATAAACATTAAAAAAATTTTTGAGAAAAAAAAAAAAAAGAATCTACATGGAAAACAAGCATCACCCGGCCGGTGATCTTCAGGCACAATGAACTTGAAAAATTCCTACTACAAATGTAGAATCTGACTAAACTTTCCTTTTTCAATGAAAGACCATAGTTTTTCATTATAGAAAGGCATTTTTCTCAATGGCCTTATGAACCTTACAGTTGTTTTGGATTCTAAACATTTTCTTATACTAAAAACAATGCTAAGTTCTGTGATTGGAAATTCAGCAAATAGACAGTTTTAAACAGTAATTAATCCAAATAAAAAAATCTAAACAGTATTTAATCCAAATTTTAAAAAAATGAAGTTCGAAGACCCAAAATGCTTCCAGAAAATTATGTTTCACAACAGTATACTGTAAAATAAGGCAAAAGGAGATTCAAAATTCTGAACGAAATGATTTCCAAATCAAAATTTTATGTCCAAACAAATCATCAGTTAAGTGCAGAAAACATTTACGATAAGCAAGGACTAAGAATTTTTTAACATTTTTGGAAAACTAATTGAACGGAAAGGCAAGAGGGGGACCTGGCTGTCTCAGTCGACAGAGCACGAGAGTCTTGGTCTCAGAGTCACGCGTTTGAGCCCCATGTTGGGTATATAGCTTCCTTAAAAAAATGAAGAAGAAAGGAAAGGCACAACAACTATGAAGTCCAAGGAAAACAAAAGGATGTATAGAGAATCCTTACATGTTCATAAAATACAGTGAGTCATTATTAAGAAAAATTGTGATATATTAGAAACACGAGGGAAAGGAAATAGAGAAGAGAAAGTAGAGATTTCTAAAACTAGGTATAAATGCAGGAGCCACTGAGAAAAGTTGAAAATAACTATGCTGGGGGAACTCTGCTTATGACTGCCTTGGATACGATTACACAGCTTTATATATATGTTTGATTTTTAAAAATACAACTTAGGGGCGCCTGGATGCTCACTCAGTTGAGCATCTGATTTTGGCTCAGATGATGATCTTGCAGTCTGTGGGCTGCAGCCCCGTGTCAGCGTGCTGCTGTCAGTGCAGACCTTGATTTGGATCCTCTGTGCCCCCCAACTCCCATCTTCTCTGCTCCATCCCTGCTTGCACTCTCTCTCTCTCAAAGAACAAACACTTTAAAAATTCTAATATAAATCTTTAAAAAATTTTTAATTTAAAGTAAAAGGGGGATCTTAATTAAAGTGCATAAATGTTTTTATAAATAATATATATACCAAGGAAGCAAAGATTATTTACTATGATTCTATATTAGATTTTCCCAACTTTAGCACTATTTTTTTTGTTTATTTGTTTGTTTTGAGAGAGAGAGAGAGAGAGAGAGAGAGAGAGCGAGCGAGTGAGCACGCACGCACACACAGGGGAGGGACAGAGAATGCCAAGCAGTCTCTACACTCAGCCTGGAGCCAGACCCATGAGATCATGACCTGAGCCTCAAAGAGTCGGATGCTTAATTAACTAGCTGAGCCACCCAGGCACCCCTCCACCTTGGTATTATTAATACATGAAGCCAGGTAATTCTTTGTTGTGAAGGGCTGTCCTATGAAAGCAGGTGGTCAGCAGCATCCCTGGCCCCTGACGACTGGATGACAGCACCCCCACACCAAGCTGAGATAACCAAATCTGTCCAGACATTAATGGATGGTCCCCAGGAGACAAAACTGTCCCTGGCTGAGACTCACTGTTCCACATCGTAGATCTGATGAAGAATGGGCTAACTGTATCTTAGTAACAAACACTTAAGCACTGTGTTATACAAATGAAAGAACATGATTTTATGGATCTTTAGACTACACAAAGAAGGACAAAAAAAAAAAAGAGAAAGAAATCTGGAATCCTTTAAACATTTCTATTCAGATGCATTTTTCTAATACTGCTTTAAGATGTTACGAAATAAAAACGGCCAAAAACAAAACAAACAAAATAAACATAAATAAATAAATAAATAAAACAAAACCTAGAACATCTGTTTGAGTACATAAGATAAAGGAATAAAAAGCCAAGAAGAGAAGGCCAGGCTTAATGTGATAGGTCAATGGATTCTACAGAGAAATGACAAATAGTGTTTTGGAAACCTCATTCTGTCTGCGGTATGTAGAGAATGCCAGAACAGCAAAACTTTAATCCATGATTTTGGAGACTTGATAACAAACATGAAACAAACTATAAAAGAGGAATTCAAGGGTGAAAGAATCCTTCTCTTGGTGCCACTTTTCCCTTTCATAGCTAGGACAATGTAGAATGTCCAAAAGATGGCAGTAGGTGTTAGGAAGATTCTTTTCCCTGGGACAGGATGACAAACCGCTCTGATTACCGAGGCACTGCCACAACCACACAGACACCAGAGCTTGGGATGACACGCAGAATACACTTTCATCCAGCCCAGTGCATTTCTGCATTAGGACTCTGGTCAGAGAAGGAAACACTTCAGCCCACAGATGATAAATTGATCACTTCAAAGTAAAGATTTTACCAGACAAAGACAACATTCAAGAGCAAGTGTGCACATGGGCTTTAAAATGTTAAACTGTGGGGCCCCTGGGTGGTTTAATCAGTTAAGCATCCAACTTAGGCTCAGGTCATGATCTAACCGCTCCTGAATTCAAGCCCTGCATTGGGCTTTGTGATATCAGCTTAGAGCCTGGAGCCTACTTCAGATTCTGTCTCCCTCCTCTCTCTGCCTATCTCTCCCCTCAAAAATAAATACACATTTCAAAAAAAAGTTAAACTGTGATAGGATTTTTCTCTTCACTGTATTTTTCTTCACATCCTTCCAACTAAGCAATCCTATAAGCTTATGCACACTAAGTAATTAACTTCCTTATGTTAGTTTCTTAAGCAACACTACTTTAGTCATTAATAGTATCATTTTTGCTAATTCAAATTGTTTACAAATAGGAATAACATGGCAAAATTCTAACACCTTAAAATACTGGCATAATAAAATGTACAGGAAGAAAATTGCCTTTATTAGAAGTTTTTTTAGATTCCAAATGAGTTCCTTTAACATTAATAGCTAAACTGAAGAGTCTGCTAATTTAAGTGGAGTGCTATTTCATTATATAATTAAAAGGTGACAGGGGCGCCTAGGTGGCTCAGTTGGTTGAGCATCCTGCTTTGGCTCAGGTCATGATCTCACAGTTCGTGGGTTCGAGCCCCACGTCAGGCTCTGTGCTGACAGCTAGCTCAGAGCCTGGAGCCTGGTTCTGATTCTGTATCTCCCTCTCTCTCTGATCCTCCCCTACTCACTCTGTGTGTGTGTGTGTGTGTGTGTGTGTGTGTGTGTGTGTGTGTCTTTCTCTCTCAAAAATAAATAAAACATTAAAAAATATATTAAAAAAAAAAAAGTTAGGAGGCACCTGGGTGGTTCAGTAAGCATCTGACTCCGGCTTCGGTCAGGATCTCACAGTTGATGAGCTCCAGTGCCATATCGAGTGAGCTAGAGCCCTGCTTCTCTCTCTCATTGCCCCTTTCCCTTTCTCCCTCTCTGCCCCTCCCTCACTTGTACCCTCTCTCTCAAAAAAATAAATAAAAAGAAAAAAAAAGTTGGCTACTTTTCAAAAAAACAAAAATCTTTTAAAAATTGTTTTCTCAGGGTGCCTGGGTGGCTCAGTCAGTTAAGCATCCAACTGAGGTCATGATCTCACAGCTGGTGCTCATGAATTTAAGTCACTAAATTTAAGGCTCTCTGCAGTCAGCTTTGAAACTTCTGTCCACCTCTCTCTCAGCCCCTCCTGTTTGCACTATCTCAAAAACAAACATTAAAAAAAATTTTTTTACATTTATTCATTTTTGAGAGACAGAAGGAGACTGAGTCTCTGCAGGGGAGGGGCAGAAGGAGTTACAGAATCCCAAGCGGGCTCCAGGCTAGGAGCAAGCATTCAGCACAGAGCCTGATGCGGGGCTCAAACCCACAAACCATGAGATCATAACCTGAGCTGAAGTCGGACACCCAATCTACTGAGCCACCCAGGCGCCCCATATATAAACATTTAAAAGTAATTGTTTTCTCAAGTCATCTGGCTGGCTCAGTCAGTAAAGCATATGGGATCACGAGTTCAAACGCACAACAGATGTAGAGCTTACTTTAAAAAAATCTTTTAGGGGCGCCTGGGTGGCTCAGTCGGATAGGCATCTGACTTCAGCTCTGGTAGTGAGCTCACAGCAAGTGGGTTTGAGGCCCATATTGGGCTCTGTGCTGACAGCTTGGAGCCTGGAGCCTGCTTCAGATTCTGTGTCTCCCTCTTTCCCTGCCCTCCCCGACTTGCACTCTGTCTCTCTCTCAAAAATAAACATTAAAAAAATTTTTTTTTTTATTTGAAACAGAGAGAGAGAGCATGCACATGAGTGGGGGGGGGGAAGGGGGAGACAATGAGCAGGGGAGGGACAGAGAGAAGGAGAGAAAAAGAATCCCACGCTCAGCATAGAATCCAACACGGGGCTCAAACCCGTGACCCTGGGATAATGGCCTAACTGAAGTCAAGAGTTGGACACGCAACCAACTGAGACACACAGTTGCCCCTGTGAAAAAAAATTTTTCTAGAAAGATGGCAAAAAAGGCCTCAACGGACCTAAATTTACAAATTACAAATTCTTTCACGTGAATCTCCCTGCTTTTGAAATATGAATGAATACAAAATCTAGAAAATATAATTAGGAGATTTTCATCTATTTTACTTGGTATGACTTATTTTACACATCTCCTCCCAATCACATGTGTGAAGTGACCTATGCACAAGTTTATTTTTTACAGTATTATGTTTTTTTAAGTTTATTTATTTTTGACAGAGAGAGAGACTGAAGGGGAGGGTCAGAGAGAGGGAGACACAGAATTTGAAGCAGGCTTCAAGCTCTGGACCGTCAGCAACGAGCCTGACATGGGGCTCGAACCCACAGACCGTGAGATCATGACCTGAGCTGAAGTCAGACGCTTAAGTGACTGAGCCACCCAGGCACCCCTAAGTACTATTTTTAACGGCAAGAAAAACAAAAATGATCCAAGTATCTATCAGTTAGGATACATAAATTAGACATGAAACAGCTATAGAAAAGATGAAGTAAATCTTTATTACCTGATATGGAATTGTGCCCAAGATATTTCATTTAAAAAGCACAATGCAAAAGGCACCTGGGTGGCTCAGTTGTTAAGCATCTGACTTAGGCTCAGGTCATGATCTCTCTGTTCGTGAGTTAGTCCCACATCGGGTAAGCAAGAGCCCCACTTCAAGTGAGCCCTACTTCTCTCTCTCTCTCCCTCTGCCCCTTCTGGGATTCTCTCTCTCTCCCCCCTCACTCACTTGCACCCTGTCTCTCTAAAAAAAAAAAACCAAAAAACAAAAAAGGCACAATGTAGAAACAACATGGAGTCGTTCGCGTTGAACAGTGATGCAAGCAGACAAGGGTGTTACAGCTAAGACCAGGTATCACTGAAACCAGCACAGGCTGATGGCGTCCAAAACTGATGGCTAGCAAAGCCAAGAGTCTGGAAGAACTGAGAGCTGATAACCAGAAGAGACCTGCAAGGGCCGAGGACTGACTAAACTTTTTTCTAATGTTTATTACTTTTGAGAGAGAGAGAGCACGCACGAGCGAGAGCACATGAGCACACACACGGAAGCAGGGGGGAGCGAGGCAGAGAGGGGGGGAGACAGAGGATCCCAAGCGGGCTCTCTGCTGTCAGCCTGATGTGGGGCTTGAACTCCTGAACTTTGAAATCATGACCTGAGCTGAAGTCAGACATTTAACAGACGGAACCACCCAGGTGCCCGACTAAAACTCTTTTAAAAAGGAAGGACTTTGCAGTAAACTGTCAGACTCTCGACGCTGAGCCTTCTAAGATCTGATCACATTAAAAAGGCAGCTAACTCCTGAAGGCTATGCCTGACTGATCTCTGACCATAACAGAGAGGCTCCACTGGCTCAACATAATACATAGTAAGCGCCAAGAGATGACCTGGACGGGATGGAGGCCTCAGCTCAACTGCACACTCACAGGCTGACTTTGCATTTGGTTCGTTAACTGCTTACCCCTCACTGTATCTTGCTTGCTGTGTGACTTTGTATTGTGCTTTGCTCTGTGTGCCCTGTACTAAGGCAAGTTGAACACAGTGAAATGTCACTGAGTTTGGAATCCTGAACCTGATCACAGCTGTTAACCTTGCCGTTACTGAATAAAGCTGCACTGTGGAAAGACACGACTCATACAAGAATCTTAATAGTGTCCTCACATCATAAAATGCCATCATAATTTACTCCATGATTTACTTCAGACACAAACATACACATTTCATTGCTTCTCTATGCACCTGAAAATGTTTCCGGACGCATACGTAAGATTCTAGAAACAGTGATGGGCAGGGAAACTGTATTGGAATGAGACACTTTATTGTGTGCCCCATGTTTTGATTTTGAATCATGTCAATATTTCACATATTCCCCCCATGATTAAATGTTTTAAAAATTTTTTAAAGATTAAAAAAAATTTTTTAGGGGCACCTGGGTGGCTCAGTTGGTCAAGCGTCCAGCTTCCACTCAGGTCACGATCTCACGGTTCGTGGGTTTGAGCCCCACATCAGGCTCTGTGCTGACAGCTAGCTCAGAGACTGGAGCCTGCTTCGAATTCTGTAACTCCCTCTCTCTCTGACTCTCCCTTGTTCACACTGTCTCTCTCTGTCTCTCAAAAACAAATGAAAAACACTAAAAAAATTTTTTAAATTTATTTATTTTTGAAAGATAAAGAGAGACAAAGCACTAAGTAGGGGAGAAGCAGAGAGAAAGAGGGAGACACAGAATCCGAAGCAGGCTCCAGGCTCTGAGCTGTCGGCAGAGAGCCTGACATGGGGTTTGAACCCACAAACCGTGAGAGCATGACCTGAGCTGAAGTTGGACCCTTAATCTGCTAAGCCACCCAGGCATCCCTTATTATGATTTTTAAAATGCTTATTTTGAGAAAAAGAGAGAGGCAGAGAGAGAGAAAAAAATCCCAAGCAGGCTCCATGCTCAGCACAGAGCCCAACATTGGGCTCAACGTCATGACCATGAGATCACGACCTGAGCCGAAACCAACAGCTGGATGCCTAATCGACTGGGGCACCCAGGTGCCCCATTTTGTTCACTATGATTTAGTATAAGCTTTAATTTCCATCACCTATTTTACCCATTCCCTGACCCACCTCCTACTCTGGTAACCAGCAGTTTGTTCTCTATAGTTAAGAGTCTGTTTCTGTTTCTTCTTTTTTTTTCTTTTGCTCATTTGTTTTGTTTCTTAAATTCCACCTATCAGTGAGATCATATATATTTGTCTTTCCCTGACTTATTTCACTTAGCATTATATTCTTTAGCTCTATCCCTGTTGCTGCAAATGGCAAGGTTTCATTCCTTTTTTATGGCTGATTAATATTCGTGTGTGTGTGTGTGTGTGTGTGTGTGTGTGTGTGTGTATCACATCTTTTTTATCCATTCATCTATCAATGGACACTTGGGATACTTCCATAGTTTGGCTACTGTAAATAATGTTGTGGTGCTTCTAAGTGGTGCAATCAGTTGAGTGTCCGACTCTGATTTCAGCTCAGGTCATGATTCCAAGGTCATGAGATTGAGCCCCACATCATGCTCCACAATGAGCAGGGAGCCTGCTCGATATTCTCTCTCTCTGTCCTTCTCCCCCACTCTCTCTCTAAAATAATAATAATAATAAATAATAATAATAATAATAATGCTGCAATAAACAAGGGAGTTCATGTATCCCTTTGAATTAGTCTTTTTGTATTTTGGAGGTAAATGCCCAGTAGAGAGATAACTAGATCATACTGTAATCCTATTTTTAATTGTTTGAGGACCCTCAATTCTGTTTTCCAGAGTGGCTGTATCAATTTGCATTCCCACCAACAGTACAAGAGGATTCCTTTGTCTCCACATCCTCACCTACACTTGTTAATTCTTGAGATTTTTATTTTAGTTATTCTGAGGTGTTATCTCATTGTAGTTTCAATTTGCATTTCCCTGATAATGAGTGATGTTGAGCATCTTTGCATGTGTGTGTTGACCATCTATACGCCTTCTTTGGAGAAATGTCTCCTCATGTCTTCTGCTCATTTGTTAATTTGCATTATCAGTTTTTTGGGAGGTGTTAAGCTATATAAATTATTTAAAAACTTTAGGGGACACCTGGGTGGCTCACTCAGTTAAGCGTCCGGCTTCAGTTCAGGTCATGATCTCACAGTTTGTGGGTTCGAGCCTGCTTCAGATTCTGTGTCTCCCTCTCTCTCTGACCCTCCCCTGCTCACTGTTTCTGTCTCTCAAAAATAAATTAAAAAACACACAAAAAAACTTAAATTTTAGATACTAACCCTTTATCAGCTATGTCATTTGCAAATATCCTCTCCCATTCAGTAGGCTGCCTTCTAGTTTTGTTGATTTTTTCCTTCACTGTACAAAAACTTTTTTCTGCTATAGCCCTATAGTTTATTTTTGCCTTGTATTACCCTTGCCTCGGGAGACATATTCTAGAATAATGTTGTGTGGCTGATGACAGAGAAATTGCTGCCTACACTCTCTTCAAGAATTTTTATGGTTTCTGATCTCACATACAGGACTTTAATCCATGTTGAGTTTATTTCTGTGTATGGAGAAAGAACGTGGTCCCAGTCCGTTCTTTTGTGTGTAGGTAAGCGGTCCAATTTCCCCAACAGCATTTGTTGAAGAGACTGTCTTTTCCCCATTGTATCTTGAGTATATTCGTTCCTCCTTTGTCAAAGATGAATTGGCCATATGATTGTGCATTTATTTCTGGATTTTCTATTCTGTTCTGCTGATCTTTATGTCTATCTTTATGCTAGTACCATACTGTTTTAAGCATGACCGCTTTGTAATATAACTTGAAGCCTGGAATTGTGATACCTCCAGTTTTGTTCCTCTTTTTCAAGATCACTTTACTTCTTTGAGCTCTTTTGTGATTCCATACAAATTTTAGAATTGTGTGCTTTAGTTCTGTGAAAAATGCGGTTAGTATTTTAATAGAGACTGCATTAAATCTGTAGACTGCTTTGGGTAGTACAGACATTTTAACAATATTTATTTTTCCAACCAAATGTTTACATTTTCAAAAGGAGGGGGCGTTGATCAGTTTTTTGTGATACTGAGAACAACAACAAAATATCTGCTCTGTGGTCCACCACTTTTGGATACCAGGTTACTCCTAGCATTCCTTCAAGCCGTGTATGGATATACTATCCCCACAAAACCAATTCGTAAACTTGCTATAGCCATCTATTCTCCAAAACTCTTATCTATTAACTATAGCTTTGCAGTCTCTGGAATACTTTTTTGTTTAAGAAACAACTCTGCTTACAGATAGGCAATTTCTGTTCATTTCTGTTCATTTATTAGTTTCTGATATGTACAACCACCTAAATTAAAAACCCTACCTTCAAATATTTTTTATATAGGTAATACATGAATCAAAAAAATTTTTTGAGTTCTCACTTTTGAAAACAGATGAGGCACCAGGGTGGCTCAGTTGGTTGAGCAGGCAGTGTCACCTCAGGCCATGATCCTGTGGTTCGGGAGTTCGAGCCTCCTATCAGGTGCACTGCTGTCAGCACAGAGCCTGCTTTGGATTCTCTGTTCCCTTCTCTCTGACCCTCCCGCAATTGGGCTTGTTCGCTCTCACTCTCTCAAAAATAAACAAACATAAAAAAATGGATGGAAAGGTCTTTTTCAACAGTGAATAAATTTAACAGAGTCGCTATGCATTTCTCAGTTTTTTTTAATTTCTAATTTTTTTAACGTTTTATATTTTTTTGAGAAAGAGAGAGAGAGAGAGAGAGCAGGGGAAGGTCAGAGAGAGGGAGACACAAAATTTGAAAACAGACTCCAGGCTCTGAGCTAGCTGTCAGCACAGAGCCCGACACGGGGCTCAAACCACAAACCATGAGATCATGACCTGAGCCGAAGTCGGACGCCTAACTGACTAAGCATCCCAGGTGCCCCTCCCAAACAGTTTGATAATTCCACTTCACAAAGAAACAAAGCCACAAGTCCCAGTACTATAAAGATTAGTTATTTACTCCTCTATGACAAACTCTTAGTATTGGTTTAGGTCATGATCTCACTGTTCATGAGGAATTCCAACTTGGACTCTGCTGACGGTACGGAGCCTGCTTGGGATTCTCTCTCCTTCTCTCTCTGCCTGTTCCCTGCTTCCATTCTCTTTGTCTCTCTCTCTCATTCAAAATAAATGAACATTAAAAAAAATTTTCCCAGCTATAAAGGAAGACTAGTATCTTTCAATTAGAATGGCCTACCAAATATCCTCAGTACTGAGGCATCACTGAAACATCAGGATACAATAATTATATTTCTTATTTATTGGTAAGAGAATTTGAAGACTTAAGAGATGGGAAAAAATAGGTAATATGCAAAGTATGGATATAAAACTACTATTAGTGACAATAGACATTTGAAGGCAATGGAATAATTCCTTCAAAGTTTTGATGGAAAATCATTTTCAAGCCAAAATTCACTAACAAACCAATTGCACATCATGTGTAGAGTAGTAAGGTTATCTCCAATGAAAAGTAGGAGAAAAGTATAGGAAGCATTATAAAATATGTAAAAGAGAGGCTGAATCTGACAGAGCCAAGAACTTCTGCTGTAAGGTACTGTGCATGGAAACACAAAACTAAAATTAAGAATCAGAACCAAGAAGCACCTGGGTGGCAAAGTCGGTTAAGCTTCTGACCTTGGCTCAGGTCATGATCTCGTGGTTCACGAGGTCGAGCCCCATGTCAGGCTCTGTGCCGACAGCTCAGACTCTGGAACCTGCTTTGCATATTCTGTCTCTCCCCCTTTCTCTCTGCCCCTCTCCTCCCGTACTGTCTCTATCTCAAAAATAAATAAAACATTAAGAAAATTAAAAAATAATAACCAGAACCAAAAAACACAGAAGTCTTCCAACTAGTATATAAGGAAGGAATTAATACCACTACTCCGTGATAACTATGAATATCTCTAGACAATAATCAGTAAATACCAGTAACATACAGAAAAGATCTTATACACCTCCTGATATACAATGCCACCTACAAAGTTCATGACTCTTGCATTTCCCTCTTTCTCACAAAAGAAAAAAGAAAAGAAAAGATAGAAACAGAACTGAATCTCTCTATCTAGTTATCAATTCACAAGAAATATGAGGGAAAGTGGAACATGGTAAAGAACAAAATGGAGATACAGTCAGCAAATCCAAATAGTGAGAAACAAAACCCTTACTTGGTCAACATTTAAAACAGCAAGGGCAGGGGCACCTGGGTGGCTCAGTCAGTTGAGGCTCCAACCAACTCTTGACTTTGGCATGGGTCACGACCTCGTGGTGGTGAGACTTTGCCCCAAGTAGGGCTCCTCCAACAGGGCGTGGAGCCTGGTTAAGATTCTCTCTCTTCCTCTGCCCCTCCGCTGCTTGGAGAGTGAGGGCACGTGCGTGAGCCCTATCTCTCAAAAAACATTAAATAAAATCTTTAAAAAAAAAAAAAAAGGAAAAAAAATAGCAGGGGGGAAAGAAGGTAGATAAAGAAAGAAAAAGAAAAGCCTTTATTTTCCCCTGTAACCACCCAAATCACTTGGTACCATTTCCTGAAAAGATCACCCTTCGTCCACCCTTCCTGAAAAGACTTCTAGATTGCAGTGGTTCCTTCATCAAATATCAAGTTGTATTATATATGTGGGTTGTTCTGGCTTTTCTATTCTGTTTCACTTATTTCTCAATCCACTTATTAGTACAATCATGTTTTAATTATTGAAACTATATAAAATATGTTGATATCGAATGATATAAATCTCTAACACTTTTTGTTCTTCAAGACTGACTTTGTCAATGGTTCTCAAACTTTCTGATCTCAAGATCTCTTTATATTCCTAAAAAAAAATCATTGAAGACCTCAAAGGACATTTGCCTTTGTGAATTACATAAATCAATATTTACCATGTTAGAAATTTAAAATGAGAAAAAATTAACATTTACTAATTTATTTAAGATAAAAACAAATATTAGCAAGTATTTGTTATGAACAATTATTATATTTTCCATAACACTTTTAATGAGAACACTTTTAATGAGTGGCACTCTTTTCATTTTTGCCTATCTCTTCAATGTGTTGCTTAACAGACGGCTAGATTTTCAGGTTCACTTCATTTTCAAAATGTATCCATCAAACCCTCAAGTCTGAGTAGCCACAGTTTGTCTTTCAGTGGTTATTTCAAGTAATTCTGGTGCTCTATGAAAAAGCAGGTCATTTGGCTCATATTTCAAAAACTATCCTGAGATTTTTTCTCAAGATAACTATCACACTTTTGAACATAATAGAAGTGGTTTACGTGTATTTCCCATTTCATCATGCAGAATGTTAAAGAGACATGTAATCTCTTGAAATATGGCAGAGGTGACGGTTACACAACATTGTCACTGTATTGAATGCCAGTGAACTAGACCTTCTACACTTCACAGTGGTTAATCTGATGTATGAATTTTTCAGTTTTTTTAAGACATGAGGGATTAAGATTTATTAAAATAATAAATTGTGCCATTTTGTCAAGAACATTCTTTTTTTGTTTAAATGTTTATTTTACTTATCTTGAGAGAGAAAGAGAGAGAGCACGCAAGCGGGGGAGGCACACAGAGAGAGGAAGAGAGAGAACTCCAAGTTGGTTCCACACTGTCAGCACAAAGCCTTAAGTGGGGCTCAATCCCATTAACTGTGAGATCATGACCTAGGCTAAAATCAAGAGTTGGAAGCTTGAACACTGAATCACCCAGGCATCCCTTGTCAAGAACATTCTTGGGGCGCCTGGGTGGCTCAGTCATTTAAGCGTCTGACCAGCTCAGGTCTGTGAGTTTGAGCCCATCAATGGGCTCTGTGCTGACAGCTTGGAGCCTGGAGCCTGCTTTGGATTCTGAATTTCCCTCTCTCTCTGCCCCTCCCTCACTCATGTTCTGTCTCTGTCTCAAAAACATTAAAAAAAAAATTTTTTTTTAAAGGATATTCTTAAGTGGAACTTGTCATTTTGGTTTTTGCTTTACTACAAATTCACAAAGATGAAGAATACAGTGATGACTACCACAATTTAGTGCTACTGACTTGACTCACACTAAGTTTACCCACCACTGCTTTTGCAAGACCAACACAGGGAAAAGGTGAGTAACATGTTACTACTGTTATGAACCAGTTTTGATTTCACAAAGCCCCTGAGAGCGTCTAAGGGACACTCAGAAGTCCACAAACCATGCTTTGAAAACACTTTGTTTTCACTATTCTTGGTTCTTTCTATTCTCATAAGTTCTGGAATCAATTTCTCAATTCTCAATTTACACAGACACACACTTGCTGAGCTTTTCTTTAGAACAGTATTGAATCTTTAGATCAATTTGGGGAAAGCTGACATATTGTCATGCATTCACTTATCCTGCATTTACTTAAGCCAAATTCCTTCAGCAATCCTTTGTAGTTTCTATCTGGAGTTTTTATAGATCTTTCCCCTTTTCTTATACATCTTTCTTTAGATTTATTCTAGGTGTTTGATGCTTTTCAATGAAATTGTAAATGGTAAATCTTTTAAAACTTAGTTTTCTAATTGAGGGCTCTTCACACCATATACATAACACAGACTTAAATACAAAGGTGAGGTCCTGGCGGGCTCAGCTGATGAGCATGTGACTCTTGATCTCTGGGTCATGAGCTCAGGCCCCATGTTGGGTGCAGAACTTACTTTAAAAAAATGGTTAGGGACACCTGGATGGCTCAGTGAGACATCCAACTTCAGCTCAGGTCATGATCTAGCGGTTCCTGAATTCGAGCCCTGCGTTGGACTCTGTGCTGACTGCTTGGAGCCTGGAGCCTGCTTCAGATTCTGTCTCTCCCTCTCTCTTTGCCCCTCCTCTGCTTTTGTATGCTCCCTTTCTCTCTCCCTCCCTCTCTCTCAAATATTAAAAAAATTTTTTTAATGATTAAAAAAATACAGAAGGTGAAACAGCAAAATTTCAAGAAAACATAGGAAAGTACCTTCATGATCACAGGAAATTTTTGCCTATTCCATGGAGGTGACACTTTGTTTTTGAATGAGCGCTCTTTCTCAGTGACAAAGTATTCTTACTCTAGTTTCATTCTGCTCCTTCATGTATATCAAACTTCTCAGGCATGTCTGTCAGCTTCTCAAGAAAGGAATTTTTCCAGCCTTTATTTAATTGTCCTCCCCTCCTCCTGCTGTTTCATTGTTTCTTTTCCAATCACATTTCTCAAATATTTAAAAACAAACCAACCAACCTAGAAAGAGCAAAGATGACACCAAGGGTGCTGAAGAATAAGCATCACTTAATGAGAGAAACACACAAGTAATGCGGTGCCTCTGCCATTCCACATCTGTTCCAGCAGCACGCAGCCAAAATGCAACGAACACAGGGAAGAACAGAAAAGAAAACTGTGCTGAGGATGCACCAAAACGTCAGTGCTGCTGAATGGATAACCACAGGCATGAGTGCGTGTGTGTGTTTGATACAGAGTGAATCTTTTCCTGTATCTGACGTTTCAAAAAAAAATTATAATTCTTTCATTATCAGAAAATAACCAACAAAAGTTTATTTTTAAATTTTAATATGCAGGAAGGCTGAAGGAACAACAAAATGGGACTATTCATAATATATTGTGGTGGGAATATAAACTGACAATAATTTATAAAATATTTTTTAATGTTTATTTATTTTTGAGAGACAGAGAGAAAGAAAGAGCGTGCAAGCGGAGGAGGCACAGAAAGTAAGGGAGACACAGAATCAAGTGCAGGCTGCAGGCTCTGAGCTCCCAATCAGTAGATTTCCATCTATTCTGTCTTCATCAGAATCAGCCATGTTGTCAGGAAGGAAGGGGATTAAACATGAATGCAAAATGGCATTTTCCTGATCTAATGTCCAAATCTGCAAATTTTGAAATAAACTTCTACCCATTATATGTCTAATGTGTTTTCATTTAAAAAAAAAATGGAAATGTAGAAAACCATAAAGAAGAAAGTTGCTTGCATTTTCTGGTATTAAAATAAATCTGAAATCTATCAAATACCAAATTCTTATTTACATTCATGATGTAGATACATGCTCACTAAATGAAAATGATCTCATTTATTCACAGAGTAAAGATCACTGAGTAAATAAAATAAAACAATTCTTCAATAAACAAATCAGTATATATATCTCTCTACAAACTTGCATCAAGAACTCTGGTTAAATAAAATCCCAAAAATAGAACTGTTAGATCAAAGGCTGTGTACACATTACAATCTGATGTTTCTGATTATACTGACACTTGAATACAGGAGAGTTATTTATCTGTTTCCCTACCTTATCAACAACAGATATTAAGACAAGAACTATGGTCTTCCATCCCCCAAATAACTCTTGTTTGCTAGAAACTTCCATTCTCCCTTTCTTGTGGTTGCTATATACTCCTCATAAATTCACTTTATTCAGTGACAGTGCGTACACAAAAACAATTTCCTACCCTCCACTGGCTAGCCCTCCTGGTAAAAGCTTGACGTTGACTCTGAGTAACTCACTCTTCCCCCAAGAATCCCGAGCAACCTGTGATTCCTTCCATACATACATCTTTAACTCTCATGAAAGGAGAGGGCACACAATCTAAAGTTTCATTTATGATAAATAATAATTAAGAAGAGATCATTCTACTATCTGTTGATGATTTTCATTTCCTTAAAGTTAACAAAGTTAAATAACTATGCAAGCTTCAAATTCTGACTGACTATTCTGTGCTGTGTTCTGCGGTAGGCAGGAAAAAGATAAAAATCCCAACCTTCAAAAATCTAACACTCTGGGGCGCCTGGGTGACTCAGTCAGTTAAGCATGCGACTCGATTTCAGCTCAGGTCACAATCTCAGGGTTCATGAGATCAAGCCATGTGCTGGGCTCTGCATTGTCAATGCTTACGTCCTCTCTCTCCCTTGCTCTCTGCCCCTCTTCCACTCTCTCTCTCAAAATAAGTAAACTTTCAAAAAGGAAAAGCAATCTTATACTCTAAGACGATGTCCAGACAAATCTAGACAAATCATCCCTAAGCCACAAGATTTTTATCAGCTGCTCAAGATACTTGTTCAATTGAATTAAGAAAGCTCTTCATTTTGGAGGTGAGGAGACCATGCAGAAGCAACAGGGTATCACATAAACCACTACAAATTGTGGCTATGGCCAGTCTTCCACAGAACAATATGGTGATTATGAAGATGGTGATGATTATATTCTGGAATCCTGACCTAAAATTTGTTTAAAAGGACAAGAACATAAGGCTTTCTCTAAAGCACCTGCCCTTAAGGGACTGCTTGAACACTATGTGACTTATCCTACGCTGACAACACATTTAGGTTCTGGAATAAGTTCTCTAGACTTCTTAAAAAGCATAGTCAAGGGGTGCCTTGGTGGCTCAGTCAATTAAGCGTACAGCTTTGGCTCAGGTCATGATCTCACAGTTTGTGGGTTTGAGCCCTGCATCGGGTTATGTGCTGACTGCTAGCTCAGAGCCTAGAGCCTGCTTCAGATTCTGTGTCTCCCTCTCTCTCTGACCCTCCCCTGATCACACTGTCTCTCTCTCTCTCGCTTTCTCTCTCAATAAAAAGCATTAAAAAAAATTTTTTTTTAAAAAGCATAGTCAAAGGGCACCTGGGTGGCTCAGTCGGTTAAGCGTCCAACTTTGGCTCAGGTCATGATCTCATGGTTTGTGGGTTCGGGCCCCGTGTCAGGCTCTGTGCTGACAGCTAGCTCAGAGCCTGGAGCCTGTCTTCAGATTCTGTGTCTCCTCCTCTCTCTGAGCCTTCCCTGCTCACACTGTCTCTCAAAAATAAATTAAAAACATTAAAAAAACAACAACAACATAGTCAAGGGTTAAGCAGTGAGGCAGACAAGATCCTTAAGATGCTCGGAATGAGGGCCAGGTCTGCAACACAGAAATAATGGTTTCTCTAACTCCACTCACTTTTATCACAAGACAGACTTAAAGAACAAATCATCAGGTCCGAAGCCCTTACTACAGGAAAAATTTGAGGCCAATAATCAACAGGTACCTAAGAAAATGCTTTTAAGACACAATGAAGCATAACTTCAAAGGCTGTGATCCAGATCCCCAAGGCTGGCAAACAGGTAAGGACTGGCTCTTTTTAAATGATAACTACCTGCACCAGAGGCTTGGAAGAGGCATTAATCATTACATGTACAATGCTGTAATTAACAGCTTATAAAAAGCCAAGCTCTTTGTGTTCAGGATGTGGAAAAATGGACACTGGACCATATATGAGACACATCCATAAACCGACACACCCAAACAAGCAGGCAGTTCCTATTTGCCACTATTGTATCTAGCAACCTAGCATCAGCATCATCTTTTAGTGTAACAGTACCATCTATATAATAACTTAGTTTTTAATTTAGTTCTGTACATTTGACTTGATCATAGAAAAATTATGTGAAAAAATAAAATATCAAAGAGCCTACCTATCCAACAAGTAACTCAATAGCTTTCTATTTCTGATGCTTTTTAGCACTTACAGTCACATACACATCATACGGCTGCCTATCTGCAGCCAGGTGGTCTGGCTTAATTTCTCAATCTACCATGTAAAAGTGGTGAAAATGACAAGTTACTTTATCTTGTTGTGCTTCAGTCTCATCTGTGAAATGGGGATAATAACAGAACCTACGTTATAAGGTGATTATGGAGATTAAATAAAATAAATGTAAAACTGGAATACTATCTGTCACAAAGGTTCAATGAAAGAAATTTTGAAAGCCAAGTTCAATAAATAGGATCTATCCCTTAGACTGAATACAGTATTATATATCCATAACAGGTCTCACAGCTGCCTAACAATTTTATAATGCTTTAGAGTGTTTGTAGCATATAAGCTATTACTAATGACTTAAGGCACTGTGCATATAACATGCTGCCACTCTCCTTACAACGCCCCTCTCCCCGCCTCCCACCAAAGAAGTGTTCCAAAGATATTTTCATTGTTCAAGTCTTATCTAGCTTGCAAACACAAGGTGAATTACTAACTATCCAGAATCGTCCTGGTCCTGGTTTACTCTCCCTCTGCCAGCAGAATCAGAAGGAACAAAGAGTAGTCTCCAAATCACTTTGAAAAGCTTATACTATCCAGTGAGTATTGCTGCTCTCAAACTACAAAAGACCTCAAGAATGTTTGCTCCTACGTTCCATATGGCACTGAGGAAATTCTGGGCACTTGATAATGTCCCTGGAGAATAAAAAGCCAGTATTCACCAAATTACCCCTCTTTGCTGCCAAAGAACAATGGGGCTTCAGTAATTTTCTCCTGTTATAGCAGAAATAGATAGGGCATGACTTCAACATTAGCAAAATGTGAAGATCACTCCAGTGTGTACTTTTCCACACATCACCCTCTGGGCTGGTCAGCATGGCCCCATGCTTTGGCCAGAGACTATCCCTAACCCCTAACATTTCAGCTGTTAGAAAATGAGCTACAGATGAGAAAATGTGGCTCTGAACTACTCCCTCTCAACTGGGGAAAAATAGAAAAAGAAAAGCCTCATCTATTTAATAATTCAAAAAAAAATTACCAGTAAATCTACCCAGTAAACCCCTTGAATTTCTAAGATGGGGACTTCATCTTATGTATCAAGCACTTAGCAAAGGCCTAAATCTAGAATATACTCAGGAAGTATGTTCAACAGTGACTGAATGAATGATTATGTATTCTACATAGTTTCTATGTTCGAGACATGGGTGTCTTGATAATTATATTTCAATATACTCTCTTAGTTCTATGGATGACGAAAAACACAATACTAGTTTTTCCATTCCAAGCAATCTGTTAAAGGAAACATTACTTATAAACAGATCCTAAGCTATCAGGATGGTAAATTAAAAATGTACTTTCGTGTTTTGGGTACATTTTTAAAACCATTTGTCAGATTCGCATTCTGGCAGGATTCTTATGACTAGCCACATTACTTCTTGAGCTTAAAATGAATCCATAGTTCTAACTTCTTCCAATTAAGTAATAAATGCATATGGCTCTCCAACATTATTAGTTATATATGTCTTTAAGAAAATTATGAAATATGTTTTCATGTTCCATCTGTTTGTACAAAAATTAACTTACTTTCCTACTTCTTAAAATACCCCCACTGGTAGGTAAAATCACTGTTTCTATATTACCTGGCCACATTATTTTTTCCAGCACAAGATCTAGTCACACAGAATACACTCACTCTAACCTATCTAAACACTGTGTCCCCTAAAAATCCTAATAAAGCAAGGCTGTGATGTCAACTGCTAAGATCAAGTTATTTCTGAAAAGATTTCAAGCACGAGGGATTCCAGTATTTTTCTCATACATTTTCTGTTTTAGAAAATCTGTGTCCGTTTCTGAAAAGAGAAATATGCACAAAAGTCCTGGGAGCTGGGTATGTGTTGTATGTGTTGCGTGTGTGTGTGTGTGTATGTGTGTGTAATACAAGGACCAAATCACACCTTAAGTAAGTCTCCAAATCTGTCTTCATCTAAAAAAAGACAGATGCAATACCCACACTGAGGGCTAAAAAAGAGGGGCCAATGTTCGAAATAAAGAGTTAATACACTGTATTTCCTTATATAAATGGTTGTTAATACAATCATGATCAGGAGAGAGCTGAATTAAAGAAACAAAGATTGCGAACAAAAGTTGAAATTTCCTTAACATGAAGGGACAAAAACCCCGCATCCCCCACCCGCGCCACCCCTGCACACGGCCACATGCATTTGTTCCCTCTGCATCAAACATGCCCCAGTCTCTCCAACGTTGACTAAATGCCAAGTTTACCTGATCCTGAGGGTCAGTAACTGTCCAACTTCTGAGTTCAAACATTTTGTTAGACAGCCAAGATATTTATACTTGAATTTTACCACTTCCAGTGTGTCCTAAAAGACCCCACCATTCATCCACAGCCTGCCCCCAAACCACAAACCAGGGACAGGATGTTTTCACTTTTGTTTACCATCAAAGCACAGAGCAGACGCAAGGAAGTAGTAAAACATAGAAAGTTTTCCAACCCAGAGTTCCTCAACAGAAAATACAGTCTACAAAGCCAAGAGTCACCTCCCTGGGAACCAAATCTTGTGTTTCAGTTCTGGGATTCTAATGACTGACTCCTTAATGTTCTAGAAACCTGGAGAAGACCAGAATCTCCTAAAATAGTGTTTGCTGGATAGTGTTCTGCAGGATGCTAACAGACACTCAAATCAATTGGGAAAGCTAAAATGGTTACTTTACTTCAAAAACACTTGCAGGGCTTTAATATGGAATCAACATTATAAATTTCGAAGATAAAATTCCATTATGAGGCCTATAGTAAACTGATTTGAGTAAGATCATGAAAGAGCTTGGAAATGCTTCAAAGAAGGCTGTTTTGTATGTCTCCTAATTGTCACACTGCTGAATACTTCACATCGACTTCTCGAAAGCTCTTACCTGATATGTGTTGCCGGCAGAGATTCGTACTGACGCGACAAGAAGAGTTCCCGGTGTTTCAACTGATGTTTCTGTTTGTCGGTCAAGTCCGCCTCAATCGTTGTTTCGGATTCTTCCTCAATTTCTTCTACACAAATAAAATTCAAAGAATGCGTTATTACAAAGCATGTTTTATCTATCTGGGTATTAAGACAGATCACCCTTTCATTCAGTATTTTCTTCAAACCAAAGGATTTTATTATTTTTTACTTTAAATTTACAGCTTTACCTTGTTACTTGAGTTACAACCATAAAATGACATTAATCAGGCCGCCAGCAAAAAAGGACAAAGTCCAATTTAAAAATGGCAAATGGGGGCGCCTGGGTGGCTCAGTCTGTTAAACATCTGACTTTGGCTCGGGTCATGATCTCAGGGTCCGTGAGCTAGAGGCCCGAGGCGGGCTCTGTGATGACAGGTCAGGGCGTGGAGCCTGCTTCGATTCTGTGTGTGGCTCTCTCTGCACCTCCCTCCTTCTCTCCCTCTGTCTTTCTCTCTCTAAAAAATAAACACTGAAAATTTTAAATAAAAATAAATAAAAATGGCAGATGGAACATATGCATGTCCCTCTTCCCCCATAAAAATCACACCAAATAGCAATTAAAATATACAAACATTTCAATGACAGTAAAAATGGAAGCAATAATGGAACAAAAACTTTTGACCAAAAAAGTTTTAGAAGATGGAAAGCACATGCAAACAAAACAAAACAAAAGGTACACACTTAGCCAAGAGAAGGAAGTGACAGTCTATATATGTACAGACAGATGAAAGGGAAGGCAAGCACAAAGTTTGAGGTGCCTTAGCCCTCAAAGATACCAAAAAGTACAGCAAGAAAGAGGAGTGGGCGAGACAAAGCAAGGAGGAAAGGTTGAAAGTCCATCGAAAACACTGTAACTAAATCCCAGAATAATCAGGAAAAAAGAAATAAGATAACACTTTAAATTTGATAACATAAAAGCTCATAGAAGGATTATAAGGTACTATTAAGGTAATCTCCCAGAAATTTCAAAACTAGGACAAAGAAATAAATAAATGAAAATCAAAAGATTTTTAAAAACTAATACTTCGGGGCACCCGGGTGGCTCAGTTGGGTAAGTGTCTGGCTTCGGCTCAGGTCATGACCTCACAGTTCATGAGTTCAAGCCCCTCGCTGGGCTCTCTGCTGACAGCTCTGAGCCTGGAGCCTGCTTCAGGTTCTGTCTCCCTCTCTCTCTGTCCCTGCCCCACTCATGCTCTGTCTCTCCATCTCAAAAATGAATAAAACATTAAAAAAAAAACCCACTAAAAGATACTTCATAAAGTCCAACATCCCAGGAATAAAATTTCCAGACAGAAACCACAGGAAAACACATTTCTTTATCTCTTTTGGTAGGGAGAGGGTGTGGGGGAAGACTTATTAAAAAAAAAGAAAGATTCAAGAACATTTCCCCTTATTGTGGAAGAGGAGCGTCCAGACTGAAATTCTGGCACACTTTTTTTTTTTTAATGTTTATTTTTGAGAGAGACAGAGCATAAGCAGGGAGGGGCAAAGTGAGGGAGACACAGAATCTGAAGCAGGCTCCAGGCTCCGAGCTGTCAGCACAGACACCAATGCGGGGCTCTGAGCCAAAGTCAGATGCTTAACCAACTGAGCCACCCAGGTACCCCCACACTTAATTTTTTTAAGTGCTAACATAAGATCTCGAACATTTACAGAAAAGAAATCTAGGTCACAGGCAAAGAAACTAGAATCAGAGTGGAACTATAGAAAGAGAAAGTGTACCCTCGAGCAGGGGAAGGGGGGGGTGAGGAATGGGGAGAACATCCCAAGCAGGCTCCAAACTCCTCAACATGGGGCTCAACCCTGGGATCACGACCTGAGCTAAAATCAAGAGTCGGACACTCAACTGACTGAGCCACCCAGGCATCCCAGAACGGTACAGGTAAACTGTAAATTATCTATCAAGTCCAGAAACAGAGTAAGAATAATCTTTCTTTCATTCAAGCAAGATTTATCAAATGCCCAGACGGGCACTATTTGAGGTACTGGAAACAAGCAGTGAGCAAAAGTTATTGAGAAGCTGGGTTGGAAGCAAGGGACAGGAGACAGCAAAGTTTTACATAAGTTAAAAAAAAAAAAAACTGCATTAGGGACACCTGGGTGGCTCAGTCAGGTAAGCTCCAACTTCAACTCAGGTCATGATCTCATGGCTCATAAATTCAAGCCCCACTTTGGGCTCTGTGCTGACGGCTCAGAGCCTGATGCCTGTCTGTTCCTTCAGAACTCTCTCTTTCTCTCTGTCCCTCCCCAACTCGTGCTCTGGCTTTCAAAAATAAGTAAACATTCAGAAAATAAGAATAAGGACATCTGAGCATCTCCGTTGGTTGGGCTTCCGACTTCAGCTCAGGTCAAATTCTTATGGTTTGTGAGTTTGAGCCCCTCATTGGGCCCTGCACTGATGGCTCAAAGCCTGGAGCCTGCTTCAGATTCTATGTCTCTGTCTGTCTCTGCCCCCCCCCCTCCGCTCGGACTTGGTCTGTCTCGCTCCAAAATAAATACATGTTAAAAAAATTTTTTAATTATAATAATAATAAAAGTTTTAAAACCACATATAATAAATTTTTTCAAGGAGTGCCTAGGTAAGTCAGCCTGTTAGGCTTCTGACTTCAGGTCAGGTCATAATCTCGCGGTTTGTGAGCTGGAGCCTCACATCGGGCTCTACGCTCTATGCTGACAGTTCAGAACCTGGGGCCTGCTTCAGATTCTGTGTCTCCCTCCTTCTCTCTGCCCCTCTTCTGCTGCCCCTCTCTTGCTCACGTTCTGTCTCTCTCTCTCTCTCTCTCTAAAAAATAAATATTAAAAACGAAAATTTTTAAAGAAAAAAAATGACCACACGTCATCTATAGATATAATTCCAAATAATTTTAGATTTAAATTTCTTAGATATTAAATTTCTTAATATTATCTCTCAGGGCTCACAAATCCTCTGCAGTCTTACCTGGACGAGACTGTGGGAACACCAGGGGCACTGAGGACTCAGACAATGATATTACTGGATGGGGGTGGGGATGGGGGTTGCTCTTCACACAGGAAGAGCTTCATTCAGTTTAGGACTCTGAGGCCTTGATTTCGGGACACTATTGGGCAACACCCCAAGGGACACAAAGAAATATACACACATGTGTTATATTCCTCTCTCTTCTTCTAAATTCTTATTTGTGGACCCAGAACCACAAGAGATCTTATCACATATAATTCTCCAGCTAGAGCAGAGCTTTTCAACTGCATGAGAATAATGAATAGGCTAAGCATCAGATCTTTTCTACAATACTTTCAAACTTTTAAAACTCTTTAATTGAAAATGAACCTGAAAAACTGATTTAGAAAAAGACTCACCGAAGCTCAAAAAAAAAGACTAAAATGATTTTAAATTCTTTGAATATTCTTTTTAATGAACTACTCAAAGAGAAACACAGCCCTAAAAGAGCCATTTGCTTGCATAGACATTTACCAGTGGAAATCAATGAAGTTATTGCTGCATTAGCACTATCAGCAAAAGCAAATACCACATATAAAATTATATTCTTTACTTAATGAGGATTTGATAAATTGTTTTTCTGTAAAACGCAAGCTAACTGAATTCTAATGTGTACCCTGTGCAGCTAAAACCACAACAAACACTACCAATAACAGCAGCAAATCTTATTCTCTTATATAACCTCCTGGTGCAGCATGACAAGGACTAGAATCTCTTTAACTTACAGCCATGACAAAAACAGAAATCGCCACAACAATACCTAAAAGTCACCTTTTGAAATGTACTTAAATTTCATTTACATATTTTTACAAATTTACATTGGCTTCTGAACAGGAATGATTCTAATGCTATTAACAACCTAAAGACGCTGAACAGTCACAATGGCAAAACTTGCATTCAGACAATGAAAAAAGTATAAAAGACCTAATATAATTATCATCAGAAATTGGGCACATGGTAATATATTCATAATTTTTAAAAACCATTCTACTAAGCTTGATGGAACATCAAATTTGCTACTTTCTAACAGTTATTAAAGTATAAGTCCCGTACTCTATACAGTGATAGGAGACTGATACCAAATTATTTACTATACTTTCTTTACAGTTGGGAAACTTTCTGTACAGTTCATTAGCAATAAGGCACTGACTAGAAGCACAGAGGGGAGAGAAACAGTACGGAAGGAAACTGTACAACGAGATTGTATAAAGTCTCTATACTTAATACTGTATCTTCTGGGATGTCTGGGTGGCTCAATAGGCATCCAACTCTTGATTTTGACTCAGGTCATGATCCCATGGTTTGTGAGTTGCGTGTTAGGCTCCATGCTGATAGCACAGTGCCTGCTTGGTATTCTCTCTCTCTCTCTGCCCTTCACCCCCTCTCACACATGCTGGCTCTCTCTCTCTCTCAAAATAAATAAATAAACTTAAAAAAATACTAATATCTTCTGTTTTAGTAGTATGGGCCACATAATGCACAACCCGCCAAGGCTCTTACAAATTTCAAAGTTTTAGACTGCAGTATGAGAAAGGGGCTATGGCCAAAAATCTTAGCAAGGCTAATTACACATGCAGGCTGAGAAGGGATGGGACAGTGAGTACTAACAGTGTCCAAGAAGTGGGAAACAGTCCAGAGCACCAGAACATCCACCAGACTGAGATCAGCCTTCTCAGCAGTAGGTTACAATCAGGAACTTGAGTAAAGCTTTAGAGAATGGGCATGTGATATGTACAAGACCAGAGCCAGCCACTGATGAATTTAGGTATCTGAACAAGGGACAGAATGGAGGGAAGGAGTAGCTATTACTGATTCTAGGTACTTCTGGACTTGAAATTGGGTGTTTCTCAGAATAGATTAGCATTCTAATTCCTACTGGTTAGTTGGGAGGAATGAAGGGGGAAGTAGACAGAAGGAGAGTCCTCCAAAGGTTTTTCCCAAGCTTCCTAAGGTCTCTGTTTTAATGGAATATCAGCCCACAATGATAAGATGTTAGCTGGTACAGACCGTACAGAAAAGCAGGTGGTTAAAAATTTGTCTGTAGATACATTTAACAAGTACCCAAATGTTTGAAGACATATTATTGGGGCTAAAAATAGCTCAGTATTGATGTAACTCGTTTGCCCAGTAAGAAATAAAAATCTGAAAAAGGAATAAGCAAGTTGAGTAAAATTAGAAGGATTTCTGTGACAATTGAGATTTCAGGAATCGATCAGAAGGAAGAAAAACAGTTTGGCAAACAATTAGTAAAGAAAAATGAGTTATATTTCCATCATTAGCAATGAAAAATCCAAAACTGAAATTAAGAAAACAATTTCATTTCCAATGGCACAATAGGGGGGAAAATACTTAGAAGAAGATTTAACAAAGGACAAAACTTGTATACTAAACACCACAAAACACTGCTGAAAGAAATCAAACAATAAATGGAAAGACTATGTTCAGACTGAATAACTTCATATGATTAAATGGCAATTGTCCCTAAATTGGTCTACAGATTCAATGCAACCTCTACCAAAATTCCAACTGTCTTTTCACAAAAATTGACCCAACTAACCTTAAAATTCATATGCACATATAAGTAACCCACAATACCTAAATTAATTTTAAAAAAGAAATTAGAAGAACTTCCACACTTCCAGATTTCAAAGCTACAGCAAGCCAGACAATGTGGTATTAGCATAACGACAGACATATACATCAGAGGAATAGAGAGTCTAGAAATAAGCCCATACATTTATGGTTAATTGATTTTGGACACAAGTATAAAACAATTCATTCGGGGGCACCTAGGTGGCTCAATCAGTTGAGCATCTGATTTCAGTTCAGGGTCATGATCTCACAGTTCCTGAGATTGAGCCTCATGTCGATTCTGCTTTGACAGTGTGGAACCTGCTTAGGATTCTCATTCTCTCTCTCTCTCTCTCTCTCTCTCTCTCTCTCTCTCTCCCCCCCCCCCAATCCCTTCTCTCAAAATAAATAACCATTTTTTATAAAAAGACAATGTGTTGGGGGAAATACTTTTTTTTCTACAAACAACACAAATTGTTTTCTACAAATATCAAACTGGATATGAAGAGTGAAGAAAGAATGAAGTTTCACTCACACCATAAAAAAAAATGAATGCAAAATAAATTAAAGTCCTAATTTAAGAGCTAAAACTATAACACTCTTAGATAAAATACTACCATAGATCTTCATGACTTTAGACTAGGTAATGGGTTCTTTACAATGGCACCCTAAAGCATAAGCAACCAAAAAGATATATATGAATTGGTGTATTAAAATTTTTATACTTAGGGGCGCCTGGATGGCTCAGTCAGTTGGGTGGCCAACTTCAGCTCAGGTCATGATCTCACAGGTTGTGGGTTCAAGCCTCATGTCAGGTTCTGTGCTGACCATTTGCTCAGAGCCTGGAGCCTGCTTCTGATTCTGTGTCTCCCTCTCTCTCTGACCCTCCCCCACTCACACTCTGTCTCTCTCTCTCTCTCTCTCTCTCTCTCTCTCAAAAATAAATAAACAATAAAAAAATTAAAAATTTTTATACTTAAAAGGACACTATCAAGAAACTAGAGATGGGTAGCATGGCTGGCTCATTTGTTAGAGCATGTGACTCCGGATCTTGGGGTTGAGGTCAAGCCCCATGTTGGACACAGAGCTTACTTTAAAAAAAGAAGAGACAATCCACACCACAGAATGGAAGAAAATATTTGCAAGTCGTGTATCTGATAAGTCTAGAATTCAGAATATATAACGAATTCTTAAAACTCAACACTTAAACTCAATTAAATAATGGGCAGAATATTTCAACAGACATTTCTCCAAGAGATACACAAATGGCCCATAAGTAAATGAAAAGATGTTCAACATCATTAGTCACTAGGGAAATGCAAATCAAAATATACTGAGATATTTCAAATCAACAAGGATGACTACAATAAAAAAAATGTAACAAGCATTGGCAAGAATGTGGAAAATTGGAATCTTTGTACATTATTGGTGAGTATGTAAAATGGTGTAGCTGCATTGTTAAAACAGGTTGGCAGTTCCTCATTTTGCTAAACATAGTCACCATAAGCCAAGTATTATTCAGCCATAAAAAGGAATGAAGTGCTGATGATTTATTCTACAACATACATGAACTTTGATACATTAAATAAAACATTATGAAAGTGAAAGACATAAAGGGCCATATATGAATCCATTTATATGAAAGGTCCACAATGAGCAAAGCCACAGAGACAGGAAGTAAATGAGTAGTTGGTAGAGAATGGGTAGAGGGGAAATGGGGGAGTGACTGATAATAGGTATGGGTTTCTTTTCAGAGTGATAAAATGTCCTGGAATTAAATAATGGTTATGGTTGCATGAATTTGTGACTATACTAAAAGCTACCAAATTGTGTACATTTTTTAAAAGATGAATTATAAGGTATGTGAACTATATCGAAAAGAAAAAAAGCCAAACTTGAGGAAAAAGTCAAATAAAATGCAAAGCCACCCGGTTATGCATCAGAATGACCAACACAAAGGGAAAGAGGAACAGCACCGGAAGGACATTCCCTAGGCTTTTAAGAAACGTGGAGCTGTTCCTTCGGCCACATTCATGCCCAGCTGCAGGAAAGGGGATACTCCAGACATCAAGGGAAGGTGCACTGCTCAAAAACCGGTGCCCCACCAACATGACCATGGCAAAACTGAGGAGTCCACAGTGTTGCCCGGTGTGCTGTTGGCACTGTTGTAGATTCGCAAGTTTAGGGCAATCTCTTAACAAGTGAATAAATGTGCATAGTGAGCACAGTAATAAGCACTCTAGGAGCAGAGAGAGCTTCCTGAATCGCGTGAAGGAAAATGATCAGAAGGACACCAAAGAGAAAGGTCCCTGGGTTCACCTGAAGCACTGGCCTGCCCACCCAGAGAAGCGCACTTTGTGAGAACCTGTGGAAAGGGCCCTGAGCTGCTGGAGCCCATTCCCTGGGAACTCATGGCATGATAGCTATTAAAAAAAGAGAGAGACCTCGGGACTGTAAAAAGAAATACATGCGCACACGCACACACACAATGCAAAAGGCCAAACACATAGATAAATTTCAGTACAGTCATGCTATGAAATTCTATTTAGTAGCTAAAAATGCATGAGTGAATCCAAGTACGAACATGCATGGATCTCAAAAACTTGATGGTGAGCAAAAAAGCAATCTAGAGAAGGATACATATGTACGATAAAAAACAGTGCTCTATAAAACTATACACATGTAAAGCAAAAATATAAAAACATGAATGGAAAAAACACACCAAGTTAAGACATCAATTCACCTACACAGAAACTAGAAAGGGAATGGGGTTGGGGAGGGATACACATGACGCTCTAAGAATCTGAAGCAAATATGTTAAAATATTAAGAGAAGACAACACTGGTTGGTAGATTCATAATTAGCACGACATTATTACCTCTTTTCTGCTTCCTAAAAATAGTTCAAATTAAAAAGTAAATAGGACCCAACAGAAGGGTCCTTTTCCCTGTACCAAAACTCTAATCCAGGTTAAGCTCTATTTTTTTCCTTCAGGGCAACAACAACTACAGTTGATAATCTTTCTCTTTTTTAATGTTTATTTATTTTTGAGAGAGTGTGAGCAGCGGAGGGGCAGAGAGAGAGGGAGATGCAGAATCCAAAGTACACTCCAGACTCTGAGCTGTCAGCACAGAGTCTGACACAGGGCTCAAACCCACAAACCAAGAGATCATGACCTGAGCCAAATCTGACACTTAACCAACTGAGCCACCTAGACATGCTGATAATCATTTCTTTAACCTGTAACTTTCTTTTCTTCATCTTTATCACCTTGAAAAAATATAAATTTCAACTGGCATTAACCAATTTCTGGAAAATATGCAAATAAATATACATATTTATAAATATTAAATATACAAATAAATTTTGGTTTTCAAAATTCAAAAAGAAAGAGAGCAAAACAGAAAAACAGGGCGGCCTGGGAGATCAAAATCAGGCAGGAACTAAGAGTCGAATGCTTTTATAAAGAAATGTTCGGTCAGTTAAGCATCCAGCTTTCGGCTCAGGTCATGGTCTCGCAGTTTCTGAGTTCGAGCCCCATGTCAGACTCTGTACTGACAGCTCGGAGCCTGCTTCAGATTCTGTGTCTCCCTCTCTCTCTGCTCCTCCCCTGCTCGTGCTGTCTCTCGCTCGCTCTCTCTCAAAAATAAGTAAACATTAAAAAATTTTTTTTCATTTTAATGCATGAGGGGCCCCGGTTGGTTAGACGTCTGACTCTTGATTTTGGCTCAGGTCATGCTCTCACAGTTTGTCGGGCTCTGTGCCAACTCTGGAGCCTAGTTGAGATCCTTTCTCTTTCTCTCTCTTTTCTGCCCCTCTCTCCTGTTTGCTCTCTTTCTCTAAATAAATAAATAAATAAATAAATAAATAAATAAATAAATAAATAAATAAAATAAGAGGGGCGCCTGAATGGCTCAGTCAGTTGAGCGTCTGACTTCAGCTCAGGTTGCAATCTCACAGTTCATGGGTTCGGGTCCCGTGTCGGGCTCTGTGCTGACAGCTAAAAGCCTGCTTCGGATTCTGTGTTTCTTTCTCTCTCTGCCCCTCCCCCATTCACGCTCCTCTCTCTTTCTCTCAATAAAAAATAGATGTAAAAAAATTTTTTTTTAATGCATGATATAAATAAGGGAGAATACTGGGGCGAATGAAAAGTTAGCAAAAGTAAGAAGATCGAATGTAAAGCTGGAAGAAGCCTCTGAGATTATGGTGCCTGATCTGTTCACACTTTTGCCAGTCTCCATGTGGCAGAATCCCCTGCTCTTTGCCACAAGGCAGCCCCCACATAAGCTCATGTACCTGTCACAGAATGCCTTGCACTATAGGCATCCGATTTAGTCCCTTGAGAACAAAGCTGGGCCATTTATCTTTATATTCGTGCTCTTTTACTCGTGGAGATTCATGAAATGGCCACAAGAGACTAGGTAAGAATTCTCAGGGAACACGTCAGTGGCCGCAAGGATAGATGGCACAGAGTTAAGTCATGAACACTACACAGAGTAACTATAAACAAGTTTCTGTTCAAGGGGCTCCACTTCGCACAATTCTTTTAAGATCTAACAGGGGGGTGGGAGATCTGTCTTCAGAGTCACACCTGAGTTCAAAGCCTAGTAACACATGTTCCCAGTTATGTGTCCTGGGGCAAATTATCTACTCTTTGTAATCCTCAGTTTCTTTATCTGTAAAATGTGTACATAATTTCTCCTCCCTCATAAAGTTACTGTGAGGACTGAGATAATGCACATAAATTGCTTAGCACAATGTCTAACACTTAGATTTTTTTAAACTGCTATTTATATATATGTGTGTATATATATGCATATATACACACATATATATATAGTAATAGCAGTTTAATATATATACACACACATATATATATACACACACATATATATATATTGCTACTATTTTTTGGGTTTTTTTACTTTTTGTTTTTTTATTATTATTATTTTTGAAGAAAGAGAGGCAGAGGGAGATGGAAAAGGAGAGAATCTTAAGTGGGCTCCATACCCAGCGTGAAACCCGACACACTGCTTGATCTCACGACTGTGAGATCACGACCTAAGTCAAAGATGGATGCTCAACCAACTGAATCGCCCAGGTGCCCCTGTTATTACTCTTTCTTAAATGAATTTTAATATATTTTAATATAATCTTTGACATTTGGAAAACAATTCTTGTATTCTAAAATAAGGTTCTGGGTGGCTCAGTTCATTGAGCATCCGACTTCGGCTCAGATCATAATCACAGTTCACGGGCACCGAGCCCCCTCTGGATCCTCTGTCCCCATTTCTCTCTGCCCCTTCCCCACTTGTACTTGCTCTCTCAAAATAAAAACATAAACTTTAAAAAATAAGTCAATAAAATAAAGGTTCCTAATTAAGAAGGCAAATCATACTAAAATAAAAACAAATTAAAAATCTGTTTTCACTTTTTTAAAAGATCTTATTTTTACATAATCTCTACTGTTTTTAAGCTTTTTAGTCTCAGAACAACTCATACTCTTAAATCCTATCTAAGACCTCAAAGAGCTTTTGTTCATATGCATTATATCTACCAATACTGCATTAGAAACTAAAATGAAGGAAAAAAATTTTTTTCTGAGGGAACCAGAGAGAAAATGCCTGTGCAAGAGTAGGGGATGCGCAGAGAGTGGGGGACAGCAGATGCAAAGTGTGCCCTACACTGACTGCAGCGAGCTTGTTGTGGGGCTTGAACTCACAAACTCATGACCTGAACCGAACAAAGTCAGATGCTTAATGGACTGTACTACCCAGGCACCCCTCAAATTAAGAAATTTTCAAAACACAAGAAATCACAAGCACGCAGTCCACATTACCATGAGAGTGAAGGTGCCATTGCGTGTTGTGTAGCCTCTGGGAAACCTCAGTGATACACTCATGAGGGAGTTAGCGGAACAATTAAATGACAGCTATTGTTATTATGAAAATTCTGTCCTCCAGACCTCCCTGAAAGGTTTCAGGAATGACTGACCTCTGCAAAAAGAATTATTAACTGAAGTCTAACCTGAAAAGAAAAGTAAAAACTGCCTGAAGCAGAGGTGTTTTTTTTTTAACTGTACTGGGTTTAAGAAACCTGCTACAAATTTCGTCTTCCCGTTGTATGATAGAATGACTCATAAGCTGCTCTACAGCAAGTTAGGATCCCATCAGAAATCTAAGCTATTTCTGCTTTACATTTATTTATTCAAAGAACACTGCATCTGGCAAAGGCTGCCCAATCTTATAATATATTCAGAGTCCATCTGGAATTTCATACAGCCTTAACATGCCACCATGCATTTTCCCACTTGCTATCAATTTTTAAATTTAAGTAACAAAACAAAAGGATTAGAAGTAACCAAATTTTCCAGGACCGCCAGACCACCATCCACTCCAAATCATTATGGACACAGAAGTCATCATCTTCCTGCAACGCAATTCACTTTTCTCCTCTACTTTGATTAAAAGAACAAAAAACAAAACACAAAAACTCCACCACTGGAATCAAAGCTCAGCGTTCATGGTTGAAAAATCTAATGATCAATCTTGTCATATGTTTGACCTATTCACCTCCTAATCCCACCCTTTTCCTGGCCAAAAAAAGAAAGAAAGAAAATTTATTGATGTGCCTACCAGTGTGTTCTGAGGCTATCTGTGAGGAAGACATAAAAGTCCTGCCCTGATATGGGGCACCTTGGTGGCTCAGTTGGCTGAGTGTCTAACACTTAATTTTGGCTCAGGTCATGATCTCGTGGCTCCGGAGCTCAAGCCCCACGTTGGACTCTGAGCTAACAGTGAGGAGTCTGACTGGAATTCTCTATCTCCTTCTCTCTCTGACCATCCCCAGCTCAGGCTCTCTCTTCTCTCTCAAAATAAATAAACTTATTTTAAAAAGTCCTTCCCGGATAGTTTATAGTTGACCCAGGATCACAGATAAACATGTATTATTTCAAGTGTGGTAAGTATTATAAACTTCTGTAGGGTGCTCCAGAAGTATGACACAGGAAACGGCTGTCACCTGAGGGGCCAGCAGAGCCTTCTGTGAATAAACACAGCTTAAGTAAGACCTGAAGGAAAAACAGGGTTGGGGGTGGGTGGGTCCCCATCTTTATAAATTAGATAATACATGATTGCAGAAGGCTGGCCCAGGCCTTATCTGTACTTAAGCTTGGCTAGATCATGAGAATTTCCCGCTTCTACCACCACCTTCACATCCTGCTGACTAAATCAGTGGAGAACCTCATTTAGGGTGCCCCAAACTGTCCTGGTTTTAAAACTGAAAGTTCTCGGTTCAGGGAACCCCTCAGGACAGTTGGTCACTTTAGCCCTCATTTTATTCAACCTGAGTATGACCCTTTGGCCTAATAAAACTGATGGTCCCATAATGGTGAAAATTTTAAGACTAAAAATACCAAATCTCATTAAGAATGTACACCAACCAGAATTCCCATACATTAACAAACAAAGTAAAAGTTGGCTGGACCACTTTGGGAAATTTTCTGGTAATACTTACTGAAATAAATTTGTACCTACCCCATAAACCAACAATTCCATTCCTAGGTATTTACCCAAAAGTAAAGAGAGTTTAAATAGACCAAAAGACTTGTACAAGATGTTCCTAGCAGCTTTTTCATAAGAACCTCAAACTGGACACCACTCAGATGCCCATCAATAGAAGAAGGAATACTCTTGGGCCAAAGAGAAGAACAAGTGATAACAAGAACACCGATGGACCCTACAGGCAGGGTGCTGAGGGAAAAAGTCAGGCACAAAAGGGCAAATACCGTAGGTAGTCCATCTAGAGGAAGTGAAAAGCTTGGCAAAACTAACAACAGATGGTGGGTAGACATCAGAACAGCGATCACCTGTGGGAGGAGAGGGCAGTATGGACCAGGAACGGGCATAAGGAGTCCAATTAAGGTATTAGAAAGATTCTGTTGCTTGAGCTGAGCAGTAATATGGAGGTCTGTTTTTCTTTTATAATGTGTTATTTATTGTTGAGAGAGAGAAAGAGAGACAGTGTATTCACAAACCGGGGAGAGGCAGAGAAAGAGGGAGATAGAGGATCCGAAGCGGGCTCCATGCTGACACAGAGAGCACGATGTAGGACTCCAACTCACAAACAGTGAGATCGTGACCTGAGTCAAAGTCAGATGCTTAACTGACTAAGCCACCTAGGCACCCCCAGAGCTGAGTACATTTTGTGTACCTAAAAATGTACACATCTGTAGAAAAATTACTCACCTGCACACTTCACCCATTCCACTGTATTTTATATCTTTTACTTAAAACAATTTTTTTAAAGAACTAGGACTTCTGCTTCCACACAAAAAAATTAACAGGGAACAGATCTACCCTCCTATCTGAAACAACCAAAACAATTAAGTTAATAAATAATTTAAATAGCAGACAGCAGACAAAACACATGAAACGTCAGTTTTCTTAACACTGGACCACTGGACATCAGGTGATGAAGAAAAGTAATTCTTGAGAGACAGGAAGCAAACAAGAGATGGGCCCCTAACATTACTTAACTGCCTAAAGAGAACTTCCAGGTAACAGTGGAAGGAGAAGAAACTGAGGCAGAGCCTGGCAGAGTCCCAGAGTTACGGAAACAAAGCTGAGCGACCAGGGAGATGAGAGCAACTGGAGAGCAAAAGACAGAGTACCAGAGAACAGAGAAAACCTGGAGACTGCAAGCAGTGATCCTTGATCACAATACCAATCAAAGCACACGAGGAAACTACCAGAAGCCAAGGAAAGAATCATTAGAAAAGAATCAGAAGGAGCGGTGCCCAGTGATCACACAGGGCCATGAAAGGATTTGTTCCCAAACAGCTATAATGGAAAAACTTGTAATTCACAATGTAGAATGCATAGAGTACACAGAAAAGTCTTGCCTAAGGAATGGGGAACAATTAAACCTTAGATTGAGCTCTGAATGCTCCATGTTCACTTAACAAAGATATGTAAAGTCATAGACACAACAACCAAAATGACCAAACGGTTTCCAAGTCACCTGAGTTCATTCCAGAGCAAAACTCAAGAAGATTTACAGGAGTATGAAAACACTCAGGACACAAAAAAGTAAAATTTACCATGTCTACCACACACCTAGTAGAAGGCCTAAATTCAAGACTGCCCGTACCAACTGTGGGCAGAGTGAATGAAACCAAAACTCTCTTACACCACCTATGAGAATATAAAATGTTACAATCACATTGGCAAACAGTTCACCATTTCTTAAAAAGCTAAAAATACCCCTATCACATGGATGAGGCCATTTTACTCCAATCCAAGAGAATGTATGTCTGTAAAAAAAACCTTGTAAACAAATATTCACGGCAACCTGATGTATAGTAGCCCAAATCTGGAACCAAGTGAAATGTCCATCACAGATGAGTGAATAACAAAATAGCAGTACATCCATAAACAAACAGCTACTCAGCAATAAACATGAACAAATCATCAATGCTGAGAGACATACTATGTTCACAGGTCAGAAGACCTAACATGGTTAAAATGTCAGTTCCCCTCAAATTGATTAATGGGTCTAGCACAATCCCAATCAAAATCCCAGCATGCTTTTTGTACAGGTTGACAAACTAATAGTAAAATTCAAATGGAAATGCAAAGGATCTAGGATACAGCTGGAAGAACTCTGAAAAAGAGAAATCAAAGTTGGAAGGCTAACATTACTGGATTTCAAGTATTTAAAAGCAATAGTAATCAAAAGCAGGTTATTGGCAAAAACAGCAACAAAGGGATCAGTGGAACCGAATGGAAAAGCCAGAAATAAAGCCACACATATATGACCAACCGATTTGACAAAGGCACCAAAGCAGTGCAAATGGAGAAAGGACACCGTTCCCACAAATGGTGCTGGAGGAACCAGACATGCGCGCATGCCCTCTGGCCCCCCAAAGAAAGAAACTTAAGTATGGACACCTTGCACTACATATAAAAACTAACTGAAATTGAGACATAACTTAAATGTTAAATCTAAAACTATAGAACTTCTACAATAAAGAAGACTAAATGACAGCAAAGCATGAAAGTACAATTGATTCATACTTTCTGGAAGGCTCTTTGGGAACATGTATTACAAAAAACCTTAAAAGCTGTATACACATGCTTTCTGAATCATTCAAAAAGAAAAAAGACAATTAAAAAAAAGGTATGTTCATGAAAGAGTATTGACTAGGATAGTCACTGAAACATTTTTCTATTCCTTTTTCTGTTAACCTGCTAAATAATCAAAAATAATTCCACAATGGTATACTCTATTTACAGTTGAGAATTGTGTGACATATGAATTACCAATATAAGAAAGATGAGCTATCCCATACTATAAAATATAACCTTTTACAAAGCTTTAAGCAGCATGGAAACCAAGGACCAGAAAATTTATAGTCTACCATGGACAGAATGGAAACAAGAATCAATCACAGATACAGGATTACAATAACATTTCTTACAGACATTTTCTGCAGTTTATTTCCTTCTGGAAGCCTTTCACTAATGAGCTTCATAATTTCTAAAATTTTCTTATAATCCTGTCACCGTTTCCTATCCTATTTATAGTCATTTATATGAAAAGATATACAGTCATAAGCAAGTTTTAAAAAAGTCTTTTCAAATAAGGGAAAATATAGAAAACATTTCCCCAACTATATAGAGTACTGAGTAATCTGAAAACCACCTCAACAAAGGAAATGGACTTGCTACTGAAACTAGAAAAACACAACAAAGGAGTCAACCATATTACACCTGAAAGGCAAAAAGAATTATACAAAAACAGGAAATAAAATATTTTATTTTTGCTATCTCTAGAGATGTCTTTCCAATATCCTAACCTTCAATAATTTTTCTACCAGGTTGAAATTAATTCCTGCCAGGAAGCATAGTTTCATCCACATGCATTTCCAAAACTCTTAAATGTAAAAGCAAATTTGGCCAACCAGCTATTTTTACAACCTTGCCACAAAGACTCACAAGTCCCCACAGAATGAAAATATTCATGCAGCTTTAAAGACTGATGTCAAGAGTGGGGGAAAAAACACAAGACAAAGCAAGAGATCATCGGGAAAAAATTGTGCTAAGAAGAATGAATTATAAAAAATCTTTATGCAACAAAGCTAGATAGAACCAAGATATTGTATCAGATGGTGTCCAAAACTATACTTTATTCCAAGATCTAGAAATACTGGCCAACAGAAAGGTTTAATTTGACTGTGAAGAAATGTAATTTTTCCACTAAACTATGGGCAGTAGGGAGAGGAGATCAGGATCATAAAGTGGTATGGCTGGGAAAATAACCCTTTAATAAAAGTAAGAATTCTCAACTCTGCTTATTTAACCTATATAGGTAATACAGTTTACACTCTACCTTTCACTCAAGGGAATTAAAAAAAATTCAAGAGTTGATCTGATATGCAGTATCAAATACAGTACAAGGAAAATACAAAATAAACAAGTAAGCCTGCAACATCCCATAGCAACCTAGCCCTTAACAGTTCAAGGTCTTCTACCAGTAAAAATGTAATATATCCTTTGGAACATTAAAAAATTAATGGAAATTCCAATTGCTGATCAGAGTGAATATGTAATGCTATTTTATCATTCTCTTTCTGTATTAGAATGAGAGCTTAGGGGGAGCCTGGGTGGCTCAGTCAGCTAAGTGTCCGGCTTTGGCTCAGGTCATGATCTCACAGTTTGTGGGCTCAAGCCCCGCACTGGGCTCTGTGCTGACAGCTCAGAGCCGAGAGCCTGCTTCGGATTCTGTGCCTCCCTCTCTCTCTGACCCTCCCCTGATCGTGCGCTCTCTCTCTGTCTCTAAGAAATAAATAAAAAACATAATAAAAAAATTTTTTAAAAAAAGAATGAGAGCTTGAGGCGCCTGGGTGGCTCAGTCTGTTAAGCGTCTGGCTTCAGCTCAGGTCATGATCTCAAGGTTCGTGGCTTTGAGCCCTGCGTCGGGCTCTGTGCTGACAGCTAGCTCAGAGCCTGGAGCCTGCTTCAGATTCTGTATCTCTTTCTCTCTCTCTGACCCTCCCCTGCTTGCTCTGTTTCTCAAAAATAAATAAATAAAAAACATAAAAAATGAAAAAAAAATTTTAGAATGAGAGCTCATCATATAACACTCCTATTCTACCAGGAATGATTTTACTCCCCATTCTTTTTTACCAGTTCAAGGACAAAAGTAGGGCAGAAGAAAGTCTTTTCCCTAAAAACAACTTGAAAATACACATTCTTGGAATTTAAGTACTTCTCCTCCAAAAAAAAGACTCAAACTACGAAAACAAGTTTACATCTAAGAAATGTTAAAAGTTAATAAATACTAATAGGGGCACCAGGCTGGTTTAATCAGTAAAGCATATGGCTCTTGATCTCAGTGTCATGAGTTCGAGCCCTATGCTGAGTGTAGAGACTACTTACATAAACTTTAAAAAATATGAATAATGTTATGCCAAGGGAATTTACAAAGGACCCTTTAAAGAAAAGGTGAAGCACAGAGCACTGGGACAATTATTCTGAGCATCAGTTTAAAAGGATTTTGGTGTAGAGGGGAACTCTATGAGGGAAAGAAGGCACTCGGAGGGCTTCTAACTACAAGCATCCTCATTAGGAAATTCGTAATGCATTTTTGCTGTATATTAATCTCTGCCAATAAGTGCTGTACATATTAAGTAAAATATCTCTTCCAGCTAACTCATAGCTCTCTACCCTGCCCTTGCCCACTTGTGGATGGTTGTTGGTGATGGTGGTGGTGGAGCTGCTGATGGCAGGAACAGCAACAAGCTCTAGGGAAACTTCATGGTCAGGACTCACTGTCCCATACAAGGGAGAAGCCCTAGGCAATGGCAACAACTAGTCTTGCAGGGCTGTGCCTCCCAAATGTACAAGGGGCACACTGCTACTCTTCACTGTACACCACCCACACACTTGTATTCGTCCTTTACTTTTATGACATGATGGGACTTTGTACCGTAGCCCTGAGAGGGGAAACGTAAGTATGAAAAGAGAAAATGTTTGAAGCCTACCAGGTCTCTATAATGCCTTAAATTGTTTTTTAGTACACACATAGAATAAAGCCAAGAGCCTCTTCTTACATCTTAGATGGAAAAAACAAGGTAATATAGGAAAAGAATAGAGACTATTTGGACCCTAGGTCTAGAATCTGTGTAATGCCACAATGCCTAGTTGGTTCTTTAGGGAAGGAATATGGCCCCTGGAAGCCTTACGATAATGGGTAAAGGCAGAAGCTGCCACCAAAGATGCCTTGCACCTCAGCTCAGCAACAGAACTGGCCAGATCCAAGAGGATTTTCTTAAGTATTCTCTCCCCCCTCTGCAAGACTTTCCCATCTATACCATCCTGTTCTTTTTTTGTTTTGTTTTGCTTTTTTGTTTTTTTTTTAATAGTTTATTGTTAAATTGGTTTCCATACAACACCCAGTGCTCTTCCCCACAAGTGCCCTCCTCCATCACCACCACCACTCCTTCTCCCTCCCCCTCCCCCTTCAGCCCTTGGTAGGTTTTCAGTATTCAATAGTCTCTCATGTTTTTCGTCCTTCTCTCTCCCCAACTCTCTTTCTCTCTTCCCCTCCCTATGGTCCTCTGTTAGGTTTCTCCATCCTGTTCTTAACCAAAACTGTCATGATACAATTCTCTTTTGTAAAATGTATAGGTGACTAGGGTACTCAAACTTGTGAATGATGATTTCCTAAACACACGTGGTGTCCCTTTAGAAACCCCTGACAGGGATCAGGTCTCCTTCCTGTCCACTGTGATAAAACAACACGTGCCTGCCAGCCCCAGGACTAAAGGCTTTCAGAGTGCAGAGCAGGGCATGATCTCGCCATTTGTGAGTTCGAGCCACGCATTGGGCCCTGTGCTGACAGCTCGAGCCTGGAGCCTCAGATTCTGTGTCTCCGTCTCCCTCAGTCTCTCCCCTCCTCCCTCCCTCCCTCCCTCTCTCCCTCTCTAAAATAATTTTTATAACATTTAAAAAATTTAAATAAGTAAAACGAATTCCCAGTTTCCCACGCACAAGTTGTGCAAGGAACTGGCATAGACAGTATTGAGAGGCTATGAACCCAATGAGGCTGGGGTCACCTCCCTGAGACCCTTAGTCATTAGCTAGGAAGGCTGAAAAAGAGAAACTTTGATGCAGCAATGTCCATTCTCCAGGTTCTCAGGTGTCGTGAAAGGAGTGAGCATCAACAGCTTCTGGATATGACCTCTACAATCTTGTACTGAGGCTTCAGGTGACCACTGCCAACCTCCTCTTTTCCTGGCTCTGCGAGACAACTGAAAAAGCATGCCTCCAGCTTAGCTCCAGGGAAGCTTCAGAGGCAGCAGCTTCCCACAAGGGTTCTCTGTACTGTTTCGGGAGTCCCCCTGGGGCCCGGCCTAGGATATGACCTTCAGTCTCTCCATTATTTCATAAGCACCTAATTCCCAGTAATAGATCATATGTAGGCTGGTTTGTTTCTCTCATGACTCCGAATGATTTTAAAAAATAAATAAATAAATAAATAAATAAATAAAACTACTGTTTTCTGAATACTTCATGATCTGCCAGGTACGTTATTCATTTTATTTCTACAACTCTCAAGACAAGGAGGACAGGTAACAAGGTACAAAGTATTAGTAAGCCCCTTGTAAAGAGGAAGACACTAAGGCTCAAAACGATTAATTAATCTGCCCAAGGCACATGACAAAATCAACATTAATAGCCATGTCTGGCTCCAAAACCTGTTTTTCTACACAGCCAAATTGGACAAACATAAAATGGGGTATAACCATATTTATCTTCTCCAAAGTAAATTTTAAAACAGAGATAAATGAAACAGAAAAGTAGCGAGGACAGAATATTGGTTGAGCTAGGTAACCTTGGGTCAAGGACTTAGCTACGAAATACAGAGAGTTTGAACAGATTACATATAATACAGTCCTTCCAGGTCTAAAATTCTATAGTTTGAGATGCTAAATGAAAACATACTTTGAGCTATTCTAAATAAAGGCCACATACACACACATAAAAACACATTCAGTAAACTGAATTCTATAAATTATTCAAAAATTATTTTCATTCAATTAGTCATGAAATATAAAACATGAATCCACATATTACGCAGAAGCTAACACAAACCTTTAAAGAAGCTTAAGAAAATCTAATTATTGAAATGCCTCACTTAATAATGATCAATAAGCAATGTGACATCAATTTTAAAATATTAACAAAATACTAGCTTTGTTTAGGGGCAGCTGGGTGGCTCAGTCAGTTGAGCATTCAACTCCTGATTTCAGCTCAGGTCATAATCTCACTGTTAGCAAGTTCAAGTCCCAAGTCAGGCTCCAGGACGGCTATGGAGCCCCTCTGGGATTCTCTCTCTCTCTCTGCCCCTTCCCTGCATGCGCATGAATGCGCACTCCCTCTCCCTCTCTCTCAAAATAAATAAATAAACTTAAAAAAAAAGGGAAGTTTAAAAAGATAACAGCAGCCACTAACATTCAAAGCAACGGATCAATAAGAAAATGTGTATCATAAAACATAATTAACTTGTCAACTAATAAGCCTCAGTAATATTTACAGTTGATAATAATCTGGTTAATGAGACACAAACTTGCCATAACTGCTAATTATAAAATGTCATTCCCCAAAACAAAAACATTTTAAACACTAAGAGAAAAATGTCCTTATAAATGAACATTTATTGCTTTTAATGCTGTAACAAAAAATAGATTTTTGTGCCAACTCCAATCAACTGGTAGCAGCTGCCTGGAAAGGACTGAGGAGGGTCCCCAGGGACAGGGTAGGACTCTGTCTCAGATTTGCCAGATTTGGCCCAGGACTCAGAAAAGGAGATCCCGGGTCAGGCTGACATCAATGCACGTCCACCCGTAACAGACTAGACTAAGAAGCAACAGACCTATGGGCTATACTCTCATAATGGCAGACGTCCTAAGAAAATACGACAGACATCTAGGATTAGAATATGTTTAGCCTTATCCCTGCTAATAAAATTTGTGGTCAAAAGACAAAAACTGGAACAAAGAAAAAGTTCTTCAAATACCAGGGTAATTTTCTTTCTTTTTTTAAAAAAAATTTTTAATAAAAAAAAATTTTTTTTAATTTTTAATGTTTATTTTTGAGAGAGACAGACAGACAGACAGAGTGGGAGCAGGGGAGGGCAAAGAGAGGGAGACACAGAATCCAAAGCAGGCTCCAAGTGCAGAGCTGTCAGGTCAGAGCCCGATGTGGGGCTCAAACCCATAAACCATGAGATCATGATCTGAGCTGAAGTTGGATGCTTTACCTGACTGAGCCCCAAGATGCCCCATCTTTTTTCTTTCCTTAAGCTTATTTATTTTGAGAGAAGGTGTGACAGGAGCCAGGGAGAGGCAGAGACGGAGACAGAGAAAATCCCAAGCAGGCTCCGCACTGCCAACACAGAACCCGCGAACCTGAGATCATGACCTGAGCCAAAGTAGGATGCTCAACCGGCTGAGCCACCCAAGCGCCTCACCAGGTAACTTTCTATTGTACCTCCCCTTCTCTCTTTAGTATTCCTCTTCCAATTACAGCTGGCTCTTGAATATCATGGGCTTGATGTGCAGGGGTCCACTTATATGTGGCTTTGTTTCAATAAAAACAGCATATAAATGTATTTTTTGTTCCTTATGAAACACTAACATTTTTTTCTCTAGCTTACTTTATTGTAAGAATACAAAATATGATATAAAATATGCTAAATGACTGTTTATGTTATCAGTAAGCCTTCCGGTCACCAGGGTGTTAGTAGCTGAGTTTTTAGAGAGTCAAAAATTATACACGGACTTTTTAACTGTGCAGAGGGTTGGCACCCACACCCCTGCATGGGGTCAACTCTACTACGATTTCAACAAACGGGCTGAACGAAATCTCAAAATAGACACAGCAGCTAATGAAATAAGTCACCAAAGTATTAAATCACAGAATTCTCACAGGAAGCCACACAAAAGGGCTAAGAAAAGAATGAGGGGTGCCGGGTGGCTTAGTCGGTTGCTCTTTCAACTTTCAGCTTGGGTCGTGATCTGTTTGTGGATTCGCGTCCCACATCAGGCCCTGGAGCTTGCTTCAGATTCTGTGTCTCTCTCGCTCTCTGCCCATTCCCCACCCCCACTCATGCCGTCTCTGTCTCTCAAAAATAAACAAACATTTTTTTAAATTTTTTTAATGTTTTATTTATTTTTGATACAGAGAGAGACAGAGCATGAGAGGGGGAGGGGCAGAGAGAGAAGGAGACACAGAACTGGAAGCAGGCTCCAGGCTCTGAGCTAGCTGTCAGCACAGAGCCTGACACGGGACTCGAACCCACAAACATGAGATCTGACCTGAGCCAAAGCCGGAGGCTTAACCGACTGAGCCACCCAGGCACCCCAACAAACATTTTTTTTTGAATTGTATAAAAAAAGATTTTTAGAAAAAGAAATAGGGGTGCCTGGGTGGCTCAATCAGTTGAGTGTGTCCGGCTTCGGCTCAGGTCATGATCTCATGGTTCAATCCCCAAGTTGGGCTCTGTGCTGACAGCTAGTTCAGAGCCTGGAGCCTGCTTTGGATTTTGTATCTCCCTCTCTCTCTGACCCTCCCCTGCTCGCGCTCTCTCTCTCTGTCTCTCAAAAATAAATTAAAAACATTTTTAAAAAGTTAAAAAAAGAGAGAGAGAGAGAGAACAGAGAAAACAAAAGGAAAACACAAGGGTGCCTGGGTGGCTTCGTTGGTTAAGTGTCCAACTTTGACTCTGGTCATAATCTCATTGTTCATGAGTTTAAGCTCTGCATCAGACTCTCTGCTGTCAGCACACAGCCTGCTTTAGATCCTCTGTCTCCCTCTCTCTCTGCCCCTACCCCGCTCATATTCTATCTCAAAAATAAACATTTAAGGGACGCCTGGGGGGCTCAGTCAGTTAGGCATCCAACTTTGGCTCAGGTCATGATCGCACAGTTCGAAAGTTTGAGCTCCCTGTCAGGCTCTGTGCTAAGAGCTCAGAGCCTGGAGCCTGCTTCAGACTGTGTGTCTCCCTCTCTTTCTGCTCATCCCCTGCTCATGCTCTTTCTCTCAAAAATAAATAAATATTTTAAAAAATAAAATAAAAAATAAACATTAAAAAATAATAAAACTACTAAAATAAATAAATAGATAAGTAAGAAAAACACAGAAACAGCAATCTTAGAAGAAAACACCCTTGAGCAGAAAACAAAATAAAGGTCCTCCCTCGCTTCAATGTAGTCACCACACATAGAATGGTTGCGAAAGTAAGTCCAACATATAAACATATTCTGGTGAGATTTCAGAACACCAATTCTAAATGAGAAAAGCTTCCAGCGGTTAAGACATGTTACCTACAAAAGAGTAAGAATCAGACTGACATCAGACTTCTTATCAACAACACTGAATTCCAAGAAGACAATGAAGCAATTGCTCCAAAGTTCTGAGAGGACAACTATTTAGAACCTAGAATTCTATAAAAAGCCAAACTAGCATTCAGGTGTGATGGTAAAATAGAGACATTTTAAGGCAGGCAAAGATTTAGAAAGTTCACCACCCACAGACGCTTTCTGAAAAAAAACATTGATAGCGACACATTTCAGCAAAGGAAAACACAAATGTAATTAAAAAATAAAGATAAGTTGGATACAAGAAACAGCGAGAGAACAAACGAGTAAAACAAAGATAGAAACCTTAAAAAGCAGCTACGTAATGTTAAGATGGACTAGCACGTGAAAGTCCTGAGGACAGTGTCTGGTGCGATTGCTGGTATTAAGCCATCACTACTGAATTCTAAAATTCCAAAATTCTAGAACAAAATGCTGTATAATGTCAACATTGCAAGGCAGAGGAGACGGAAGGCAATGCAAGCTAACTGTTTTTCCTTATTCTGAGGGGAGAATAACTGGTGGGAAAATAAAAGGTTAAATGTGTCCATTCAAATGAAAGGACAGTTGTTTTTTCCCTTTATTGAGTTAAAGATTTGCCTATTACAAATTATCTTAACAAAATTTAAAGTCAATATAAAACAGGCAAAACATTTAAACAGAAAGGGAACTATAAAGTGGCTTCTACAAAAAAAGCCACATTTTTGTAAGAAATGTATAAATGAAACTATACCAAAGTATTTTTTTACTCATTAGATTAGTAAGGATCAAAAGCCTGATAGTGAACCTATTGGTAAGGGTGAGAGGGATGAGGCACTGACTCACTGACAGGAGGTATAAACTGGCACCCTATCTGAAGCAGGCAATCTGGCAATAGTTATCAACTACAACGTGTAACCTTGAGACCTCACAACGGTGATTCTAGGAATCTATTCTAAATGTAGATGCTCGTCATACATGCACTAAATGATATGCACTCTGCAGAACTGTGGAACAGTAAAGGATGGTAAATCCAGTCTTCCACCAGTATATCGTGCTCACATTATAGTACATACTATGGAATACAATGCCGTCAGTAAAGGAAAGTAGTAATATGGGAGGTCCGAGATGAATGAGGAAAAAAAAAAGCAAGGGCCAGGAAAAGTAATATACAGTGTTATCAGAAATCTTCAAAAGGTGAACTTGAAGTCCTCTGTGTGAACAGGAAGACATCATGGGATACAGAAACACAGGTTTAAGGACACGGATTTTTTTTTTTAAAGGTATTGAAGATCCGTATTTATTTTGAGGAAGAATGTCTCCATGAGTAGGGGAGGGGCAGAGAGAGAGTCAGAGAATCCCAAGCAGACTCCCACAGTCAGCACAGAGCCCAACATGGGGATCCATCCCACAAAGTATGAGATCATGACCTGAACCGAAATCGAATCAGTTAGATACTTAACCAACTGAGCCACCCAAGCATCCTGACTGGTATTTTTAAGTAAGCTGTAGGCCCAATGTGGGGTTATAGATCATGGTCTATAAATTGAGCCAACCAGGCACCCCCCTAAGAAGATATATTTTTATTTTTTGTATTTTTAGATCAATTTCCATTTTTTTTTTAACTGTTTATGTTGAGACAGAACAAGCTTGCATGCACGTGTAAGGATGCAGGTCCCATCCAGCCCTCATCACCGGGCCTTCCCAGCCTTCCCGGAGCCCGTGGCGGCGCAGCACTGCAGTGGAAATGCACCCTGCGGCAGCCGGTCGCAGGCCAGGCCGGGATGGTCCCCCGCTGGCCACAGGTCGGATCCAGCCTTCCCCTGTACTTAAAGGGAAAAGCGCCGGCTTCTCCTGAAAGGGCGCACCTTAAGGAGGGACAACTCCTGCAGCGCCCAATCAGGAAAGGCCGGCCGATACCTTTGACCTTTCTAGAGGCGGGCCTAGTCATGCCCCACGTGGGGCGTCCTGGGCCCACTCTGATTGGTCAACACTCCAACTATTGTGACTGGCTCCCACAACTGCCAGTATTGATGGGGGGGGCAGGGATTGGATCACTGTACACCTGTCATCATTTCCTATAACTCCCCCTACCAAAGGCATAAAAGGCCCTGCCCTGCCTTTGTTCCGGGCTCTCTCCATGTGGCCAGCGGGTTGGGTGGAGACTGTGAGCCCGAGCTTAAGCTTGTAATAAAGGCCCTTTGCTTTTGCAGGTGTGACTCAGTCTCCCTAGCAGTCTCTGGTGCTTGTTTTGGGTCATTTTGGGGCGATTTTACAAACTTGGGCACAACACACGCAAGCAGGGGGAGGGTCAGAGAGAGCACAAGAGAGCATCACAGCAGGCTCCACACTGTCAGCACAGAGCCTGACAGAGGGCCCAATCTCACAAAAAACTGACTGAGCCATCCAGGCACGCCCAGGAGACCAGTTTTCAGATCAATGTCCTCAAATACTAGTTCCTGTTCTACCTGAGAACTAGCACCAGGTAGAGGCAGCTTGCTGACGTTGCTCTTCTCATTTCCACGTCCTTCTTACCTCTCTACCACCCTAAATCTTATAGTGAAACACAATCCAGAGGAGGGAAAACCTCCAGGGCAACAAGGAGACAAAACACACAGTATAACCTCTAAGAAGCCTTTTTTAACCAAAACATCAGAAACACACAGTGCGGTTTTGTGTTTTATAGCTACTTCGGTTACAAATAAGTATGGTTATTAAATTGGGGTGTTTGGGTAGGTATTAGGATGTTATGGATTAAGAAATATTTAAGCCTATGGCACTAGACGTCTCCCTATCAAATTGATAGATAATGAACCATTTTCACTTAAAGATGTCACTTGTGGTGGGTATCTGACTGGCTTGGTCAGTTGAGCATCCAACTCGATGAAAGAAAGGAGTATAAAAAATCCTGAAGTCCTCAGTCCATCACAGCAGGGCTCTAAACATTATCAGAAGTCTATCTTAGGGGCACCCGGGTGCCTCAGTCGGTTATGAGTCCGACTTCAGCTCTGGTCATGATCTCAGTCTGTAGGTTCAAGCCCCATGTCAGGCTCTGCTGACATCTCAAGAGCCTGGAGCCTGCTTCAGATTCTGTGTCTCCCTCTCTCTATGACCCTCCTTGGCTCGCTCTCTGTTTCTGTCTCTCAAAATAAAATAAAGACATAAAAAAATTTTAACAACAAAAAAATTTTTTTGGAGTCTGTCTTAGAATTCATAAGGAGATGGCTGCCTTGGATATGCGTAGTACTCACTAAAACTGCAAAAAAGAGATTTTCCAAAAAAGTCAGTGTGATTTAGCTGCCCAGTGTGTCAATAAGGACTCGCTTCACCATTGAGGCCTACCAGTGATCATTTTCCAGACTGAATAAATGAGATCTGTAGTTCCAACAATCTGATCAAAATATATTTAAATATAGCTCATATTATACTATATATATCAATTTACATATCATATGGATATATTTTAAGTACATAGTATAAGATTCACACATTTTCCCAGACATAATTTTAAAATGCAAAGGTTTACTTGTTACTTTTTTTTAATGTTTATTTACTTTTGAGACAGAGCACATGAGTAGAGGAGGGGCAAAGAGGGAGAGAGAGAATCCCAAGCAGGGTCTGTGCTGTCATCACAGAGCCCAATGTGGAGCTCGATTTCACAAACTCCAGGATCATGACCTGAGCCAAAATCAAGAGACACTTAACCAACTGAGCCACCCAGGTGCCCCTAAAATACAAAGGTGTATTTAATGAGCATTATTTCAACTTCCCCAAATATTTCTGAATATATTAGTTTAAAGAAGATACTGGGGAGGGCCTGGGTGGGCAGTCAGTTAAGCTCCAACTTCAGATCAGGTCATGATCTCATGGCCCCTTGTTCGAGCCCCTCGTTGAGCTCTGTGCTGATAGCTCAGAGCCTGAGCCTGCTTCAGATTCTGTGTCTCCCTCTCTCTGCCCCTCCCCTGCTCACTCTCTAGCTCTCAAAAATAAACATTTTAAAAATATTTAAATAGGTCCCTATGATAGTTTTGTGTCTCTAATTGGCTAGGTCACCATTGCTCTCATTCGAAATATATCCTAGGCATTGCTGCCAAAAGATTTGGTAGATGTGCTTAACATCAGCTGAATCTAAGCAAAAAAGAGTGTCCTCAATAATCTAGGCGGGCCTCATCTAACCAGCTGAAAATCCTTCTGAGCAAAACTGTACTGCTCTGAGGAAGTGATTCCACCACCAGCCTACCAGTCAGGATTTCAGGTTTGCCTGCGTGACCAACCTCTACAATCATATAAGCCAATTACCTGCAATAAATCTCTTTATGTATTTACAACCAGTTGGAAATTATATATGTGTGAGTGCATACACAGGAGATTAGATGTATGCATGTGTGCGTGTGTGTGTGTGTGTGTGTGTGTCTGTATGTATGTACACAAGTGTGGGACTATGTATAAAACCTACAAGTGGTTCTTTTTCTCTGGTAGAACACTAACTGATACAATCCCCAAAAGATAAGAGAGTACGAAGTATAATTAACCGTCATTTGTTAGGTGTCGTTGGTGTTACTGTGCTTCTCAGAAAATGAGACCACAAAGGACTCTAACCACTGGTTAATAAACCTCTTCTAAGTCTGGTGGTTTCAAATTCTCTCCTTTCAGCAAAACTGAAGGATGACCTAATGGAACTGTCGGCTGCTAACCCATTATTAAAAATCACTTTTGACGAAAAACTGCTATATGATTTTTCACATACAACTTAGAAGAACCAAGAAACAGACACTTGTAAGCTCTGAGGGCAGAGGTTTCTGTGGCTTTGTTCACTGCTTATCCCTGGAGCATAGAGGTGTCCAGAACACAGTACGAGTTCAAAATACACTCAAAAAATGAATAAATGAGCAAAACTCCACCATTTTCATCTAATTACCTAGATGGAAATATTTTCTCAAAAGTTACACCCCAAAATCAGAAAAAGAAAATGCCAAACGCTGTCTCATTCTAGCAATGAGTCACATTAATACAAAGGTTCACTAACTAATTGGGAGTGAGAGGAAGCCCCATCTAGCTTGTTAAGAGATGATTTCCAGTAAAAATGTATTTTTATGTTTAATTATTATCATATTGTTAATAATACTTGTACTATAATAAATCCAAGAGAAATTTTTAAAACTCTGAGCCTTGTGGACTCAGGATAAAGAAAATGTTTTAGGGGCGCCTGGGTAGTTCAGTCGGTTAAGCGACCAGCTTCAACTCAGGTCATGATCTCACGGTTTGTGGGTTCGAGCCCTGCGTCAGGCTCTGCGCTGACAGCTAGCTCAGAGCCTGCAGCCTGCTTCAGATTCTGTCTCTCTCTCTCTGACCCTACCCTGCTCATGCTGTCTCTCTCTGTCTCTCAAAAACAAATAAAAAACATAAAAAATTAAAGAAACTGTTTTAAAAAAAAGAAAAAAATGTTTTAATTTTTATTTATATATTTTGTTGCAGAGAAGGATATGACGATGAATAAAACTTCCATGCAATAAACACATTAGGCTAAAACTCTGTGGAGAAAACAAAATGCAAAGGAGCTCACAGAAAAGGATCACATAAAATTTCAAACTGTTAGAAAAGAACTTGTTCTCCCTTTCTTTAACCTCTGATGGTAGGCAAATTGTTACAATATTTCTTTTCCACCAGAATAGTTGGTTTATTTTTTGTGAGAAAGAGACACAGGGAGGAGCAGAGAGATAGGGGACAGAGGAGGATCCAAAGCAGGCTCCAGAGTGATAGCAGAGCCCAATGTGGGGCTCAAACTCACGAACCGCAAGATCATGACCTTAGCAGAAATCGGTCGCGTAACCAACTGAGCCACCCAGGCGCCCCTAACAATTTATTTTTAAACATCACTATTCACACCAAATATTATATCTTTGCAATTATTTTAAATTTTTTTTAAGTAAGGTCTATGCCCATCATGGGCTTCAACTCATAACCCTGATATAAAGAGTCACATGCTCTACAGACTAAGCCAGCTAGGCACCTCCACAACTATTTTAATTTTTGATGAAAAACTTCATTTATTTTTTATTAATTTTTTTAACATTTATTTATTTTTGAGAGACAGGGAGAGACAGATCATGAGCAGGGGACGGGCAGACAGAGAGGGACACACAGAATCGGAAGCAGGTTCCAGGCTCTGAGCTGCCAGCACAGAGCCTGACACAGGGCTTGAACCCACAAACCGCGAGATCATGACATAAGCTGAAGTTGGATGCTCAACTGACTGGGCCACCTAGGCGCCTAATAATTTTTTATGAAAAACTTTAGACGTCAACTTTATATATATGTATTTTAATTGGCACACGATGGTACATTGTTTAAGATATACAATATAGTGATTTATATACTTTATATATATAATATGTATTCCATATATTTTATATATTTGTATATTATATATTATGTTATATATTATATTTTTATATATTTTTTATATATTTTGTTATTTTTTTAATTGGCATAACTAACAATACATTAGTTTAAGGTCTACAATATAGTGATTTGACAAGCTCATACATTATGCTGTGTTCACCACAAATACAGTTATCATCCATCACCATACAACCTATTATAATATCACTGACTATATTCCTTCTGCTGTCTTTTATTCCCATGATGTATTCATCTCATAACTGGAAGCCTGTATCTCCACTCCCCTTCACTAATTTTACTCATCTCTCTACCGCCACCCACTTGTGACAACCATCAGATTGTTCTCTATTTATAGCTCTGATTCTGTTTTCTCTTTGTTTATTCCTTTGCTTTTTAGATTCCACATATGAGTGAAGTCACACAGTATTTGTCACTCTCTTAATATTTCACTTAGTGTAATATTCTCTACCTCCATCCATGTTGTCACAAATGGCATGATTTCATCCTTTTTTATGGTTGCATAATATTCCTCTGTGTGTGCACGTGTATGTTGTGTGTGTACCACATCTTTCTTATCCATCCATCACTGGGACACTGGGTTACTTCTATATCTTAGTTATGATAAATAATGCTGCATTAAACACAGGGGTGCCTATATATTTTTGAATTAGTGTTTTTGTTTTCCTTGGGTAAGTAGACAGTACTACTGCATTATATGGTGTCTCTATTTTTAATTTTTTTAAGATGTCAACTTTATAAGGTATGAGAGTAAATGTTTTTTAAATAATTAAGGGAAATAATTTCAAGAGCAAAAAACATAAAAACTACTATACTGTGCCATCATTTTTGTTATAACAAAAAGAGTTGGGAAAATGCATATATACACATATGTGTTATTTCCTTCTACATACATTGATTTTTCTCTAGAAAAGACACCAGAAACTAGTAACAACGGTGATCTGTCGGGGAGATTTAGGAGTTTGGAGACCTGATGTGGGGGATTTTTGGTACCCTTTAAATATTGACCCATATTCAAGTATTACCTTCCAGAAAATAAATTTTTAACAAGTAACTAAAATTTTAAAAAAGTAAAGAAGCAAAGTTATGAAGGCAACTATTACAAAACTACAAATAGGATGAATGCTTTCCTAAAAAGCAGAAAATCTGATAAAACCAACAGAAGGAAAGGAAGGAGAAAACACACGTAAGAGTTAAAATAGAATTAAATATCCCTACTGAAGTTAAAGACCCTCAGAATGGGTTTAAAGAGACCAAAAAATAGAAACAAAATAAATTCAGCTATAAGTGGATTCAAGAGAAAGACACTTTATATTAAAAATAAAAAGATAAATAATGTATAAACTAGAGATGCATGGGTGACTCAGTCAGTTAAGTGTTAGACTCCTGACTTCAGCTCAGGTCATGATCTCACATTTGTGGGATTGAGCCTCACACTGAGTTCTGTGTTAACACCGCAGAGCCACTTGGGACTCTGTCTCTCTCTCTCTCTCTGCGGGGCTTGAACCCACGAACCATGAGATCATGGCCTGAGCCAGTCAGACACTTAACCAACTGAGCTACCCAGGCATCCTGGGTGGGCATAGAGATTACTTAAAAATAAATTATCTCAATTCTTTTAAAAGGATTTACTAAAACCCAAGAAAGAAAGAAAACAAACCAATCTGACTTTTTCCCTCCCTGTTCTTTGTTTTCCTCCAGCGGATGATAGAATCACTTTGCCAAGGTCCATATAAAGTTCTTTTAGGATTTTAACTAGGATTTCATCAATCCTATAGATTTTTGGGGGGAGAAACTTAAAGGTTTACAACATTGAATACTATTTTCAAGAACCAGCTACTGAATTTATAACTTCTACATTTTCCCCTCGGTTCATTAGTTACTGCTTTTATATATTTAATAATTCCTTCCTTCTGTTGGATATATTTTCTTTCTTTTTCTCTTCTATCCCGATGCCTGGCTTTAATAATTACTTCCAGTCATTTTTTTCATAGTCTTTAAATTTCCTTTCTTTTTTGTTGTTCTTTTTAATTTATTTATTTATTTTAAGAGAGTGAGTGGGGGAGGGAGGGCTAGAGGGAGAGTGAGGGAGGAGGGAGAGAGGGGGAGGGTGGGAGAGGGGGAGAGAGAGAGAGAGAGAGAGAGAGAGAGAGAGAGAGAGAGAGAGAGAATGAATGAATCCCAAGCAGGCGCCACACTGTCAGCACAGAGGCTGATGCAGGGCTCAATCCCACAAACCATGGGATCATGACTAAACCCAGAATCGGGGTCATACCCTTAACCAACTGAGCCACCCAGGCCCCCCAGAAATCTTTAAATTTTCTTTTGAGTGTCACTCTGACCTCATCCTACACGTTTTAAAGATATAGTACTTTCACTGTCACTCATTTTGGAATCACTTGCAATTGAAGATTTTTATTTCTCCTTTAGCACGAAAGTTGTTTATAAGCATGTTTTATTAATTTCTTTTTTTTTTTCTTTAAATGCTTTTATTTATTTTTGAGAGAGACAGCATGAGCAGGGGAGGGTCAGAGAGAGAAGGAGTCACAGAATCTGAAGAAAGACTCCAGGCTCTGAGCTGTCAGCACAGAGCCGATGCGGGGCTCGAACCCACAAACTGTGAGATCATGACCTGAGCTGAAGCCAGACGCTTAACCGACTGAGCCACCCAGGCACCCCAAACTTTTTTTTTTAATTTTTTTTAATGTTTTATTTATTTTTTTTGATACAGAGAGACAGAGCATGAGAGGGGGAGGGGGAGGGGCAGAGAGAGAAGGAGACACAGGACCGGAAGCAGCTCCAGGCTCTGAGCTAGCTGTCAGCACAGAGCCCGACGCGGGGCTCGAACCCACGAACGTGAGATCTGACCTGAGCCGAAGTCGGAGGCTTAACAGACTAAGCCACCCAGGCGCCCCAGCACCCCAAATTTCTAAATTAGATACTAATGTGGCTTGTTATTCTTTTATTGTTAGTTGTTTACTTTATTGCCTTGTAGACAGAATATTACTTGTGCACTCCTGTTTTCAGTATTTGATAAAAGGTTTTCTTTGGGCCTCATTTATAGATGAATGTTATGAATGACAGGCTGTCTTTAATGGGAGAATTTATCCCACTCACATTTTTTTTGTCATTTGATACGTGTGGCCTCATTTTGGCCATCTTGTATGTATTTACCTTATTGTTCTTTATCCCTCTTCTCTTGAGTTGGGGCCATTTTAAATTCATCTATTAATCTAGTAATACAAGTGAGGTAAAAATCAATGTCTTCTTCCTGGTTATCCTTAAATCGAGATATAGCAAATACAGCAATCTATCCATCATAATTGAGGAACACCTCGGTGGCTCAGTTTGGCTCATGCCAGGACCTCACAGCTCAGCTCATGGGTTCGGGCCCCACGTTGAGCTTTGCAGTGACAGCGTGGAGCCTGCTCTGGATTCTGTGTCTCCCCCTCTCTCTGCTCCTCCCCTGCTCCTGGTGTGCTTCCTCTCCTCCTCTCTCTCAAAAATAAACATTAGGGGCACCTGGGTGGCTCAGTCAGTTAAGTGTCCGACTTCAGCTCATGTCATGATCTCATAGTTTGTGAGTTCGAGCTCGGCATCGGGCTCTGTGCTGACAGCTCAGAGCCTGGAGCCTGTCTTCGGATTCTGTGTCTCCCTCTCTCTCTGCCCTGCCCCTGCTCAGTCTCTGCCTCTCAAAACAATAAAGACATAAAAAAAAATTTTTTTTTAATAAGTAAACATAAAAAAAGAAGAAATGGGCAACTGGATGGCTCAATCAGTTAAGCATCTGACTTCAGCTCAGGTCATCTTGAAGTTCCTGAGCCCCACACTGGGATCTGCACTGACAGTGGGGATCCTGGCTCTCTATTCCCCTTCCCAACTTGTGCATGCATGCCCACTTTCCCTCTCTCTCGAAATAAATAAACTTAGGGACATGTGGGTAGCTCAGTTAAGTAAGTGTCTGACTTCAGCTCAGGTCATGAGTTCGCTGTTTGTGAGTTCAAGCCCCACATCCGGATATGTGTTGACAGCTCAGAGCCTGGAGCTTGCTTCCAATTCTGTGTCCCCCTCCATCTCTGCCCCTCCCCCACTCAGGCCTCCTCTCTTTCTCTGTCAAAAATAAATAAACATAAAAAAATTAAATAAATAAAATTAAAAAATAGAAATGTAACTGAACAATACTGATAATCATTCCCTCAAAAAAGACCTGTATTTCCCTATTCTATTTATCCTTTTAAAGTGTATTTATTTATTTTGAGAAAGAGAGCATGCAAGCAGGGGAGAGGCAGAGAAAACTTCCATATTCATATCGTTATTTAGTTCAACTACATATTTTGCCATTAATATTGAAATATGTAAGTCTATTTTCATATGGCTCAAAGCCATTCTAGAATATGTGCAGTAAACAAAGTTTGTTTAGTTTAGTTCCCTACTGCTGGACACCTAGGATCTCTTACTTTTTCCTATTACAAAGGCACATTTCCTTGAGTACTTGCCTATAATTAGTATCCACTAATGGAATTAATGAGTTTTAATTTCGCTAGGGATTCCCAAATTCTCCCTTAAATTCCAGGGCAAGGCAGTATCAATGTTAGATGAGTGTAAATAATTTTAACTTTTTTATTATTTGGGAATTAAGGAAAAATTAAGAATTTTTTTAATGTAAGCTCTGTGCCCAACATGAGGCCTGAACCAAGATCAGGAGTCACATACTCTACCTACTCAGTAATACTATCAAGAGACTATAGATGCTGGCGAGGGTGTGGAGAGACGGGCACCCTCCTACACTGTTGGTGGGAATGTAAACTGGTGCAGCCGCTCTGGAAAACAGTGTGGAGGCTCCTCAAAAAGCTATCGATAGAACTCCCCTATGACCCAGCAATAGCACTGCTAGGGATTTACCCAGGGGATACAGAAGTG
>NC_043703.1:131545814-131570051 GCF_006229205.1 Suricata suricatta
AATCATGGAAAGAGCCTAAATGCCCATCACCTGATGAGTGGATCAAGAAGATGTGGTATATATACACAATGGAGTTCCACATGGCAATGAGAAAGAATGAAATATGGCCATTTGTAGCAACGTGGATGGACCTTGAGGGTGTCATGCTAAGTGAAATAAGTCAGGCAGAGAAGGGCAGATACCATATGTTTGCACTCATAGGTCTAACAGGAGAGACCTGGCAGGGGACCATGGGGAGAGCAAGGGGGAAAGAGAGCGGGGGAGAGTGAGGGACACAGATCAAGGGAGACTACTGAATACTGAAAACGAACCATGGACTGAAGGGGGAGAGGGAGGGAGGGTGGGGGTGGTGGTCATGGAGGGGGGCACTTGTGGGGAGAAGCACTGGGTGTTATATGGAAACCAATTTGACAATAAACTATTATTAAAAAAATGTAAAAAATAAATAAATAAAAAAGAAGTTATACTATTGGTGAATTTCACTTTAGACTAATAAAGAAGGCATTTTTCCTGACTTGTGCTCAATGTGGCCAAATAGTTAAGTATGAGGAAAATATTCGGTGTAATACTGTTTAGTCAATGTGTCAAAAGAAAACAAGGTTTACTTACAGAAAATTCATAGTTCACATTTATGCTCCAAATGTGGAAGCACCCAACTATGTGAATCAATTAATCACAAACATAAAGAAACGCACTGATAATAATACCATAATAGTAGGAGACTTCAACACCCCACTTACAGCAATGGACCCATCATCTAAACAGAAAGTCAACAAGGAAACAAAGGCTTTGAATGACATACTGGACCAAGTGGACTTAACAGATATATTCAGAACATTTCATTCTAAAGCAGCAGCATATACTTTTTTTTCCAGTGCACATGGAACATTCTCCAGAATAGATCACATACTGGGACACAAAGCAGCCCTCAACAAGTACAAAAGGATTGACATCATACTGCACATATTTTCAGACCACAATGCTATGAAACTTGAAATCAACCACAGGATAAAATTAGGAAAGATAACAAATAATTGGAGACTAGATAACAAATACTTGGAGACTAAAGAACATCCTACTAAAAGGAAGGATTGGGCTAACCAAGAAGTTAAAAAGAAAATAAAAAAGTACATGGAAGGCAATGAAAATAACACCACCGCCCCAAAACCTCTGGGATGCAGCAAAGGCAGTCCTAAGTGGGAAGTACATACAGCAATCCAGAACTTCCTAAAGGAAGAAATGTCTCAGATATACAACCTAATCTTACACCTTAAAGAGCTAGAAAAAGAACAGCAAATAAAACCCAAAACCAGCAGAAGACAGGAAATAAAACATTAGAGAAGAAATGAATGCTATCAAAACCAAAAAAAAAAAAAAAAAGATCAATGAAAGTCAAAGCTGGTTCTTTGAAAGAATTAACAAAACTGATAAACCACTAACCAGTTTGATCAAAAAGAAAAAGGAAAGGACTCAAATAAATAAAATCAAGAATGAAAGAGGAAAGATCTCAACTAACACAGCAGAAATAAAAACAAATATAAGAGAATATTATGAGCAATTATATGCCAATAAAATGGGCAATCTGGAAGAAAGGGACAAATTCCTAGAAACATATAAACTACACAGAAACAGGAAGAAATAGAAAATTTGAACAGACCCATAATCAGTAAAGAAATTGAGTTAGTAATCAAGAATCTCCCAAAAAACAGAGGAGTCCAAAGCCAGATGGCTTATCAGTGGAATTCTACCAAAACATTTAAGGAAGAGTTAACACCTATTCTCTTGAAGCTGTTCCAAAAAATAGAAATGGAAGGGAAACTTCCAAACTCTATGAAGCCAGCATTACCTTGATTCCAAAACCAAAGACCCCACTAAAAAGGAGAGCTATAGACTAATTTCCCTGGTGAACATGGATCCAAAAATCCTCAACAAGGTATTAGCCAACCGGATCCAATAATACATTAAAACAAATTATTCACCACGAACAAGTGGGATTTATACCTGAGATGCAGGGCTGGTTCAATCAATGTGATATATCACATCAATAAAAGGACAAGAACCACATGATCCTCTCAATAGATGCAGAGAAAAGCATTTGACAAAATACAGCATCCTTTTTTGATAAAAACCCTCAAGAAATTAAGGATAAAAGGATCATACCTCAAGATCATAGGAGTCTTATAAAGACCCAACGCTAATACCATCCTCCGTGGGGAAAAACTGAGAGCTTTCTCCCTAAGATCAAAAACAAGACAGGGATATCCACTCTCGCCAATGTCACTCAACATAGTATTGGAAGTCTTAGCCTCAGCAATTAGACAACACAAAGAAATAAAAGGCATTCAAATTGCCCAGGAGGAGGTCAAACTTTCACTCTTCACAGATGACATGATACTATGTATGGAAAACCCAAAAGATTCCACCAAAGAACTACTATAAAGGATCCATGAATTCAGCAAAGTTGCAGGATAGAAAATCAATGCACAGAAATCGGTGGCATTCATATACACCAAGAATAAAGCAAGAGACAGAGAAATCACAGAATCGATCCCATTTACAATTGGGCCAAAACCCATAAAATACCTAAGAATAAATCTAACCAAAGAGGTGAAAAATCTATACACTGAACACTATAGAAAGCTTATGAAAGAAACTGAAGACACACAAAATAAGGAAAAATATTCCACGCTCCTGGATAGGGAGAACAATTGTTAAAATGTCAATACTAACCTAAGCAATCTACGTATTCAATGCAATCCCTATCAAAATAACACCAGCATTCTTCACAGAGCTACAACAATCCTAAAATGTGTATGGAACCAGAAAAGACCCCAAATAGCCAAAGCAATCTTGAAAATGAAAACCAAAGACAGAGGCATCACAATCCCAGACTTTAAGCTGTTATCACAAAGCTGTAATCATCAAGACAGTATGGTACTGCCACAAAAACAGTCACTCAGGTCAATGGCGAGAAATGGACCCACAAATGTATGGCCAATTCATCTTTGACAAAGCAGTAAGAATATCCAATGGAATAAAGACAGTTTCTTCAGCAAGTGGTGCTGGGAAAACTAGACGGCGACATGCAGAAAAATGAACCTGGCCCACTTTCTTACACCGTACACAAAAATAAACTCAAAATGGATGAAAGACCGAAATGTAAAAAAAGGACGCCATCAAAATCCTCAAGGAGAAAGCAAAAACCTCTTTAACCTTGGCCACAACAACTTCTTACTCAACACATCTCCAAAAGTAAGGGAAACAAAAGCAAAACTGAACTAATGAGACCTCATAAAAATAAAAAGTTTCTGCACAGCGAAGGAACAATCAGCAAAACTAAAAGGCAACTGACAGAATAGGAGAAGATATCGGTAAATGACATATCAGACAAGGGGTTAGCATCTAAGATCTATAAAGAACTTATCAAACTCAACACCCAAAAAACAAATAATCCAGTGAAGAAATGGGTAAAAGGCATGAATAGACACTTCTCTCAAGGAAGACATCTAGATGGCCAACCAACACAAGAAAAATGCTCAACTGGGGAGCCTGGGTGGCTCAGTCAGTTGAGCGTCTGGCTTCAGTTCAGGTCATGATCTCGCGGTTTGTGGGTTTGAGGCCCGTGTCAGGCTCTGTGCTGACAGCTAGCTCATGAGCCTGGAGCCTGTCTTGGGATTCTGTGTCTCCCTTTCTCTCTGACCCTCTCCTGCTCACGTTGTCTTTATCTCTCAAAAATAAATAAAAAACATTAAAAAAAAGTTTTTTAATAAAATTTTTTTTTAATTTTTAAAAAGAAAAAATGCTCAACATCACTCATCATCAGGGAAATACAACTCAAAACCACACTGAGATACTACCTCACACTCATCAGAATGGCTAACGTTAACAACTCAGGCAACAGCAGATGTTGGTGAGGATGCAGAGAAAGAGCATCTCTTTTGCACTGCTGGTGGGAATGCAAACTGGTGCAGTCACTATGGAAAACAGTATGGAGGCTCTTCAAAAAATTCAAAATAGAACTACCCTACGACCCAGCAATTGCACTACTACGTATTTATCCAAGGGATACAGGTATGATGTTTCAAAGGGGCACATGCACTGCAATGTTTATAGCAGCATGATAAACTTTTGTCTATCAACAATAGCCAAAGTATGGAAAGACCCAAATGTCTATTAACGGATGAATGGATAAAGAAGATGTGGTGTGTACACACACACACACACACACACACACACACACACACACACACAAAATGGAGTATTACTCGGCGATCAAAAAGGATGAAATCTTGCCATTTGCAACTACCTGGATAGAACTAGAGGGTATCATGCTAAGCGAAATTAGTCAGAGAAAGACAAATATCATATGACTTCATTCATATGAGGACTTCAAGATACAAAACAGATGAACATAAGGGAAGGGAAGCAAAAATATAAAAACAGGGAGTGGGACAAACATAAGAGACTCTTAAATATGGAGAACAGAGGGTGGCTGGAGGGGTTGTTGGCCGGGGGGATTAAGGAATCTACTACTGAAGTTATTGTTGCACTATATACTAACTGGATGTAAATTTTTTAAATAATTAAAAAAAAAGAAAACTAATAGTTCATTAAATAATTTTAGTAAACAGCAATAAGGTTTGATACTCATCTTAAACTGTCATCGAAATTACACAAAAACAGAAAATCTATTATGATCCTGTTCCAGTTAACTATTGTTGAGTTACGAATCACCCCAAAACTTAATGGCACAAAACAACTGTTATATTTTGTTCAGAAGTTTCAGTGGGTAAGGAATTCAGACACAGCACAACAGTCTTGCTTTTGCTTCACAATGACCAGGGCCTGAACAGGAACTCTAACGGATGAAGCCGGATTAGCTGGTGGCTCCTTCTGCCACATGTCTGGCTCCTGGGCTCTCAGCTAAGGCTGTCAACCGTGGCATCTATCCATGGCCTCTCCACACAGCTTGGCCTTCTCACAGTATTAGTGGCTGACTTCCCAACAGGAGTATCCTGAGAGCAAACACTCCGAGGGAATCAGGCAGAAGCTACATGGCTTTTTGTGACTTAACTTGGCCTTGGGAGTCACATGCCATTACTTCTACCTCACTATACTGGTCACAATGACCTAGACTCTATCTAACAATGGAAGGAATATCAAAGAATTTGGAGACCATATTTTAAACCCCCCACAGATTCTTTTCAGCTAACCAAGATGCTAAGACAAAACAAATGATAGCCTGCCTGGCTGTTCTTCAGATCTATGCCCCTTGCTGCTTAATTTAAAGCCACAAATACTTGCATCAACAAATATAATGAATAAGACACATGAAGGCTAAAAAAAGGATCAAGATCAGGTCCCCAACAGTAAAGAACTTAACATTAAGCACTCCGAATGTACAAACTGTGTGCTAAGACCAGAAAACTGATATATTCAAAACAATTGATTTCAGTTGTGAAATCAGTTGTGACTACTGGTTACAAGTCTTTTAAAAAGAGGTGCCAATTCTTTTTACAAAATCCTACTTAAGTCCAAAATTCCTATAAAATATAATAAACATTCTATATCTTTTTAATAATTATATATCATGTACTACATGAATCTTTAAGAAATAAAGTTCCCAATATGCCCTTTGACACCAAAACATTTTATAAGAACATGACTCAGACCAGGATGTGATAAGAACTAGGTATAGAAGTCATGTCACCTTTTACCTGTAACAAATCATAACCTTATTGATTAATAAGATTACCACATCCTGAAATCTCATAATTTAAAGTTTTAAGAATAATGTCAATGGGCACCTGTCTAGCTCAGTTGGAAGAGTATGCGACTTTTGGTCTGAGGGTTGTAGTTCAAGCCCCACACCGGGTGTAAAGGTTCCAAAAAAAAAAAAAAAAAGTAACAAACTTAAAAGAAAAAAAGAATCTCTAATAAAAAAAAAACAGGAATGTCAACACTACTTCCTGATTCTACTCAAAAATAGTGACACAAAAATGCCTGGAATTATCAATAACTTGGTAACAATATGAATGTGACTTAAGGAAGGCAGGATCAGCCTTTCCCCAGTTCTCTCCAAGAGCAAATTCTGATTTTATAGTTTTTAGTTGGAATAAATAAATCTTCCCATCTTCTTTCCTCTTCTCCCTTCACAGAGCTCCAAGTGTATGCTTGTTGCAGTCGAAACAAAGGAGCAAACAGAAGGAGCATTCATCAGAAAATAACTATTTTCATTCACTTCCCTGTGTCCCAACGTCAGCCCACAGTAAGTGACACAACAATGGAAAAGCTGGGAAGAAAATTCTAAGGAAGGAAGAGAACTCTAAGTACAGTAAACACTTTATCTTTTGCCAAACAGGTTAAATAAAGAAGGTGACACGAAATTTAATTTTCTAAAGCTTTACGTTTTAAGAATCACAACTTAAAAGTATACAATACATGGAGGCACCTGGGTGGCTCAGTGGGTTGAATGTCTGACTTCAGCTCAGGTCACGATCTCTCGGTTTGTGAGCTGAGCCCCACATCGGGCTCGCTGCTGTCTGCACGAAGCCTGCTTCAGATCCTCTGTCCCCCTCTCCATCTGGCCCTCACTTGCTCATGCTCTCACTCTCTCAAAAATAAATAAAACATTAAAAGAAAAACTAGTGCTTAAAAAAAAAAAGCATACGGTATGTCAACAAAACATCTAAAACATGTGAAAGGCCATAAAGAATATTGATCAAGTTCATTTTCAAAAATTCCATCAGTCCTCTAAGAACCATGTCCATCTGAAACTATTTTTTAAAAACAAAATTCCATTTCTGATAGATTAAGACAACCAACACTGCTTTTTAAAGTATGTACTGTGGCTTTTAGTGAAATTACCTTGGGAAAGTATTGGTAACAAAGCTATAGTCTGATTTCTTTTCATCCTTAAAAACATACCACCATAAAATACCCTATCTGTTAAAAGTACACGGCAATCTAGATATAGCACCACCCTGTCTCAAAGAGAGTCTCTCCCCTAACGCTCAGACTATGGTCACCAAGTCCATTTTCCAGTAAAAGGAACCGGGGTTCCAGAGTGAGGTCTGGGACAGAAAGTTTAAGATGAGCCTGGAATAACTTCTCCTATCAGAGAGGCAAGTAATATAACAAAGACTATTAAGATCATTTCAAAAGGATTCAAGAACCATTTTCTTTGGAGGATACCAGGAACCACCTCGTAATTTTGGAAAACTGGTAATAACTAAAAAAAGGAAAAAGCACATCAAGCCTTTAATTTAACCTGCCTTTCCTAGAAGACCTGAACCTAAAGATAAACCTGATAGCTGACACAGGGAAAATCCTCTTCACAGAAATAGTCTATGCCAATAAATGAGAGGATGAGGGGCAGCTGGGTGGCTCAGTCAGTTACGCATCTGACTCTTGATTTTGGCTCAGGATCATGATCTCATGGTTCGTGGGATGGAGCTGTCAGCACAGAACCTGCTTGGTATTTCTCTCTCTCTGTCTCTCTCTCTCTCTCTACTCTCTTTCTGTCCCTTCTCTGTTCTCTCTCTCTCTCCCTCCCTCAAAATAAATTATAAATAAAGAAATAAACAAAATGAGGGGATGATAGAACTAAAAGCATAATTTTCACAACTTAAATTAATGAATTAATCTAGGCAATCATCAATCAATGAATAGTAACATTATAAAAAGATAACTTAAAAAATTCTGAGCCTGATGGGCTTAGTCAATACAGCATGTGATTCCTTTAAAAAAAATTTTTTTTTAATGTTTATTTATTTTTGAGAAAGAGAGAGCCAGAGTGTGAGCAGGTAGAGGAGCAGAGAGAGAGGGAGACACAAAATCCAAAGCAGGATCCAGGATCTGAGCTGTCAGCACAGAGGCAGATGTGGGGCTCAAACCCACAAACTGTGAGATCATGACCTGAGCTGAAGTCGGATGCTTAACCGACTGAGCCACCCAGGCGCCCCCGCATGTGACTCTTGATCTCAGCGTTATAAATTCTAGCTGTATGCTAGGTATAGAGATTACAAAAAAATAAATCTTTTTATAAATATTGTTATTTTATGCTATAAAAGGCATTAGTAGGAAATTTTGCTAAATCTAAGTCTACAGATTAGAATACCATCAAGCTCAGTTAGGTAAGAAAATTGCCTTGTTTTTAAAAGATATACACTGAAGTATCTTTAGGAATTAGACAAAATAGGTCTTCAACTTAAATGGCTCAAAAAAAAAACAAAACTAGTAGGAGCAAAGAGTTAAATGTTAACATTTCGGGAATCTAGGTGAAGAATAAATGGGATTTCTTGGTAATGTTTTTAATGATTTTTCTGTAAATTAAAAAATTATTTCAAAGTAAAGTGTCAAAAAATTAGGTACAGGAAATAATACATTATGGACCTCATGAGAGAGGTACACAATATTACCTCATGAAGTAATCTTGCATCCCTTACCCCACCTCGTCCTCCATAATAACCATATAGATTTAGATCCTCTAGAATCTGTCTGCCTACAGAAAAAAATGTGGTAAAGGACACAACAGAGATGCAATAAACAAACTCCAGACCAAAGGAAATTTCTATATAGATGAACAACCTGCTATCTTCAACAAAATAATAAGGGATAGACAGAAAATATATGAATGAATATCTACACAAAAATTTGTACATGAATGTTCACAATACCATTACTTAAAATAACCAGAAAGTAAAACAATCCAAAATATCAATTGAAAAATAAACAAAATGTGTATCTACCCAATGGAGTATCTTTCAGCTATAAAAAGGAATGAAGTGGGGGCGGCTGGGTGGCTCAGTCAGTTAAGCATTCAACTTCTCAACTTCAGTTCAGGTCATGATCTCATAATTTGTGAGTTCGAGTCAGAATCTTTGGATCCTCTTCCTCCCTCTCTCTCTACCCCTCCCCCACTCAAGCTCAAGACTGCCCATGTGCTCACATGGGCTCTCGCTCTCTCTCTCAAAATAAATATTTATAGGGGTACCTGGATGGCTCAGTCAGCTGAGCATCTGACTTCAGCGCAGGTCATGACCTTGTGGCTCATGAATTCAAGCTCCACATCGGGCTTGCTGCTGTCAGCCTATCAGAGCTGAGCCTGCTTTGGAATCTCTGTGCCCCTCTCTCTGCCCCTTCCCTACTTGCACCCTCCCCAAAATAGATACATACATACATACATACACACATAGGAATTCAAGCAATAACATGGAAAAAACTTGAATACATTATGCTAAATTTTAAAAAGCCAGACAAGACACATTATCAGGAACACCTGGTTACTCTTGATCTTGAGGTCCTGAGTTCAAGCCCCTATTAGGGTGTAGAGCTTACTTTAAAAAAGTAAAAGGAAAAAAAAAAACACCTACCCACATACATATTATATGATTCCATCATAGAAAATGTCCAGAACAGGTCAATCTATAGAAACAGAAAGTAGATCAATGGCTGCCAGAAGCTGAAGAAGGGGGAATAGGAAGTAACTGATTTCCTCTTGGGATGATGAAAACATTCTGAAATTAGACAGTGTTAATAGTTATACAGCTTTGTGAATATACTAAAAGCCACTCAATTGTGCACTTCACAAAAATGGATTTTATGCTATGTAAATTATGTATCAATTTAAAATAATGAGTCAAAAGAAATTATAAAAGAAAAATGTAAAGAACTAACTAGATATTTGATGATACTTATGTTTACAGAATCCCAAATGATCAAAGAATGCTAAAATGAGTAGGCTAAAGATTAAGTACAAGGTATTCACATAAGTGTTAAGTATCTCTCCCCGAATAACTTACTATATACAAAGGGACACCACTCTGACCAAGTCACCAAACCTAACACAACCAATATTAGGACAAACTCAATTATGTGTCTCCTAATAAAATGCCTGGAAAGGGATACAATAAGACTTCTGAGGCATCCCTACAAGAATTACATAGCCTGCAAAAACATAAGAAAAAACCCTGAACCTAATCATAAGGAAACATTAGACAAACACAAATTGAGTCATGTTCTACAAAAGAATAAGCCTGTTTTCTTGAAAAATGTTAAGGTCAAAAAACACAGGGGCGCCTGGGTGGCTCAGTCAGTTGAGCATCCGCCTTTGCCCCAGGTCATGATCTCATAGTCTGTGGGTTCGAACCCCGTGTCAGGCTCTGTGCTGACAGCTAGCTCAGAGCCTGGAGCCTGCTTCCAATTCTGTGTGGCGGTCTCTCTCTGCCCCTCCCCTGCTCATGATCTGTCTTTCTGTCTCTCAAAAAGAAATAAATGTTAAAAAAAATTTTTTTAAATAAATAAATTAAAGATTCCCTCCCTCAACTGGTGAAATTTGAGATGCTAACTTTAAAAAACAAAAACCAAAAAACCACACAAAGACTGAGGAACTGGTTCCATATCAAGGAGACAGGGCAATAAAATACAATGTGAGAGTCTGGATTTTATTCTAAACTAACAAAAAATAGGGGCACCTGGATGGCTTAGTTGGTTAAGTGTCTGATTCTTGGTTTCAGCTCAGGTCATGATCTTATAGTTTGTGGGATCAAGACTTGCACTAGGCTCCACAATGACAGTGAAGAGCCCGTTGGGATCCTCTCTCGGCCCCTCCCCTGCTCGTGCACACTTTCCCCTCTCTCAAAATAAATAAATAAACACTAAAAATATATAAATAAGGGGCACCTGGGTGGCTGAGTCAGTTAAGTGTCCGACTTCGGGTCAGGGCATGATCTCATGGTTCGTGAGTTCAAGCCCCACATCAGGCTCTGCACTGGTGGTGTAGAACCTACTTGGGATTCTCTCTGTGTCCCTTCCCCACTTGCGCTCTCACCCGCTCGCTCTCTTTCTCTCTCAAAATAAATAATAAAACAGAAATACATAAACAAATAAATAAAAGTAAACTAAGAAAAAATATACACAGCTATAAAGAACACCATTAGTATATAAAATTTGAGTACTATGAATAATGGTTCTGTGTGAATATTAGGTTTCCTGCATTGTTTCCTATACTGTAGTTAGGTAAAATAATTCCTTTGCATTTAGGAAAAACCACTGATGTCTCCAACTTACTGCCAAATGATTCAGTTTATACATATTAAAACGATAAAGTCTATAGGACAAAATGTTAATTGCTAAATCTGGGCAGAGGCTATATGGAAGTTCCTTGTGTGTTCCAGCACTTTCTGTAAGTCTGAATGAGACCATATCTTTTAGAAATATATACTGAAGTATTTACAGATGAGATGGTAGCATTTCTCTGATGAGCTTCAAAATAAGGGGACAAGTAGGGGCCCAGATGAATTAATTGGTCATTTTCTGAGAATTGTTAAAGCAAAGTGATGAAAACATCAAAAGGACTACACACTTCTCTGTACTTTTGTGTATTTGGAATTTTCTGTAATAAAAAATTTTAAAGGAGTCCATAATGGAACGTTAAGTTTTTTTAAACAGAGAAACTGAGGCTCAGGAAAATTAAGCTCAGTTTTGAAATCTTTCAAATACATGATTCTCTCTCCACTAATCCTCCTATAAAACCTCTTTATAAAGCAAGAACTATTCAGGCAATTTTATTCTCCCCATCTGGAATTTTGGTCAATAACAACAGAAATACAGTAAGATACTTCCGACTCCACCATACTTAAATATATAGCTACCTTTGAGAATAAACTCAATAAATTATAGAAGAAACAAGCAAATATAGATAGAAGTAATCCACCCAATGATCTACAAATTGCTGAGAAAGTAGGAAAATCAACTGAGGGGCACCTGGGTGGCTTAATCGGTTGAGTAGCCAACTTTGGCTCAGGTCATGATCTCCCAGTTGGGAGTATGAGCCTCACAGCAGGCTCACTGCTGCCAGAGCAGTTTGCTTACCATCCTCTGTCTCCCTCTCTCTCCCCATCCCCAGCTCACGCTTTCAAAAATAAATAGGACATGAAAAAAAAAAGAAAAAGAAAAAGAAAAAGAGAAAAACCAAGGGATATTTTTTAAAGAAACTTTTTATGTTTATTTGTTTTTGAGAGGAGGAGAGGGAGGAAAGAGGAAAAAAGGCGCAGAGAGAGAAGAAGACAGAGGATTCGAAGCAGGCTCTGCACTGAGTGAAGAGAGCCTGATGTGGGGCTTGAACTCACAAACCATGAGATCATAACCTGAGCCAAAGTCAGGATGCTTAACTGATTGAGCTACCCAGGTGGCCCCTCTCTTAAATCTCTTAAATTTCACTCCTAAGAGTCAATACCAAGAGCCTATTCAATTCTGATTTTTCTACATCTACAAGCCTAAAATAGCACCAAAATGTGGCCACACTAAGACCCTCCAAGAACAGTCAGAAGACAGGGGTGCCTGGGTGGCTCACTCATTCAAACACCCAACTTTTGATTTCACCGCATGTCATGATCTCAGCTCAGGTTATGATCTTGCAGCTGGTAAGATCAAGCCCTGAGTCAGGCTCTGTACTGACAGCAAATAGCCTGCTTGGGACTCTCTCTCACCCTCTCTCTCTGCCCCTCCCCTGCTCATTCTTTCTCTCTCAAAATAAACATTTAAAAAATAACAATAGGGGCACCTGAGTGGCTCCCTCGGTTAAGTGTCCGACTTCAGCTCAGGTCATGATCTCGCGGTTCATGGGTTCAAGCCCCACATCAGGCTCTGTGCTGACAGCTCAGAGCCTAGAGCCTATTTCAGATTCTGTATCTCCTTCTCTTTCCACCCTTCCCCCACTCATGCTGTCTCTCTCTGTCTCAAAAATAAACATTAAAATAATAATAATAATAATAATAATAATAATAATAAAAGTAGTATCTTGGTCTCATACAGGAGGGACAAACAGGAATGCCCTGAATCTGCCATTATATAATTTGTAATTATAGAACAATTCACATCATAATAAACACTTTTTATACAAAAAACATAAATTTAAAAACACTATGAACTATAGCAGAAAATATAGTAAGAATTTATCTTATGAGACAACCAATCAGCCAGGTTAAACCAGCAACACAGTGGGTAAATAATTATCACACAGACACAGAATAAACCTGTGTATGTGACTGCCTCCCCTACCCCATTACCAAAATGCTTAGAAAGCTTCAGGATCCCCAGAACCAGAGCATTACAGATCACAATGTCAAACTGAAAAATACACAGGCATATAATGGTCCCAGACTCATATATTTTGTAGGATGAAAATGGCTTTCAAAAGAAAGTACTGTACTGGGGCACCTGGGTGGCTCAGTCAGTTAAGCATCCCACTTCTAATTTTGGCTCAGGTCATGAACTCATGGTTCCGTGAGTTCAAGCCCATGTCAGGGTCCAAGCTGACAGTACAGAGTCTGCTTGGGATTCTCACTTTCCTTCTCTCTGCTCCTCCTTCATGCTGTCTCTCTCTCTCTCTCTCTCTCAAAATAAATAAATAAACTTAAAAATAAATAAATAAAGTACTGTACTTATGTTTCACACGTCTTCTTTCTTAAAATTTAAGGGGCGCCTGGGTGGCTCAGTAGGTTGAGTGTCTGACTTTGGCTCAGGTCATGATCTCATGGTTGTGGGTTCGAACCCCGCATCGGGCTCTGTGCTAACAGCTCGGAGCCTGGAGCCTGCTTCCGATTCTGTGTCTCCCTCTCTCTCTGCTCCTCCTCCCTCTCACTCTCTGTCTCTCTCTCTCCCTCAAAAAAGTAAACATTAAAAAAAAGTAATAAAATATTTTTTAAAAATTTAAGTTACTTTTTTTATTGTTTATTGTTTTGTTTTTATTTTTAATTTTATTTTTATTTTTGAAGGAGAGACAGAGCATGAGCAGGGGAGCGGCAGAGAGAGAGGAAGACACAGAATCCGAAGCAGGCTCCAGGCTCCGAGCTGTCAGCACAGAACCCGACGCAGGGCTCAAACCCACAAACTCTGAGATCATGACCTGAGCCGAAGTTGGACACGCAACCAACTTGCCACCCAGGCCCCCTGTGATCGTGTTTATTGTTTTAAAAAACTAAAGGGGTAGAGCACCTGGCTAACTCAGTTGGTAGAGCATGTGACTCTTGATCTTGGGATTGTGAGTTCAAGCCCCAAGTTGGGGCTTAAAAGTTTTAGGTTGGACTTAAAAATAAAATCTTTTCAAAAAATTAAATAAATATAAGTTTAAAAAGATTAAAAATAATAAAATAAAAGAAAAAGGAGTTAAAATACATCAAAGCTACTGTTTAGGGGGGAAAAACATATAATAAAGATTAATCTACAAAGAAGGACTCAGAGTGGCGACTGACATAAGATTACAGTATCTAAGTATCACTTTGCACTTTTCTGGCAAACCTTTTTACATATAAACCTAATAAACTGTACATATAATAAAGACTCAGAATTTTAAAAATAGAAATATTATCCAACTGTTTGGGAGGGAAAAAACATGTCCTCCAAAATACCAATGAAGTATAAATTTCCTCATACCCAAACTGTTTCAAAACAACCAATAAAAACTGAGGCTGGCGAAACACTAGGCTGACGGTATGCAAAAACCTGCTTGCAGAGTTGTTTCAGCGTATTGACTAATAAGCATATGATACAACCTAAGAAAATATATACTGACTAAGCACCACCCAAAAAATGACTTCCCATCTAAACTAAACAGGAAGACAAATGGAAAAGCAAAAAGACACAGGTAACAAAAAGTATTTTTCCTCCTTTCATGGAAAACAAAAAACTTCAAACATTTTTTAATTAAAACAAAACAATTAACTTACTAGCATGCTTGTCTGCAAGCATTATAAGCGTGTTGGAAATATCTCGCCGTCTATAAAAGCACACTACTTTTGCTTCCACGTTGCCAGTTGCAGTCTAAGAAATAAGAAAAATAAAAGTTATCTGTACTGAAGAATAGACTCAAATAGTTCACAGAACAAAATTAAATATAACACAGTTACAAGATCAATCTCATTTACACTGTGCTAACCACAACTACAGGATAATAAGAGCTAAAAAAAAAATTCAAACGAGGATGTTTGCAGCATTTGCAAAGGTTCCAAGTTAAACTGAAACGTCAAACACAGAGTAATTTATTGGCATCAATTAATCTAAAGTGATCAGACCTCTTTAATGACTAAAGCCAGGTAGTTAAATCTGCTTAGCTCTGAGAAACTAATCCCCAAAAGTTTCAGAGCCACATAATAAATGTATTTAAGACAGTAAAACATATTTCCTCCAAACCCACTCTCAGAAGCACAGGCTAAAAGTAAAATCATCCAGGCCTCTCCTGAACACCCCCATGTTTCACTGACGGTGAGGCCCTGTAGGCGCAGGCAGCTGTCACACGGAATAGAGCAGATGACCTGGAAAAGCATTCTCCAGCCCTGGGTAAGTCTATGAATCTGTAATAGTCAATCTTCTCAGTAGTACTTAGTTTACTTTCTCATACGCAAGTATAAAAAATTTGAGTTATGAACTCTGAAGTTTTTATTTATTTTTGACTACAGTCTAGAATACAACCAATATTCAGTTAGGTTGTAATTTGCTGCAGCTGGGGCCTAGGTTCCTATTCTCCGATTCCTTATGAATTCTGAGAACTTTCAAGGTCAGTCATTTATTACAAAGTTCCTTGTAAAAACACATAGATTACAGTAAAATGATACTGTGATTTCCAATTTCAAACAAATTTGAGAACAAATTTTCAGAATTTCTCTGGGCTTACAGATATATTCAGACATAAAGAAATAAGAATATACATAGGCTGCAGTAAATTTGTCAATTTTATGAAGTTCAGCAGCAGTATTTTAGAGTGAGAAAGTCATGGAGAAATATTGCCCTTTGAATTGAAATCATATTAAATCCTAACCAAAGTGCTTCTATATGTCACAATATTGTGATCAAATACATCCTCCAGAAGTAATGATCCAGCAATCTAATAAATGAAGAGGCCAATATCTCTTGTATATAAAATCTATCAATGACTACAATTATAAGCTCTTTATCAGTTTTGTCTTAAGACAAAAGTACATTCAAACCCCAAAGCAAGTGTTTAAAGGCATATTTTTTTCTGCCCTTGTAGTGAATTCCTCCACTAGGAATACCATACAAAAACTAATTCAAAACTGCATGGGGTGGAGGGGAACAGTTCAAAATGAACCATCTTGGGGCACCTGCCTGGCTCAGTCAGTTAAGGATCTGACTCTGGCTCAGGTCATGATCTCACGGTATGGGCGTTCCAGCCCCACATCTCATCGGGTTCTCTGCTATCAGCAGAGTCCCAGAGTCCACTTCAGATCCTCCGTCTCTCTCGCTCTCTGCCCCTCCCCCACTCATTCTTTTTCTCTCTCTCAAATATAATATAAAATAAATACTTAGGGACGCCTGGGCGACTCAGTCAAGTTGAGTGTTCAACTTCAGTTCCGATCATGACCTCATGGTTCCTGGGTTCCAGCCCACATTGGGCTCTATGCTGACAGTTCAGAGCCTGGAACCTGCTTGGGATTCTGTATCTCCCTCTCGCTGCCCCTCCCCCACCTGTGTTTTTTCTCTCTCTCTCTCTCTCTCTCAAAAATAAAAATAAATAAATAAACTTAAAAAAGAAAAAATTTTAAATAATAATAAAAAACATTTTTTTAATTAAAAAAAGTCTCTTCTGAACCATGCACACATATGGCTATTAGGTAGTTTATAACTATAGTATTCCTCTTCCCCTCCATAAAGACACACATACCACACACACACACACACACACACACACAACCTCGAGCATTCCTCTAAAGTTGAGCTAAACAGTGGTCCAAGGCTCCATCTACAACTGTTGCTGTGTAATAAAATGAGAACAGAGACTGACAGTGTGTATTAGAGCATTTGGTAGTTTATTTTAATCTATTGAACCTAATAATGAAAAATGAAGGCTTGTGGTTATATAAGCCTATTTTAAACTTCATTTTTCTACTATTTATTTTTATTTTATAAAAGGAGTCTGAGATAATGAACATTCTTAAATTTCTTTCAGCGCAGGGGTACCTGCGTGGTTCGATCAATTGGGCATCCAACTCTTGATCTCCACTCAGGTCATGATCTCTCAGTTCATGGAACTGAACCCCAGTCGGGCTCCTTGCTGAGAGTGCAGAGACTGCTTGGGATTCTCATTCTCCCTCTCTCTGTCTGCCTTTCTCTCTCTCTCAAAAGAGATACATATACATAAAAACAAAACTTTCACCATAAATAGGTCACTAAGCACTGCTCTAAAAACCTAGGTTAGGAGCTCCTGGCTGGCTCAGTCAGTAAGTAGAGCATCTGACTCTTCATCTCAGGGTGGTGAGTTTGAGCCCCACGTTGGGTGTAGAAATTAGTTTAAAAACTTGAAAAAAATATTTGGTATATGTAAAAGTCTGGTTATTCTTTCAACTCACCACATTTCTTTTGAGCCCTTCCTCTGTGCCCTCGCACTGAGCTAAGCTCCAAGGATACATAGTGCGCACCCTCACAGAGCCTCCACTCCAGCAAGGATGTCTGCTCCCGTCATCTCCTTTCCAACCCTCCAAGGCGCAGTTGGAATCATGTCCCTCACATGATTAGAAACCTTCATCAGCTCCCCACAACCAAAGCATAAGGTAAGATGTTCCGGACAATACTGCCGGCCCTATTTTCCCTTACAACTTCCTTTCCCCTCCAGACTCTACCTCTCTCCCTCATGGAAGCAGGAAGAACCAACCACCTGCTGGGGGAAGGCAGAAAAAGCTTCATGGAGGAGGGAATAGGGCGGACAGTCCTAGGAAAGAAGGAAAGGAGTCCAACAGGTGCACCGTGGAAAGCCTGAGTGTCCAAGAAAAAAGAAGGATGAAGCAAAACCACATAGTTGGGGAAAGAAAGCAGGGACATGGGTACAGAAGAGGCCACAGGGGACATCAACTTCTCTGTGTTCTTTTCCCCATGTACATTGCAGCCTCTTGAATCACCGTTCTGCCAAGCATATTTACTGAAATATCCTCTAGCAATAAGGGGCTTTTCTTAAGCTCTAAAATCATTTTAGTCAACCTCATACTCATGTCTGTTTCTACCTCAGACTTAAAGTACATTATTTAAAAAAAAAAAAAAAACCAACCCCCACACACCTTCCATTTCAGAACATCTGTGGTTTGCTCAGACTCAAGAACACATGAAAAGGTACTTTCCCAATTTCTGCCCTTATTCCCAAGGGGCCCAAAATGGCAGGAGAGGTCTCAACTTGGATTTTACGAAAGGGCTTTGAGGGACTCTCCTGAAATTATGTGCAAATGTAGATGGAGACAGAGGGTCAGATTCTCAAAGAAATCAGTGACTCCCCTCTCCCCACCAATGAAACGTAAGATAAGAAACAGGAAAATAAATCTCAGAGCAAGTCATACAGCTAATATCATACACAGAATATGAAGGTACACATAACTATATAACACAAACACCAAAACAATTTTAAGTAGCAAATAACAAATTTTTCCAGCCTAACTTCTAAAACTTCCTGACACTACACTATTATGTGCACACAGCTTCCTCTCAACATGCATGCAGACACAATCTTTTTTCTTTTTTTTTATTTGAAGAGAGAGAAAGAGAGAGAAAACGCTAGAGTAGGGGAGAGGGACAAAAGGAGAGAAAACAATCTTTAACACATGATCCATGCTCAGCACAGACCCCAATGCAGGGCTTGATCCTACGACCCTGGGTTCATGACCTGAGCTGAAATCAAGAGTTGGCCGCTCATGGGGCGCCTGGGTGGCTCAGTCGGTTAAGCCTCCGGCTTCGGCTCAGGTCAGATCTCACGTTCGTGGGTTCGAGCCCCGCATCAGGCTCTGTGCTGACAGCCAGCTCAGAGCCTGGAGCCTGCTTCAGATTCTGTGTCTCCTTCTCTTTCTGCCCCTCCCTCTCTCATGCTCTGTCTCTCTCTGTATCAAAAATAAATAAAACATTAAAAAAAAAAAAAGTTTTAAGAGTTGGCCGCTCAACCAAATGAGTACCACCACCACCCTCTTCCCCTCCTCTGTGCCCCATAGACAAAATATTTAGAAGTAGGAGCAACACCCAACCTAGATAATGACTAAATAAAATTTACAAAAGTTGTTTCTATTTTAATCTTACATTCATCCTCCAAAAGATCATCTTCACAAGAGACGCCTGGGTGGCTCAGTCGGTGGTGTCCGACTTCGGCTCAGGTCATGGTCTCATAGTTTGAGGGTCTGAGCCTCTGTGCTGAAAGCTCAAAGCCTGGAGCCTGCTTTGGATTCTGTGTCTCCCTCTCTCTGTGCCCCTCCCCCACTCATGCTCTGTCTCTCTCTGTCCCTCAAAACTGAATAAACGTTAACAAAAAAAAATTTTTTTAATAAGTAAAATAAGATACCTTGCGCAACTGGGTGGCTCAGTTGGTTGAGCGCCCAACTTCAGCTCAGGTCATGATCTCACAGTTTGTGAGTTCAAGCCCCACATTGGGTTCACGGCTATCAGTGCAGAGCCCCCTTGGGAGCCCCTGTACCTCCCCCACCACTCCTCCCCCCCACTCCTCCCCCAGTGGCACACTCTCAAAAATAAATAAAACATTTTTTCAAAATAAATGAGGGGTGCCTGGGTGGCTCAGTTGGTTAAGCAGCCAACTTCAGCTCAAGTCATGATCTCGCAGTCCATGGATTCTATCCCCACATTAGACTCTGTGCTGACAGCTCAGAGCCTGGAGCCCGCTTCAGATTCTGTGTCTCCCTCTCTCTCTGCCCCTCCCCTGCTCATGCTCTGTCTCTCTGTCACTCAAAAATAAACAAACAGGGTGCCTGGGTTAGGCGTCTGGCTTCGGCTCAGGTCATGATCTCATGGTTCGTGGGTTTGAGCCCCGCATCAGGTTCTGTGCTGACAGCTAGCTCAGAGCCTGGAGCCTGCTTCAGATTCTGTATTGCCCTCTCTCTCTGACCCTCCCCTGCTTGCACTGTCTCTCTCCATCTCTCAAAAATAAAAATAAAACATAAATAAATAAATGCAAAATAAATTTTTAAATAAATGAGATATCTTCTCCAAATCTCTTCAAAAATAAAGGCCCTATATAAATATTTACTATATAATACTAGTCAATCCACTTACTTACCAATAACCCATGTATTTAAACTGCCACAGTCTGAAATTACAAACTCAGTCTCTCACAGTTCAGTAACCCCCAGCCTCTCAAAAACCATTATATTAAGGACTCTCTGCTAAAAGCAGAGAACCAGGAAGAAGGTGTGAATGGGAAGACAAGGGTACTTTATAATTATTTTTTTCTTAAGTAGGTTTCATCCCCAGCATGGAGCCCAACATGGGGCTTGAACTCACAACCCTCATATCAAGACCTGAGCTGCGATCAAGAGTCAGTGGCTTAACAGACTAAGCCACCAAGGCATCCCTGTTTTTCAAATATTAATTAATTATTATTACTACTACTTTAAGTAGGCTCCACGCCCAGCATGGAGCCCAACACAGGACTTGAATTCACAACTCTTGAGATCAGGAGTCGGATGCTCAACCGTCTGAGCCACTAAGATGTCCTGAGAGGAATACTTTTGAAGTGAATATGACAATAAAGGAGTGTGAAATGGGCCAGGTTCAAGCTAGACGGTACACGTGTCATATCACCACTGCATACCTCTCAACAACACTCCATGATGTACCTACCTTACAAGTTTAAGATTATTTTGAGGCTCAAAAAAAGTAACAAACGTGAATCCCCAGATTATATCCTTCCAGAACACCATGCTTGATGTTTGGAAATTTAGCACAGCTGCAATTTTCCTTCTAACTGTGGGATTCTTTGGCTGATGATTGTCTCCACTACTGGACCTATTTTTGTTCACCCCTGAATTCCTAGAACTGTATATCGAAAAATGCCTGGCAGGTAGCAGGTCCTCAGAAATATCTATAAAATGAACGACTCAAAATAATTTGTAAACAGTAAAAGCTATGTGCAAGTATTACCATCAGACATTGGAGAAATTCATTAATTCAACAAATATTTACTGTCTTTTTAAAATTTTTTAATATAGTTTATTTATGAGACAGAGACAGAGCATGAGTGGGGGAGGGGCAGAGAGAGAAGGAGATATAGAATCCAAAACAGGCTCCAGGCTCTGAACTGTCAGCACAGAACCCTGATGTGGGGCTCGAACCCACGAACCATGAGATCATAACCTGAGCTGAAGTTGGACTCTTAACCAACTGAGCCACCCAGGCACCCCACTGAATGTCTTAATTATGTACCAATCACTTTATTCTAAGCACCTGGGATGCATTAGTGACCAGAAAAGATCACTACACACATAGGGCTTCCATTCTAGTATGGGAAAACAGGCAATGAAAATAAAACACAATAACTAAGCATATTTGAAAGCGATAAATGATATGGAGAAAAGGGCAAGGCAGAACAAGGTACAGGGGATTAAAAATGACTTGCTGCTCCTAAGGTGGGTGCATGTCAAAACAGCCAAGAATCTACTGTGCTGGCAGCCAAATGAGTAAGGCAGAAAGCATGAGAGTGGAGGTCAGAGGGATAGGGAGTAGCCAAAGAATACATGTCTCACAGGCCAGCATTTCTCTTTGTACCCTAATTAATTTTCTAAATAAACTGATAAACAGCTTCAAGTTGCCTACACTCTTATACATCATGGGGCACCTGGGTGGCTCAGTTGGTTAAGCGTTGGACTTCAGCTCAGGTCATGATCTCATGGTTCCTGGGTTCGAGCCCCATGTCGGGCTGTGTGCTGACAGCTAGCTCAGAACCTAGTGCCTGCTTCCGATTCTGTGTCTCTCTTTCTCTCTCTCTCTCTCTGGCCCTCCCTGGCTCACACACTGTCTCACTCTGTCTCTCAAAAAATGAAAATATATTTTTAAAAACTTATACATCAATAACGTAAAAAAGGTGAGAATGCCACCCCAACAGTTCCCACAGACTGATCTAATCTTGAGACTATTCTCTTCATTAGGCGGTAGTGGTCTCAAACTACGACACAATTCTTACACAATTCTGGAGGTATCTCCAGAAGCAAACCAGGATCTCAGGGCTCATAAACCAGGAATGCCTTAACCCACACCCTACTTCCTGGGACTCAGAACCGGCCCCGCCTCCAGATGGTACTCTGGGGGAAAGCTTTTAGCCAGACAGCCCCCAACACTGTAATACAATGATTTCTCATAATCTACACAAATATACAATGCTTCTGATGTACTGGACACCAACCACCAGGGACAAACCTTAATATAAAATTTTTATTTATTTAAGGCCTAAAGTAGGAAGCTTCTTTGCATTATACTAAAACTGTATTCTTATTAGCCTAATCCAGAATTTTACAAATTCCCTTCAATATTAGATTTCATGGCTTCCTCCTTCTAAAGATGGCAGAGGAAAATCATGATTCACTAAAAAGGGAGAAATACAATTATGACTCTAAATATAAAAAGGGACTGAAACAGGAGTAACCTGCTCCGAAGCTCTGAGCAAACTCAAGAAATATGCAGATGTTAAATACTCAGTAAATTTAATATCACAGGTAATTATAAAAAGCACAAGAATATTCAAAATCCTGGCTAACTCTCTAATCTGCAATCTCTACTTTCAAAGTGCCTAGGACTGAAAGTAAAACCACCTCTTATGCCCTTTACCTAATTACCCTTCAATGGAAAACAATTATTTTTTAATATTAGAATCAAGAAACCTCAGTGTATACCTTGTTGAGTTCTTCTATCCTCCTGATTAGGTACGGGTTACTGGAGGAATTCTCAAAGTAGACATAATCTGTAATTAAAGGAAGTAAAGAGCTTAATAATCTTTTCAACAAGAAAGTTCACATTTGTCAATCTATGACTTTTTGTATTAGGCAATTCACATTCAAAATGAAGCTCGTAATTCATTCCCTGATAATAGCAAACTTAGTAATAATACAACTTTAATATATTTTCTCATATGCTTACTATTCACAGACCCTTATTTTCTTGGCATTTTCATTTCAATTAATGTTTTATCAAGTTCTCCTAGACTTCCATGCCACCCATCACTTCTTTAATAATATAAAGACTTCTCTTCTCATCATTAAGTAGTCAGAGCTTTACAAAATGTGTCTTTTATGCTCTAACTGCCTCCACATCTTTTCCCTCCAATTCAATTTACCCTGGAGTATGCTTCTCACATAAAACTATTGACCTAAGACAATTTCAGAGCATCTTGAAAAGCTTAGCAGCCCAAAGTACATTCCAATCACTTAAAAAAAAGCAAGGCAAAACAAAACAAAAACCAATCAGGTGAGCTAAGCAAGTTAAGAGGAAGCACACTGACAAACTTTTCCACAGGTTAATCTGAGATGGGGGGTAGGGGGTGTACAGACATGAAAGGGGGTTCACTTTCTAAGACAGAGCTCTAGAGATGGTATCAGGATTTTTAAAAACTCTTTCCCATATTTAATCCAGATCCATGTAAGCTTCTGTTGTAAAGAAATCACTACCAGCTTTTAATAAAACGGATAAAAATTTTTAAGTGTGGCTTTTCCTCTCATCTAATAGGCTCACTGGAAACTTCCCACTGTGTGTTTATTTGAGAGGTTGGGCTGCGTTGTTATTGTCTATCTTAGTGGCTCTTTCCCGTCTCTCTTCTGCAAAGTGGCCTCATTTAGCCAGGCCATTCCCACCACCATCCATCAGGAGCTCAGCTAATGAGCAGAGAAGAGCGAGTCTCACACACAAACACGCCACTTATCTGAATTATTATTTTACCAAGAAAGAGGGAGGAGGGCGTCGTGAGTAGGGAGAAAGTTTGTTTGACCTTATTTCTCTCTCCTGCAGAAGGCTGGGAAGAAGGCAGACACCAGAGCAAACGTCCAGGCAGAGCTCAACTCCCCACCTCTGGCTGCGGGGCCCTGGCCCCACAGTGCCCCATATTGGGGGGCTGGGCAAGAAACGGGAGGGGGGTGAGGAAGAAGTGCAGGGCCCCGTCCCCGCAAACAGGCCTGTCCAGCTGTGCCCCTGGCTGAGCCCCCATCGCCTCCACCCCCACCCCCCAATCCCACGAAAGGGGAGGAGTAAAGGAGGGGGTATTCCCCCATCCTCTCCAACCCCCACAGCCTGGAAGCCACGCGGGTCAAGACCACCCTATTAAGGGGTTCGACGGCCCATACCCAATGCGGGCGTCCTGGAGGGGGGCGTCTGATAATTCACACCCCCAAGTACAGGCCTGGCCCTAGAAAACTGAGCAGGGGTGGGACCGAGGGGGAGGGTGGGCGCCGGCCCCCAGAGGGCCACAGTCGAGGG